>NC_060174.1:99716745-100089528 GCF_021184085.1 Oncorhynchus gorbuscha | reverse complement strand
GGTAGTGGTGATGGTGATGGTGGTGGAGGTGGTGATGGTAGTGGGGGTGGTGATGGGGATGGTAGTGATGGTGGTGGAAGTGATGGTAGTGATTGTGATGGTGGTGATTGTGATGGTGGTGGTGGTGATGGTAGTGGTGGTGGTGATGGTAGTGATGGTGGTGGCAGTGATTGTGATGGTGATGATTGTGATGGTGGTAGTGGTGATGGTAGTGGTGGTGGTGATGGTGACGATGGTGGTGGCAGTGATGGTAGTGATTGTGATGGTGGTGATTGTGATGGTGTTAGTGGTGATGGTGGTGGTGGTGCTGATTGTGGTAGTAGTGATGGTAGTGATGGTAGTGGTGGTGGTGGTGCTGGTGGTCATGGTAGTGTGGTGGTGGTGATGGTGGTGGTGGTAGTGGTGACGGTGATGGTGGTGGAGGTGGTGATGGTAGTGGGGGTGGTGATGGGGATGGTAGTGATGGTGGTGGAAGTGATGGTAGTGATTGTGATGGTGGTGGTGGTGATGGTAGTGGTGGTGGTGATGGTAGTGATGGTGGTGGCAGTGATTGTGATGGTGGTGATTGTGATGGTGTTAGTGGTGATGGTAGTGGTGGTGGTGATGGTAGTGATGGTGGTGGCAGTGATGGTAGTGATTGTGATGGTGGTGATTGTGATGGTGGTAGTGGTGATGGTAGTGGTGATGGTGATGGTATTGGTGGTGGTGATGGTGGTGGTGGTGGCAGTGATGGTAGTGATGGTGGTGGCAGTGATGGTGGTGGTGGTGGTGGTGATGGTGGTGCTGATTGTGGTAGTAGTGATGGTAGTGGTGGTGGTGCTGGTGGTCATGGTAGTGGTGGTGGTGGTGATGGTGGTGAGGGTGGTGGCAGTGATGGTAGTGATTGTGATGGTGTTGATTGTGATTGGCCTATTGAACACGACCCAGTTTAGGCAGACCTTGGACCTGATGATGGTGTGATCCATCATTCTCCCAAATGCTTCCCAATCACCTTGTGTAGAACTGAGTGACCCAGTTCTCTCCACTACTCATTATGTCTGGTTCAAATCCCCACTACAATAGTAATTGTCTGGAGATGATGCTTTTTTTTTTAAATTGATCTCACCTGGGAATCATATCCAGCGTTTGACTAGGCTAACATAGTATAAAGATATAAAGATACTACTGTGTATAAAGATACTCTGACTCATCTTGCATCAACAAACGCCCACAGAAAGATTAAGACTCTTGTAAAGCAAAGATGTGGTGTGTGAGTGGGTTTTAGGGGATTTAGGGGATTTCACAGATACAAACCTTACAATTTCATGTCGACAGTCACCCCCTGTCATCAGCAACACAATGCTTAGACTACTAGGCAATCCGACTCCCACAAATCCTCTGTCACCTCGCCACATATTGGTCTCCAGGTCTCCAGCTCATCAGAAAGACTGGGAGTGGATGTTTGGCAGTAATCCCAGATTTCTGCCAGAAGACACACACTCAACAGCATGCATCTATTCTCACTCTGAAATGAATGAGACATAATTGCTCTGGCTGTTGCAGACTGAACCAGGGGATTTTCATGGTTTTTCGAATGCCATTTGAAGTTCTGCTCTTTGGGAGATGTTGTCTAAGAGTTTAGGGGTATTACAGTGACTCTTCAGATTACTTTTCTGAAGCTTTAAATGGGTCTCAGTAATGAGAGCGGAGTCTACATTCTTAGACTAAATAACCTCCCTTGTACGTCACCTGAGGTATACGACAGAGACAATGTTATTGTCTATGTTATTACGGTACACTTAAACAGCTGGAATCTGGAATCAGGATCTTCCCATTATCACTACTTCAATAGTTGAAATGTATGCCATCTGGTAGGATCTTCCCATTATCACTACTTCAATAGTTGATATACATGCCATCTGGTAGGATCTTCCCATTATCACTACTTCAATAGTTGATATACATGCCATCTGGTAGGATCTTCCCATTATCACTACTTCAATAGTTGATATACATGCCATCTGGTAGGATCTTCCCATTATCACTACTTCAATAGTTGATATACATGCCATCTGGCAGGATCTTCCCATTATCACTACTTCAATAGTTGATATACATGCCATCTGGCAGGATCTTCCCATTATCACTACTTCAATAGTTGATATACATGCCATCTGGTAGGATCTTCCCATTATCACTACTTCAATAGTTGATATACATGCCATCTGGTAGGATCTTCCCATTATCACTACTTCAATAGTTGATATACATGCCATCTGGTAGGATCTTCCCATTATCACTACTTCAATAGTTGATATACATGCCATCTGGTAGGATCTTCCCATTATCACTACTTCAATAGTTGATATACATGCCATCTGGTAGGATCTTCCCATTATCACTACTTCAATAGTTGATATACATGCCATCTGGTAGGATCTTCCCATTATCACTACTTCAATAGTTGATATACATGCCATCTGGTAGGATCTTCCCATTATCACTACTTCAATAGTTGATATACATGCCATCTGGTAGGATCTTCCCATTATCACTACTTCAATAGTTGATATACATGCCATCTGGCAGGATCTTCCCATTATCACCACTTCAATTGTTGATATTTATGCCATCTGTCCACAGCCCCATTTGATAGTGTCAAAATAATTTCTTGGCAATGAAAGCATGGCAATAAAGATCTGGGTTAATCTGCACACATGATTCAGAACGCTGCCAATAGAACCACTCATATATTTCTCAGAAAATGATGCTCTGCAAATCAGTTATAGCGGCAAAGTACATACCTGTTGCACACATTTTAAGCTCTCGGGCAATCTGTTTGTGGAAGCTCATAGCATTTACACATATAAGTACAACAATTCTTACAGTTAAGAGACCTATCAAATGAACATTAATATAGTAGGCTATTCAGGTCTGTTGACAGAGAGTATAACTCAGCCACTACAGATGTAGGATCTCAATTTGAATCAGTTTACTACAGCAGGAAAATAATCCTGCAGCAACAGGAAATGTGAATTATTATATGGACTATAAATCCTCTTCAATATTTATTGAGGAGTGCCTGCCTTCTGGCCACTCCACCATAAAGGTCCGATTGGTGGAGTGCTGCAGAGATGGTTGTCCTTTTGGAAGGTTCTCCCATCTTCACAGAGGAAGTCTGGAGCTCTGTCAGAGTGGACATCGGGTCCTCTGATTGATCAGTTTGGCCAGCTCTAGAAAGAGTCTTGGGGATTCCAAACTTCTTTTTTGATACCCTTCCACAGATCTGTGCCTTGGTCTGTTCCAGAGCTCTACAGACAATTCCTTCGAACTCATGGCTTGGTTTTTGCTCTGACATACACGGCCAACTGTGGGACGTTGTGGTGTGTGCCTTTCCAAATCATGTCCAAGAAAACCGAAAACTTTGTGCGTTGTCATTGTGGGGTACTGTGTGTAGATTGATGAGGGGGGAAAAAATGGAATACATTTTAGAATAAGGCTTTTCCACAAAATGTGGAAAAAGTGAAGGGGGCTGAATACCTTCCGAATGAACTGTAAATCTATCTGTGGACACCATACACAGCCGCGGGAAGTAGGGGTGATGAGAGTGCTGCAGAACCCCATAAAAAATCATAACAAAAAAATACAAAATAATTCTCACAATAGTAGTGCACTGGACACTAAATATATAAATATTTATTTTACAGTTATAAGGAAGGTGAAATCTTATAGTCAGTCATTTCAGAAATTGGTTAGGAAAAATATAAGTCATTTTATGCCTCATTTTTAAATTGTGTACTTTTACCCCATCCCCCCCCCCTCCTCATTTTTGTGGTAACCAATTGGTAGTTACAGTCTTGTCTCATCGCTGCAAATCCCGTACAGACTCGGGAGAGGCGAAGGTCGAGAGCGGTGTATCCTCCGAAACACGACCCAACCAAGCCGCATTGCTTCTTGACACAATGCCCAGTTAACCCGGAAGCCGCCCAATAGGACTCTCGGTTACGTCCGGTTGTGACACAGCCCGGGTCTGTAGTGATGCCTCAAGCACTGCGATGCAGTGCCTTAGACTGCTGCACCACTCGGGAGGCCACATGTTTGTAGGAGTTGATACATTTTTGGTAAGAGAAATTCATGTCTGAAATTTCTATGTACAAACTTCAGAAGCCTTTTTAAACCTCAAATACATTACAAGTTACAAGTTGTAATTTGTTGTAAGTTGTCATTACAAGTTGTAAATGTCTTGCATTGCAGAAAAGGTCTCCTGCAACCGGGTGATCAAATTAAGATCCTACATCTGTAAACTATTCAGGTCTGACGACAGAGAGCATAAGGTAACACTTGTTTTGGATGGTACATCTGTAGATGCTCTACAGACTACAGAGTATCAGTAGCATGTCAGTTTACCGAATTAAATAGTGCAGGTCCCTTTCACATAGATTTTCCTACAATGTGCCATATTTCATATGAGCCAGTCGTGGTCTGTGCCGTTTAAGATGAGGGAGGACAATTATTTTTTTTTATTAGCATGGCCTTATTTTCTACCACAGCATATTGGATGACTGTCATTCATATTTCATCTGCACACTCTTGCCTGCATCTAGCTGATCTAGGGTGTAATCATTAGTCCAACAGGAATTTCTACTGGACAAATTCCAGTATGTTTATCCCCGTTTCATTCCGTTTGCTTCCATTTAAGAAAAATGTTTCAACAGAATCGGTAGAATGAACACCCCTGATCCTGGGAAACACAGTTCACTTTCATAGCAGCCACATATCAATTTTCTCATTGTATAATTGTATAATTCCTTCTTGCTTCTACACACTCTCCTCCTCTCACTTTTTTCCTACGCTTGTGGACAGTGTACAACACAACAGCTGTCTGTGACCAGGCAAAAAAAACTTTCCAAGCCAAACCTTCATACCATAACCACTAACCGCTACACACATCATTACATCATTGTCACCATATTAGCTAACGTCATAGTCAACATAGCTACTAGAACTAACGCATTAGTAAACCCGCTACAATCATGCAGTACAGTGTACAGCAAGCAGTTTGGCGGTTACACTGGCTGGCTCCGGTGGCAATACATTAATTAAACCAAAATCTTACCTTGAGTTGGACGAGTTCTAGTGTTGGATAGCCATAGCCAGCTAGCTCACATAGCGTCCGTAAGTGAGTAAGTTAAAGTGAAAACATACACAAAATATCTCTCTCTCTTTTTTCTCCTTCATTTTTGAGTAAATTAATTTGTTCAAAACTGTTCAGCTATTGTCCTTCTGTCTCTTTGAGTCAACTCCTCACCCCATTTTATGCACTGCAGTGCTAGCTAGCTGTAATTTATGCTTTCAGTACCAGATTAATTCTCTGATCCTTTGATTGGGGGGACAACATGTCAGTTCATGCTGCAAGAGCTCTGATAGTTTGGAGGACGTCCTCCGGAAATTGTCATAATTACTGTATAGAATGTATGCACACATGACTGTAAGTCGCTTTGGATAAAAGCGTCTGCTAAATGGCATATATTACAATATATTACAATATATGGAAGGGGGTGAGAACTGTGAGGCTCCAAGTTTTGTATTGAAGTCAATGGAAACTAGCTGTCCTCCGGCTACACCATGGTGCTATCCAAGAGAATGCTGTTGAGGCTATTGTGTTTTAATAATTTATTTGGTGACGTGAATATATTTAATATAGTTGTTTCTAAAAAGGATAACTTTTAATGTTTAACTATTTTTATTTTTATTAAATTCACTGAGGAGGATGGTCCTCCCCTTCCCCCTCTGAGGAGATTCCAGGTCACAGTTGTAAATGAGAACTTGTTCTCAACTGGCCTACCTGGTTAAATAAATGTGATATAAAATAAAAATATGTTTAAAAAATCCACTAAAATGAGCACTAAGCTATAATTGTGGTTTGTCATTGCCACGTGGTTTGTCATTGCCATGTGGTTTGTCATTGCCACGTGGTTTGTCATTGCCATGTGGTTTGTCATTGCCATGTGGTTTGTCATTGCCGTGTGGTTTGGTAGTACTGTATTTCTAATTGGATATTGACTTGATAAGAGGTCAACCAATACATGACAACCAATCTTAAGCATGTTTGTGCCTCCATTAATCTACATACTGTAGAACTTGTTCCAACATGGAAGAAAATGAGCATAATCATCAGAATCGTACAGCATGAAATAGCTACCGGTACATTAACTAACCCCAAGAGAAGTCAGCAGATTGTTCTAGCTCTCACCTTGCACCCTTCCCAGACAACCTTTTCAAGGTGAAATGGTGAAACTGAGTAGTTTGTGCACCCCTGCACCCCTGGTGCACAAAATAAGTTATTGTCACGCCTTGGTCATTGTATTTTGTGTTTTCGTTATATATTTGGTCAGGCCAGGGTGTGACATGGGGTTTTGTTGTTGTATTTCGTACTGGGGTTTTTGTATTATTGGGATTGTGAATGATTAGGGGTGTGTCTAGTTAGGCTTGGCTGACTGAGGCGATTCTCAATCAGAGTCAGGTGATTCTCGTTGTCTCGGATTGGGAACCGTATTTAGGTAGCCTGAGTTTCACTTTGTATTTCGTGGGTGATTGTTCCTGTCTCTGTGTAGTGTTCACCAGATAGGCTGTAAATGGTTGTTGTTTTTGTATTGAGTTATTTCATGTATCGTTTCGTTTTCATTAATTAAAGATCATGAGTAACAAACATGTTGCATTTCGGTCCGACTATCTTCCTTCAGCAGACGAACGCAGTTACAGTTATATTCATGACTTTCAGTGGGGAGCTATACAGTTGTCAGAGAACATTAACAGCAATGAAAAGGAGAAAGTCTGCACGGGGCGTCTTTTCCAAATTCCTTGAAGATTAAATGGTAACACTATCAAGGCAGCTACTTTTAAGTCTATATTTCACTAGAATAATAAAGTGATAGTGACGATATCCATTAGCAACAAAAACTGCTAGAAAGAGGAATTGAAACTCATCTGAATTTGTGCTCGGAGCTTCAGATAGGGGGTGAAATCTTTTGGCTTCTCAAATGGCTGCCATGACCTCGGGAAAGGTCATGACCCACAGAGAAGTCTGTTTCTGCTTTTGCCAATGTGCCTGTTGTCTTGCCAAACAGCCCAATATTATTGTCTATTTCAACAGTTTCTAAGTGTCCATAGGACTGGGGTAAATATTACATTTGGGTTATTTCGGTCGCAGCTACATGCAACAGACGGGGTCTTGAAAATTGAGCTGTTATCACTTCAAGTGGCCCATGGCAATGGTCAGTATTAGATTTTAGTATTTTATTATAATCCCCATTAACTCTTGGTAAAGCACCAGCTAATCTTCCTGGGGTCCACACAAAAAAATAAAACATGACAAAATACAGAACATCAATAGACAAGAACAGCTCAGGGACTGAACTAAACACATTTTAAATAAGAACTGTCATGACGTTGGCCTGGGGATAGGTTTATGACTGTTATGCAGGTGAATGAGGACCCAAAAGCGACTTAGCGAAAACAGAGTCTTTATTCCAGTAAAACTCAAGACGAAAACAAAACAGGAAAAAAACTTAAATCCACTCGTAGTAACGAGGACAGACTGGAGACTCGAGCATTGACTGCAGGTTGCTTCGGGAAGGCACCGACCGTAGCAGACTTAGACACCTGCTCACACGCAGCATCTGAAGGAGACAAGACACGACAGGGCGAGACAAGGACACAGCACAGCGAACATCATACAAGGATCCGACAGGAGAGAAACGGAAAACAAGGGGAGAAATAGGGACTCTAATCAGAGGACAAGATAGGGGACAGGTGTGAAAAGACTAAATGAGTGAGTAGGAGAATGAGGAACAGCTGGGAGCAGGAACGGAACGATAGAGAGAGGAGAGAGAGGGAGGGGGAGAGAGAGGGATAGAAAAAGGGAACGAACCTAATAAGACCAGCAGGGGGAAACGAACAGAAGGGAAAGCATAATGACAAGACAATATAAGACAAAACATGACAATGACAGTCATAAATACCTCTTTCCCCCTTTTTCCTCTCTCTACCCTACTGATGTTACATTTGTAAAACCCTTGGTTAACATAGAGATTCTGGGAACATCAGAAAGTGGGGGGAAATGAACTATATTCTGGTAATCCGAACAATTGAACATATGCGGTGGTACTTAATGAATATGATATCAGTTCGGTTGTCATCTGAGACATTCTCATCAATGATAAGATGACATAAACTCTACAGTGGAAAGTCTACACATCAGAGTTATTGGATTCACACATGGAAGCTTTGTTCAATTTAAATGTTTGAATATTAAATTATTCGTGATGGGATGAAATGTGATTTTAGCTTCTAAAATGTGAGATTTGGGTTTTCATAAGATAGGGCTCTGCTCAATTAGTGGCCCGCCCCTGTGAAGGGACATGGGCTATAAAACTTTTCAAACACGCTCTCCTCTCCCTTCCTATATAAGCCCTTGATGACAATATAACCTCCTGTTCCGAGGACGACGGTCCGATGTCAGAATGGTTCAGATAATAACTACAGAACGAAGCCAACATCAGCGTGAGCTTTGGTTGCGAATGGTATGAACTTTGAACTCTTATTCACTACAGAAGTGATACCTCCTAGCCGTTGAGTTAGCAACAGCTGCTGCAAACGAGGGTTAGGAAGGAACAGACAGAGTATCCCATCTACCACACAGTAACGTTACTACAACGAATTCAATTTACCAGCAGAGACATTCTTCAAAGGACAAAGGACTCGGTTGGACAACATGGTCTTCCATCTACCACCAACCTACCGAAGCGCAGGATTTTATTGCATTGCATTGCATTTTCCTTTTCCAAATGGGCGGTAATTTAGAATGCATCAGATACTGTATTTACGATAGCACAGCTTTGCCCTTTGTTCCTCAGTCTTCCCGCTCTTTCACTCAAACCCAGCCCCTTTTCAAAACCAGCTGTCATATCTGTTCCGCCCACTAGGGACGTTTTCCTTTATGACGTAATTTGTAATCAAGTTTTGATTTAAATATGTGTATGTGTAATTCTGTGTGATTAGTTAGGTATTTAGTAAATAAATATTTAAACCCAATTTTGTATTGCTGATTCAACTTGTTAGCCAGGGTTCTTGCAGATAACCAAGAATGTACAACTTTCAGATGAGACTGAATTAAGAGGTTGATTAATATTGACTGATATTGATGTAAAATATTACTAGGTCTTTAAGAGTTCATTCGGAAGATAACAGCTCTATGAATATTATTTTGTGGTGCCCTACTCTCTAGTTATTTACATTTACATGATTAGCTCAATCAGGTAATATTAATTACGGAGAAATTATTTCACAGAATAGCATGTCATATCATTTAATCTGGCATAGCCAAAGACACGATAGAACAATGGAAACTAAAAAGGTCCTACAGACAGTTACAATAGGGGAGAGCCGTTGTGCTGTGAGATGTTGTTTTATTTGTTTGTTTTTTAAGCTAGTTTAGCTGTTTGCTTGAGTAATTTGAGATGGGAGTTCCATGTGATCAGGGCTCTATATAATAGAGTTGCCTTGAATTCGTTCTGGATTTGGAGACTGTGAAGAGACCCCTGGTGGCATTTCTGTTGGGATGGGTACTGTATGTCTCTCAGAGGTATATGTAAGTTGATTATACAGACAATTTAGCATTTTCAACATTAATATTTCTCTCAAAAGCAAGAATTGATGCAGTCAACCTCTCCTCTACTTTGAGCCAAGAGAGACTGACATGCAGACTGTTGACATTAGCCCCTTGTGTATATTAAAGGGCAAGTCAGGGATGTGGAGTGGAGAGATAACATACCGTATGTCACGGCTGTTTGAAGCCAAGTCCTCAGGTCACCTCTTTCATTTTCACTCTGAGCCTGTGACTTCCATGATCCTGGCATTAAATTGAATTTGGTCAAGTTTAGGTCTCAGCCTCACATGTCCAAAGCAACCACTGTGCCACACAGATTGAGACGGAGTGAGAAAGAGAGAGAGAGAGAGAGAGAGAGAGTGAGTGAGGGAGAGAGAGAGGGAGAAAGGGGCAGAGAGAGCGAGAGAGAGAGAGTTAGAGACACATATTTCCCTCAGATTACAAAGACCCACAAAGAATTCGGAAACAAATCCAATTTTGCTAAACTCCCATATCTATTGGGTGAAATACCACAGTGCGCAATCACAGCAGCAAGATTTGGGACCAGTGAAGAATGTACACCATTGTAAATACAACCCATATTTATTTATTTTCCCTTTTGTACTTTAACTATTTGCACATCGCAACAACAATGTATATAGACATAATATGAATTTGTGTGTGTAACATTTACTGTTCACTTTATATTGTTTATTTCACTTTTATTTGTCCATTTCACTTGCTTTGGCAATGTAAACATTTGTTTTCCATGCTAAAAAAGCACCTTGGATTTAATTGAAGAGAGAGAGAGAGAGAGAGAGAGAGAGAGAGAGAGAGAGAGAGAGAGAGAGAGAGAGAGAGAGAGAGAGAGAGAGAGAGAGAGAGAGGAGAGAGAGAGAGAGAGAGAGAGAGAGAGAGAGAGAGAGAGAGAGAGAGAGAGAGAGAGAGGGAGAGAGAGAGAGAGAGAGATGCATATACCCTGCTTGCAGAATACCAGAGAGTAATATGGGGCAGTAAAGATGTATTTAACATGACTGTGTTTTATGACACTGTAGGAATAAAGGTAATCAAGCACGTTAGGAGTGTATAGTCACCCCTGGCCTTAAACTGAGTCAAAGGGACCTTTGCTGTAAATATGAAATAAAAAATGTGTTTGGTTTGATTTTATTTGCACAAACACATCATATATTGCCAAGTGCCATGCCAGACAACAGTGCTCTCCCACAACTTGCTTCTGTTTGGCAAATTGGCAATACTTGTTGCAAACACAAACTGCTTATGACTACCATGAGCTATGAAAATTAGCTTTGACATTGCCTGTAAAAAAGTTTTACGGACAAATTGGCAACTGTTTTGTACCTGTCGATCAAAGACATCAGTGATAGCTGACTAGACCTTATGATGTCATGGCACACTTTCATCCATTAGAAGCTCTGTCATAATCGTTTTCCATTAGTGGACATGAATAGACTTTGGGGGGTTACTTGGGTGTATCAATCAAAACATCAGTTGTGTTATTTTTTTTATAAACATCAGGCTCTGTTTGGCAGTTGTGTTATTTTTTTATAACAAACTTTCATCAGTGTCTTTGTGTAAGCCGCATTACTCCCCAAGTGAATTCCCTTTGATGAAATACTTTGCCAAAATGACAACACTTATCTGTTCTCTGAACTGAGTGAGAAAGTACTCCATTTCGAACACATAATACCATCAACTGCTTTTATGTGCTTTTAAGGGGCAGCAAAGATCACAGGAGCAGAAGGAGGAAGCATGTCTGATTGTGCAGCAAGGGCAGCTGTCCATTCTTAAGCCCTTTGGCTCTTTGCCTGTTGAATAATACAAGGAATCTGTTGAAAGTCTTGAGTATTGATTTAGCCATTTTGTCAATTGTATTGACAATAATCTGTCAAATACATAAGTCATCCTATTGTCCGTTGTCGTAAAATCTAGAAACACTTTATAACAGCTGACATAACTTGACATAACCTGTCACAATATGGTCACTGTTATCACACATATTTAGACCTGTTGTGACATATATTGCATTATTTTATGTCTGGTTATGACACCTACATAAGACTGTCAAAACTACACAAGGCAAAACATTCCATTACACCATAGCCTACTTGTCAACAGTATGTTGATGTAATACACAGTGCCTTCGGAAAGTAGTCAGACCCCTTACATTTTTCCACATTTTGTTACTTCACAGCCTTATTCTAAAATGAATTAAATCCGTTTTTTACCCCTCATCAATCTACACACAATTCCCCATAATGACAAAGCAAAAACAAGTTTTTAGAAATTTTAGCAAATGTATTTAACAAATAAAAAAATGAAATATCACATTTACGTAAGTATTCAGACCCTTTACTCAGTACTTTGTTGAAGCACCTTTAGCAGTGACTACAGCCTTGAGTCTTCTTGTGTATGACGCTACAAGCTTGGCAAACCTGTATTTAAGGAGTTTCTCCCATTTCTCTCTGCAGCTCTATCAGGTTGGATGGGGAGCGTCGCTGCACAGCTATTTTAATTTATCTCCAGAGATGTTTGAACGGGTTCAAGTCCGGGCTCTGGCTGGGCCACTCAAGGACATTCAGAGACTTGTCCTGAAGCCACATCTGTGTTGCCTTGGCTGTGTGCTTGAGGTATTTGTCCTTTTGGAAGGTGAACCTTCGCACCAGTCTAAGGTCCTGAGCGGTCTGGAGCAGGTTTTCATCAAGGACCTCTCTGTACATTGCGCCGTTAATTTTTGCCTCGATCCTGACTAGTCTCGCATCCCTGCCGCTGAAAAACATCCCCACAGCATGATGCTGCCACCACCATGCTTCACTGTACGGATGGTGCCAGGTTTCCTCCAGACGTGACACTTGAGATTCAGGCCAAAGAGTTCAAAGAGCTTCCAAAGAGCTTCATCAGACCAGAGAATCTTGTTTCTCATGGTCTGAGAGTCTTCCGGTGCCTTTTGGCAAACTCAAGCGGAATGTCATGTGTCTTTTACTGTGGAGTGGCTTCCGTCTGGCCACTCTACCATAAAGGCCTAATTGGTGGTGTGCTGCAGAGATGGTTGTCCTTCTGGAAGTTTCTCCCATCTCCACAGAGAAACTCTATGGCTCTGTCAGAGTGACAGAGGGTTCTTGGTCACCTCCCCGACAAAGGCACCTCTCCCCCGATTGCACCGGTTGGCCTGGGCGGCCAGCTCTACTAAGAGTCTTGGTGGTTCCAAACTTCAATGCAGCAGAAGTGTTTTGGTACCCTTCCCCAGATCTGTGCCTCTCGGAGCTCTACGGACACTTCCTTCAACCTCATGGCTTGGTTATTACTCTGACATGCACTGTGAACTGTGGGACCATATATAGACAGGTGTGTGCCTTTCCAAATCATGTCCAATCAATAGAATTTACCACAGGTGGACTCCAATCAAGTTGTAGAAACATCTAAAGGATGATCAATGGAAACAGGATGCACCTGACCTCAATTTCGTGTCTCATAGCAAAGGGTCTGAATACTTATGTACATTTTAATTTGAAAAAATATACATTTACTTAGATTTCTAAAAACCTGTTTTCGCTTTGTCATTATGGGGTATTGTGTGTAAATTGCTGAAGATTTTTCTGTAACATATCAAAAATTATGAAAAAGTCAAGGGGTCTGAATGCTTTCCGAAGGCGCTGTATATATTGTTAAATTGACCATGTTAAATTATCATTGTAATTGCACACACGTTGATGTCAGACATGCACCTAAACCAATGCTCTGTTGCTAATGACTGGGATGAATGCAGGAGCAGTTTTCAGGAGCAGGTCAAGGCACCCTGTTTTTGACTGATGACAGATACAAGGGCCTATACGTGATAGGCCTATCTGGCTTATGTGATTATGATGGTCATAATGCTTCTTGACAGTGTCATAAAGTGTATTTTCCTGTAGGTGTCATAACCAGCCATAAAATAACACAATATATGTCAACACAGGTGTAAATAAATGGGTCATGACAGTGTTATGACCATATTATGACAGGTTATGAGAAGTTATGTCAGCTGTTATGACCATATTATGACAGGTTATGAGAAGTTATGTCAGCTGTTATGACATATTATGACAGGTTATGTGAAGTTATGTCAGCTGTTATGACCATATTATGACAAGGTTATGACCGTGTAATAATAATGTGTTATGACACTGGATGTCAAGGAAAAGTGTTACCTAGAAACGACTATTGTTTAATTGATACAAAATTAAGGCAATAACATATTGAGAATTCAGACTGTGGACGCTATACTTTCCTTGTATTATTCAACAGGCAAAAGGTCAATGAGAATTTAGAATGGAGAGTGGTCCTAACTGCACAAACAGATGCGCTTCCTCCTTCTGTTCCCTAGGAGAGTTCAATGGTTCTAAGAGCACAGTGCTTTCCGGTGACAATGGCACTATGGTGACTGCATAATAGGTTTTTCAAATGGGGTTTTACCGGTAACTGAATATAGAATGGATCTAATATAACTGTAATATTCATGAAATAATCTGCTACTGTAGCCTTCCCCCATTTCAACCCATGATTCTCTGATTAATTTCTACGGAATATGATCTTGCACACAGGATGCAACTCAATTAGAGGGAGTGGCTGACCAAGCACTTTATAATAACAACCTGTAATGAAGCATTTATAATGGATTAATAAATCGTCTATTCATAATTTATTCATCATTACTCATGCCAAATATTTTCAGTCTCCTGAGGGGGAATATGTTTTGTCGTGCCCTCTTCACGACTTTCATGGTGTGCTTGTTAGATTGTTGGACACCAAGGAACATGAAGCTCTCAACCTGCTCACCTGCAGCCCGGTCGATGAGAATGGGGGCGTGCTCAGTCATCGTTTTCCTGTAGTCCACAATCATCTCCTTTGTCTTGATCACATTGAGGGAGAGGTTGTTGTCCTGGCATCACACGGCCAGGTCTCTGACCTCCTCCCTATAGGCTGTCTCGTTGTTGTCGGTGATCAGGCCTACCACTGCTGTGTCATCGGCAAAATTAATGATGATGTTGGAGTCGTGCCTGGCCATGCAGTCATCAGTGAACAGGGAGTACAGGAGGGGGCTGAGCATGCACCCCTAAGGGGCCCCTGTGTTGAGGATCAGCAGGGCAGATGTGTTGTTACCTACCCTTACCACCTGGGGACAGCCCGTCAGGAAGTCCAGGATCCAGTTGCGGAGGGAGGTGTTTAGTCCCAGGGTCCTTAGCTTATTGATGAGCATTGAGGGCACTATGGTGTTGAACGCTGTGCTGTAGTCAATGAATAGCATTCTCACATAGGTGTTCCTTTTGTACCGGTGGGAAAGTGCAGTGTGGAGTGCAATAGAGATTGCATCATATGTGGATCTGTTTGGGCAGTAAGCAAATTGGAGAGGGTCTAGGGTTTGATGTGAGCCATGACCAGCCTTTCAAAGCACTTCATGGCTACAGACGTGAGTGCTATAGGTCGGTAGTCATTTAGGCAGGTTACCTAAGTGTTCTTGGGCGCAGGCACTATGGTGGTCTGCTTAAAACATGTTAGTATTACAGACTCGGATAGGGAGAGGTTGAACTTGCCAGTTGGTCATGCTCGCAGTACACGTCCTGGTAATCCATCTAGCCTTGCTGCCTTGTGAATGTTGACCTGTTTAAAGGTCTTACTCACGTTGTCTGTGGAGAGCGTGATCATACAGTCTTCCGGAACAGCTGGTGCTCTCATGCATGTTTCAGTGCCATTTGCATCGAAGCAAGCATGGAAGTAGTTTACTCGTCTGGTAGGCTCGTGTCACTGGGCAGCTCTCGGCTGTGCTTCCCTTTGTCGTCTGTAATGGTTTGCAAGCTCTGCCACATCCGACGAGCGTCAGAGCCGGTGTAGTACGATTCGATCTTAGTCCTGTACTGACGCTTTGCCTGTTTGATGGTTCGTCACAGGGCATAGCGGGATTTCTTATAAGCTTCTGGGTTAGAGTCCCGCTCCTTGAAAGCGGCAGCTCTACCCTTTAGCTCAGTGCGGATGTTGACTGTAATCCACTGCTTCTGGTTGGGGTATGTACGTAATGCTACTGCGGGGATGACGTCATCGATGCACTTATTGATGAAGCCAATGACTGATGTGGTGTACTCCTCAATGGCATCGGAGGAATCCCAGAACATATTCCAGTCTGTGCTAGCAAAACAGTCCTGTAGTTTAGCATCTGCTTCATCTGACCATTTTTTTATTGATCTAGTCACTGGTGCTTCCTGCTTTAATTTTAGCTCGTAAGCAGGAATCCGGGGGATAGAATTATGGTCAGATTTTCCAAATGGAGGGTGAGGGAGAGCTTTGTATGCGTGTGTGGAGTAAAGGTGGTCCAATTTTTTCCCCCCTCTGGTTGGACATTTAACATGCTGATAGAAATTTGGTAAAACTGTTTTAAGTTTTACCAACTTTTCTCTAGTGGATTTCTATTCCTTCATTATCCTTCAGTATTTGATTTTATTATGGATCCCCATTAGTTACAGCCAAGGCAGCAGCTACTCTTCCTGGGGATCAGAAAAAGGAAGACATGTTATATACAATTAAAAAAGTATTACAATACATTTCACAACAAATTTCACAAATCATTAAGTGTGTAAAGTGTTACCAACAATTACTAGTGATATGTGACTGAGGTATAAATGTTACTCCAGTTGTTGTTACTCCAGAAATATCAAAGACTCCAGTCACCCATGTCCTAGACTGTTCTCTCTGCTACTGCACGGCAAGTGGTACCGTAGCGCCAAGTCTAGGTCCAAAAGGCTCCTTAACAGCTTCTACCCCCAAGCCATAAGATTGTTTTTATTTTTTTAACCTTTATTTAACTAGGCAAGTCAGTTAAGAACAAATTCTTATTTTTAATTACAGCCCATGAACAGTGGGTTAACTGTCTTGTTCAGGGGCAGAACAACTGATTTTAATATTGTCAGCTCGGGGATTCGATCTTGCAACTTTTCGGATACTTGTCCAATGCTCTAACCACTCTAACCACCTGCTGCCCCAATTGCTGAACAATTAATCAAATGTCCACCCGGACTATTTATATTCACCCCCCTGTTGTATTCGGCGCATGTGACAAATAAAAGTTGATTTGCAGGTAAAAAAATCTTACTTGTATAACCTTTACATGTTTCCAGTGTTTCAGGCTATTTTCACATTTTGCTTTGTTCGGAATAACTTTTACTGAGCCTTTAAAACTTCTTCGGGATAGGGGGCAGAATTTTCACTTTTGGATAAATAGCATGCCCAAATTCAACCTCCTGCTACTCATCCCCAGAATATAAGATATGTATATCATTAGTATATGTGGATAGTAACCACTCTGAAGTTTCTAAAACTGTTTGAATAATGTCTGTGAGTATAACAGAACCTATGTAGCAGGCAAAACCCAGAGGACAAATCATTCAGATATTTTTTTTGAGGTCACTGTCTATTCAACGAGGTTTCATTGGGAAACCAGATTTCTAAGGGACTTGTTTGCAGTTGCTACCATTTCCACTGGATGTCACCAGTCTTTAGAAATTGGTTGAGATTATTCCTTTGTGTAATGAAGAAGTACGGCCATCTTGAACAAGTGTCACATCATGTGTACTGTTTGATAGTTGCGCAAGACCAGAAAGCATGCTTGAGTTTGTTGTCTTCCTGTATTGAACACAGATCATCCCGTCTTCAATTTTATCGATTATTTATGTTTCTAAGTACCTAAAGTTGTATTGCAAAAGTAGTTTGAAATGTTTTGGCAAAGTTTACAGGTAACTTTTGAAGTATTTTGTAGTGACATGGTCAAGTTGGAACCAGTGTTTTTCTGGACCAAACGCGCAAAATAAATTGACATTTTGGATATATATGGATGGAATTAATCGAACAAAAGGACCATTTGGATGTTTATGGGACATATTGGAGTGCCAACAAAAGAAGCTTATCAAAGGTAAGACATGATTTATATTTTATTTCTGTGTTTTGTGTCGCGCCTGCAGAATTTAAACATGCTACTCTCATTGTTTACTGTTGTGCTATCATCAGATAATAGCATCTCATGCTTTCGCCGAAAAGCCTTTTTGAAATCTGACAAGTCGGCTGGATTCACAACAGGTGTAGCTTTAATTTGGAATCTTACATGTGTGATTTAATGAAAGTTTGATTTTTATAGTATTTTATTTTAATTTGGCGCTCTGCATTTTCCCTGGCTATTGGCCTGACCCAGAGAGGTTTTAACCCCCTAACCCTTCTAAACCTAACCGTAACGTATCAGTTGCTTATCTACAGATAGCTTGTTAATAGTATGACCATCTCTAGAGCTTCTACAGATGGACTATCTGGACTATCCAAATAAAGTGTGACCTATTTGCTTCCTTATCACTATAGACTGCTCTAATGAGTGACTGCAATCCACACCTTGGTTTAGGTAGAAAAGTCACTGGCAAGAAAGGCTAATGTTAGCATTTTCAGACGAATAAACATTACTCAGCATAGAGTGTGTCTGAAATTACACACAAATTTTTTTGAATAAAATTGTCAATATCTTTTCTTAAATATCATCTGTATTGTGTGCCTATTGTTTAACCATTGATGTTCTAGGGGCCATTTTGAGATGGAGCATCAGGTTCTGTTGGAATGTCTACCAATGGCATATCCTTTTTTTTGTGAGAAATTACACTCGTCGTACATCTCATTCCAAAATCATGAACATTAATATGGAGTTTGTCCCGCTTTGCTGCCATGACAGCCTCCAATCTTTTGGGAAGGCTTTCCACTAGAAGTTGGAACATTGCTGGGGGGACTTGCTTCTATTCAGCCACAAGAGCATTAGTGAGGTCGGGCACTGATGTTGGGCTATTAGGCTTGACTCGCAGTCAGCGTTCCAATTCATCCCAAAGGTGTTCAATGGGGTTGAAGTCAGGACTCTGTGCAGGCCAGTCAAGTTCTTCCACACCGACAAACCATTTCTGTATGAACCACACTTTGTACACGGGGGCATTGTCATACTGAAATAGGAAAGGGCCTTCCCAAACTGTTGCCACAAAGTTGGAATTACAGAATCATCTAGAATGTCATTGTCTGCTGTAGAGTTATGATTTAACCTTCACTGGAACAACCGAACCATGAAAAACAACCCCAGACCATTATTCATGCTCATCCAAACTTTACAGTTGGCACTATGCATTGGGGCCATTCTACTGCCAATGTTTGTCTATGGAGATTGCATGGATGTGTGCTTGATTTTATACATCTGTCAGCAATGGGTATGGCTGAAATAGCCAAATCCACTAATTTGAACGCGTGTCCACATACTTTTGAATATGTGGTAGAGTTATAAAGTATAAAGAGCCCTCTTTCGATGAGGCCACATAAAAATACATAACTAATGATTGGTAAAAGGTTTATAAGGTCCTATATAAACACCTTATGAAGGAATTATTTAAATGCTTTAAAAGTTGTTTATAATTGTGTAAATAACTAGCTTACTAACATTAACAGATGTGGGAGTAATGATTAATAAATTCTGAATAAACTATTTATTAATCCATTAAATAAATGCTTTATTACAAGGTGTTGATATAAAGTCCTACCCTGTTATTCTCTCGGCTCTCACCACTCAGCTGGTGGAGGTCAACTTGCTATTGTCTTTATACAAATGTAGATAACCTGTGACATTATTCCATAGTGAAATTAAACCCAGATTATAAAAACTGAAAATTAATAAGGTTTATGTGTATTTCAGCTTGATGGTGATTTGGTGTCATGTACAAAGGGACAGAGTGTACGACCCTGGCTAAAACCTCTATTACAGTATACCTCCTGCCACTCCCACCCCTCCTCTCCAGGTCATCCACTTCTATTTCCATCTCTCTCCCTCCATCCCCTCTACCTGGCTCGTCGTGACCTCTTGACACCTACGGCTGAAACTGGCTGAAACCTTTTGATCTGTGAGAGGCTGGACCATACCCCATTTCATCACAACTCCAGCTGTTCAGTATTACAGTGCCTTTGGAAAGTATTCAGACCCCTTGACTTTTTCCACATTTTGTTACGTTAGACTTTTTCTAAAATTGATTCAATTAACCTTTTTCTTCGGCAATCTACACATAATAATAATGAGAAAGTGAAAACATGTTTTTAGACATTTTTGCAAATGTATAAAGAATAAATAAATATTTATTTGCAATGAGACTAAAAATGTAGCTCAGATACACCCTTGAGCTGTATCTACAACTTGATTGAATTTTTAAATGGAAGATTTTGGAACCACCAAGACCCTTCCTAGAGCTGGTCGCTCAGCCAAACTGAGAAATCTGGGGAGAGGTATTTCAGACAAGATATTTCAGTTTTTCATTTCTGAAATACATTTGCAAAAACAAATTCACATATGTTTTGGATTTGTCATTATGGGGTATTGTGTGTAGATTTTAGAATAAAGCTGTAACGTAACAAAATGTGGAAACAGTCTGAAAACTTTACCAAGGCACCATATATCCCTCGATGTTGTGTATTAACTCTTACACTGTCTGGGGAAAAACACACTCAATCTTTAAGGGTAGATTCTTGGAACTAGAGCAAAGCATGTTTTAGGACAGTATGTTGATCTTTCAAATACATATGAGCAGGCATGGAATTTGCCCTAACATGGGCTTTATCTGCTGTTTATCTTATATGACAGTGTTCTCAACACAGCACACACCCTCTTCACACACCCTCTATGGATGGACATCCCCACGGGCTAGCTGTCACAACATTACAGGATGATTTAAATTATATATTCAATGTCTTTTGTGGTTTTTCTACCGAGAAAATGTTTCTTGAGGTTTCCAAATTCGTCGCACTTTATAGCTCCGATTGGGACTGATGGGAGAACGACAACTGTGTCTTCATCACAGATGGGCTGGCGTTCACCCACACTGCAAGTGTCCAAATCCATTCCCATCTACTGTGTCTGGCCACAGAACAAAATAAATACCACTCAGTGCTCTATGTGAAGTATGCCACGTTGTGTGATTTATTGAGAGAGAAAGAGAGAACATTGTATGGAAACTGAAAGCACTCTGTTAAACCTTTGTGTGGTATTTGTGAAGAAGATTTCCACAGTTGTTGGAGATGATTTATTTTCCCTGAGTGCTATCAGATGTATGATTTCACCCTACCTCGGAAGCAATGAACCCTCGACATGCAGCACTCTTGGGGCCCGAGTATAACAATTTCTGATGCAGAAATCAATACTCCTTTCTCTAACGGAGGCTCTTCAGTGTTGCAGCACTCATGTGACGTCCACCATCCCATTAGTTTGAAATAAAATATTGGCATTGCAATTCCTGTGAAAGGAGTCCACAAAACTACACAAGCTCATTAAATGTGTAGGCACATTCTCTCATGTCTCTCTCAGTCTCTGAGCGTAATGGTCTTTATAGTGCACAGTACACTGATGTTGCCAATACATGGTGGTATTCACAGTGGTTTTAACTCTCCTACAGCTACCTATACAGCAGCAGCTTCAGTAGCAATAGAGAGACTATTCCTGTCATGTTTGTCATTTATTGTCATGTCTTGTCCCTGTGCTCCCCATGCTATTCGTTTCCCTCTGCTGGTCTTGTTTGGTTCTATCCCTCTCTCTCCCCCTCCCTCTCTCACTCTCTCGCTCTCTCTTCTCTCTGTCGTTCCGTTCCTGCTCCCAGCTGTTCCTATTCCCCTAATCATCATTTAGTCTTCCCACACCTGTTCCCGATCCTTTCCCCTGATTAGAGTCCCTATTTATTCCTTTGTGATCCGTCCCTGTTCCGTCGGTTCCTTGTATTGTATTCACCATGCTGTGATTGCGTTTCGCCCTGTCCTGTCGTGTTTTTGCCGTGATTGTGTATCACCCTGTCCTGTCGTGTTTTGTGCCTTCATCAGACGCTGCGTGTGAGCAGGTGTCTCAGTCGACTACGGCCTGCGCCTACCCGGGCGACCTGCAGTCTGTGGCCGCTTCTCCAGTTGTTTTCCCTCTACAATCTAGAGGATTTCTGTTATTCCGTTTTGAACATTAATAAACTCTGTTTCTGTTAAGTCGCGTTTGGGTCCTCTTTCACCTGCATGACAGAAGGAACCGACCAAGGAATGGACCCAGCGACTTCAGACGCTCGTTACACTGCCGTCGAGATCCAAGGAGCCATGCTCGGCAGACACGAGCAGGAATTGTCTGCTGCTCGCCATGCCGTGGAGAACCTGGCCGCTCAGGTTTCCGACCTCTCTGGACAGTTCCAGAGTCTACGTCTCGTGCCACCTGTTACTCCCTGGCCTGCCGAGCCTCCAGAACCCAGGGTTAATAACCCACCTTGCTACTCCGGGCAGCCCACTGAGTGCCGCTCCTTTCTCACGCAGTGTGAGATTGTGTTCTCTCTCCAACCCCACACATACTCTAGAGAGAGAGCTCGGGTTGCTTACGTCATTTCACTCCTTACTGGCCGGGCTCGAGAATGGGGCACAGCTATCTGGGAGGCAAGGGCTGATTGCTCTAACAGATTCCAGAACTTTAAAGAGGAGATGATTCGGGTTTTTGACCGTTCAGTTTTTGGTGGGGAGGCTTCTAGGGCCCTGGCTTCCTTATGCCAAGGTGAACGGTCCATAACGGATTATTCCATTGAGTTTCGCACTCTTGCTGCCTCTAGTGAGTGGAACGAGCCGGCGCTGCTCGCTCGTTTTCTGGAGGGACTCCACGCAGTGGTTAAGGATGAGATTCTCTCCCGGGAGGTTCCATCAGATGTGGATTCTTTGATTGCTCTCGCCATCCGCATAGAACGACGGGTAGATCTTCGTCACCGGGCTCGTGGAAGAGAGCTCGCATCAACGGTGTTTCCCTGCTCCGCATCGCAACCATCTCCCTCCTCTGGCTTTGAGACTGAGCCCATGCAGCTGGGAGGGATTCGCATCTCGAATAAGGAGAGGGAACGGAGGATCACCAACCGCCTGTGCCTCTATTGCGGAGTTGCTGGACATTTTGTTAATTCATGTCCAGTAAGAGGCCAGAGTCCATCAGTAAGCGGAGGGCTACTGGTGAGCGCTACTACTCAGGTCCCTTCTTCTAGATCTTGTACTACTATGTCGGTCCATCTACGCTGGACCGGTTCGGGTGCTACATGCAGTGCTTTGATTGACTCTGGGGCTGAGGGTTGTTTCATGGACGAAGCATGGGTTCGGAAACATAACATTCCTTTCAGACCGTTAGACAGGCCTACGCCCATGT
Organism: Oncorhynchus gorbuscha; assembly: GCF_021184085.1. Taxonomy (NCBI): domain Eukaryota; kingdom Metazoa; phylum Chordata; class Actinopteri; order Salmoniformes; family Salmonidae; genus Oncorhynchus; species Oncorhynchus gorbuscha. The sequence goes on along the minus strand of NC_060174.1, from coordinate 100,066,663 downwards.
TTGCCTTAGATGGTAGTCATCTTCCCAGTATCAAATTTGAGACACTACCTTTAACTCTCACAGTATCTGGTAACCACAGTGAGACTATTTCTTTTTTGATTTTCCATTCACCGTTTACACCTGTTGTTTTGGGTCATCCCTGGCTAGTATGTCATAATCCTTCTATTAATTGGTCTAGTAATTCTATCCTATCCTGGAACGTTTCTTGTCATGTGAAGTGTTTAATGTCTGCCATCCCTCCCGTTTCTTCTGTTCCTACTTCTCAGGAGGAACCTGGCGATTTGACAGGAGTGCCGGAGGAATATCATGATCTGCGCACGGTCTTCAGTCGGTCCCGAGCCAACTCCCTTCCTCCTCACCGGTCGTATGATTGTAGTATTGATCTCCTTCCGGGGACCACTCCTCCTCGAGGTAGACTATACTCTCTGTCGGCTCCCGAACGTAAGGCTCTCGAGGATTATTTGTCTGTGTCTCTTGACGCCGGTACCGTTGTGCCTTCTTCTTCTCCGGCCGGGGCGGGGTTCTTTTTTGTTAAAAAGAAGGACGGTACTCTGCGCCCCTGCGTGGATTATCGAGGGCTGAATGACATAACGGTTAAGAATCGTTATCCGCTTCCCCTTATGTCATCAGCCTTCGAGATTCTGCAGGGAGCCAGATGCTTTACTAAGTTGGACCTTCGGAACGCTTACCATCTCGTGCGCATCAGAGAGGGGGACGAGTGGAAAACGGCGTTTAACACTCCGTTAGGGCATTTTGAGTACCGGGTTCTGCCGTTCGGTCTCGCCAATGCGCCAGCTGTTTTTCAGGCATTAGTTAATGATGTTCTGAGAGACATGCTAAACATTTTTGTTTTTGTCTATCTTGACGATATCCTGATTTTTTCTCCGTCACTCGAGATTCATGTTCAGCACGTTCGACGTGTTCTACAGCGCCTTTTAGAGAATTGTCTCTACGTAAAGGCTGAGAAGTGCTCTTTTCATGTCTCCTCCGTTACTTTTCTCGGTTCCGTTATTTCCGCTGAAGGCATTCAGATGGATTCCGCTAAGGTCCAAGCTGTCAGTGATTGGCCCGTTCCAAGGTCACGTGTCGAGTTGCAGCGCTTTTAGGTTTCGCTAATTTCTATCGGCGTTTCATTCGTAATTTCGGTCAAGTTGCTGCCCCTCTCACAGCTCTTACTTCTGTTAAGACGTGTTTTAAGTGGTCCGGTTCCGCCCAGGGAGCTTTTGATCTTCTAAAGGAACGTTTTACGTCCGCTCCTATCCTCGTTACTCCTGACGTCACTAGACAATTCATTGTCGAGGTTGACGCTTCAGAGGTAGGCGTGGGAGCCATCCTATCCCAGCGCTTCCAGTCTGACGATAAGGTTCATCCTTGCGCTTATTTTTCTCATCGCCTGTCGCCATCTGAGCGCAACTATGATGTGGGTAACCGTGAACTGCTCGCCATCCGCTTAGCCCTAGGCGAATGGCGACAGTGGTTGGAGGGGGCGACCGTTCCTTTTGTCGTTTGGACAGACCATAAGAACCTTGAGTACATCCGTTCTGCCAAACGACTTAATGCCCGTCAAGCTCGTTGGGCGTTGTTTTTCGCTCGTTTCGAGTTTGTGATTTCTTACCGTCCGGGTAGCAAGAACACCAAGCCTGATGCCTTATCCCGTCTGTTTAGTTCTTCTGTGGCTTCTACTGATCCCGAGGGGATTCTTCCTTATGGGCGTGTTGTCGGGTTAACAGTCTGGGGAATTGAAAGACAGGTTAAGCAAGCACTCACGCACACTGCGTCGCCGCGCGCTTGTCCTAGTAACCTCCTTTTCGTTCCTGTTTCCACTCGTCTGGCTGTTCTTCAGTGGGCTCACTCTGCCAAGTTAGCTGGTCATCCCGGTGTTCGAGGCACTCTTGCGTCTATTCGCCAGCGCTTTTGGTGGCCGACTCAGGAGCGTGACACGCGCCGTTTCGTGGCTGCTTGTTCGGACTGCGCGCAGACTAAGTCGGGTAACTCTCCTCCTGCCGGTCGTCTCAGACCGCTCCCCATTCCTTCTCGACCATGGTCTCACATTGCCTTAGACTTCATTACCGGTCTGCCTTTGTCTGCGGGGAAGACTGTGATTCTGACGGTTGTCGATAGGTTCTCTAAGGCGGCACATTTCATTCCCCTCGCTAAACTTCCTTCCGCTAAGGAGACGGCACAAATCATTATTGAGAATGTATTCAGAATTCATGGCCTCCCGTTAGACGCCGTTTCAGACAGAGGCCCGCAATTCACGTCACAGTTTTGGAGGGAGTTCTGTCGTTTGATTGGTGCGTCCGTCAGTCTCTCTTCCGGGTTTCATCCCCAGTCTAACGGTCAAGCAGAGAGGGCCAATCAGACGATTGGTCGCATACTACGCAGCCTTTCTTTCAGAAACCCTGCGTCTTGGGCAGAACAGCTCCCCTGGGCAGAATACGCTCACAATTCGCTTCCTTCGTCTGCTACCGGGTTATCTCCGTTTCAGAGTAGTCTGGGTTACCAGCCTCCTCTGTTCTCATCCCAGCTTGCCGAGTCCAGCGTTCCCTCCGCTCAAGCGTTTGTCCAACGTTGTGAGCGCACCTGGAGGAGGGTGAGGTCTGCACTTTGCCGTTACAGGGCACAGACGGTGAGAGCCGCCAATAAACGCAGGATTAAGAGTCCAAGGTATTGTTGCGGCCAGAGAGTGTGGCTTTCCACTCGCAACCTTCCTCTTACGACAGCTTCTCGTAAGTTGACTCCGCGGTTCATTGGTCCGTTCCGTGTCTCCCAGGTCGTCAATCCTGTCGCTGTGCGACTGCTTCTTCCGCGACATCTTCGTCGCGTCCATCCTGTCTTCCATGTCTCCTGTGTTAAGCCCTTTCTTCGCACCCCCGTTCGTCTTCCCTCCCCCCCCTCCCGTCCTTGTCGAGAGCGCACCTATTTACAAGGTACATAAGATTATGGACATGCGTTCTCGGGGACGGGGTCACCAATACCTAGTGGATTGGGAGGGTTACGGTCCTGAGGAGAGGAGTTGGGTTCCGTCTCGGGACGTGCTGGACCGTTCGCTCATCGATGATTTCCTCCGTTGCCGCCAGGATTCCTCCTCGAGTGCGCCAGGAGGCGCTCGGTGAGTGGGGGGGTACTGTCATGTTTGTCATTTATTGTCATGTCTTGTCCCTGTGCTCCCCATGCTATTCGTTTCCCTCTGCTGGTCTTGTTTGGTTCTATCCCTCTCTCTCCCCCTCCCTCTCTCACTCTCTCGCTCTCTCTTCTCTCTGTCGTTCCGTTCCTGCTCCCAGCTGTTCCTATTCCCCTAATCATCATTTAGTCTTCCCACACCTGTTCCCGATCCTTTCCCCTGATTAGAGTCCCTATTTATTCCTTTGTGATCCGTCCCTGTTCCGTCGGTTCCTTGTATTGTATTCACCATGCTGTGATTGCGTTTCGCCCTGTCCTGTCGTGTTTTTGCCGTGATTGTGTATCACCCTGTCCTGTCGTGTTTTGTGCCTTCATCAGACGCTGCGTGTGAGCAGGTGTCTCAGTCGACTACGGCCTGCGCCTACCCGAAGCGACCTGCAGTCTGTGGCCGCTTCTCCAGTTGTTTTCCCCTCTACAATCTAGAGGATTTCTGTTATTCCGTTTTGAACATTAATAAACTCTGTTTCTGTTAAGTCGCGTTTGGGTCCTCTTTCACCTGCATGACAATTCCTTGATTAGCATTCTGCCAACTAAACCAATCAAATATGGTTTTGGATACTGTGAGGATTAGGTGTTTTAATCACACAAGAGCCCTATATTACGAATCTGGTTTTCAAGTTTAAATGTCAAGTGCACAAGTACAGTGAAATGCCTTTCTTTCCAGCTCTAAACCCAACAATGCAGTAATCAATATCAATGTAACACTAAAAATAACACAAGGTAGAACAAAAACACAGAATAAATAGAAATAAGAAGAACACAAGTAAGTAAGAAGCTATACTGTATATATACAGGCTCAGTTCCAATACCATAAGGTGCAGCGATACTGCGGAGGTAGAGGTAGATATGTATAGGGGTAAGCATACTATATACAGGCTCAGTTCCAATACCATAAGGTGCAGGGATACTGCGGAGGTAGAGGTAGATATGTATAGGGGTAAGCATACTATATACAGGCTCAGTTCCAATACCATAAGGTGCAGCGATACTGGAGTGATAGAGGTAGATATGTATAGGGGTAAGCATACTATATACAGGCTCAGTTCCAATACCATAAGGTGCAGCGATACTGGAGTGATAGAGGTAGATATGTATAGGGGTAAGCATACTATATACAGGCTCAGTTCCAATACCATAAGGTGCAGCGATACTGCGGAGGTAGAGGTAGATATGTATAGGGGTAAGCATACTATATACAGGCTCAGTTCCAATACCATAAGGTGCAGCGATACTGCGGAGGTAGAGGTAGATATGTATAGGGGTAAGCATACTATATACAGGCTCAGTTCCAATACCATAAGGTGCAGCGATACTGCGGAGGTAGAGGTAGATATGTATAGGGGTAAGCATACTATATACAGGCTCAGTTCCAATACCATAAGGTGCAGCGATACTGCGGAGGTAGAGGTAGATATGTATAGGGGTAAGCATACTATATATAGGCTCAGTTCCAATACCATAAGGTGCAGCGATACTGCGGAGGTAGAGGTAGATATGTATAGGGGTAAGCATACTATATACAGGCTTAGTTCCAATACCACAAGGTGCAGGGATACTGGAGTGATAGAGGTAGATATGTATAGGGGTAAGCATACTATATACAGGCTCAGTTCCAATACCATAAGGTGCAGCGATACTGCGGATGTAGAGATAGATATGTATAGGGGTAAGCATACTATATACAGGCTTAGTTCCAATACCACAAGGTGCAGGGATACTGGAGTGATAGAGGTAGATATGTATAGGGGTAAGCATACTATATACAGGCTTAGTTCCAATACCACAAGGTGCAGCGATACTGCGGAGGTAGAGGTAGATATGTATAGGGGTAAGCATACTATATACAGGCTCAGTTCCAATACCATAAGGTGCAGCGATACTGCGGAGGTAGAGGTAGATATGTATAGGGGTAAGCATACTATATACAGGCTCAGTTCCAATACCATAAGGTGCAGCGATACTGCGGAGGTAGAGGTAGATATGTATAGGGGTAAGCATACTATATATAGGCTCAGTTCCAATACCATAAGGTGCAGCGATACTGCGGAGGTAGAGGTAGATATGTATAGGGGTAAGCATACTATATACAGGCTTAGTTCCAATACCACAAGGTGCAGGGATACTGGAGTGATAGAGGTAGATATGTATAGGGGTAAGCATACTATATACAGGCTCAGTTCCAATACCATAAGGTGCAGCGATACTGCGGATGTAGAGGTAGATATGTATAGGGGTAAGCATACTATATACAGGCATAGTTCCAATACCACAAGGTGCAGGGATACTGGAGTGATAGAGGTAGATATGTATAGGGGTAAGCATACTATATACAGGCTTAGTTCCAATACCACAAGGTGCAGCGATACTGCGGAGGTAGAGGTAGATATGTATAGGGGTAAGCATACTATATACAGGCTCAGTTCCAATACCACAAGGTGCAGGGATACTGGAGTGATAGAGGTAGATATGTATAGGGGTAAGCATACTATATACAGGCTCAGTTCCAATACCATAAGGTGCAGGGATACTGGAGTGATAGAGGTAGATATGTATAGGGGTAAGCATACTATATACAGGCTCAGTTCCAATACCACAAGGTGCAGGGATACTGGAGTGATAGAGGTAAATATGTATAGGGGTAAGCATACTATATACAGGCTCAGTTCCAATACCATAAGGTGCAGCGATACTGCGGAGGTAGAGGTAGATATGTATAGGGGTAAGCATACTATATACAGGCTTAGTTCCAATACCACAAGGTGCAGGGATACTGGAGTGATAGAGGTAGATATGTATAGGGGTAAGCATACTATATACAGGCTTAGTTCCAATACCACAAGGTGCAGCGATACTGCGGAGGTAGAGGTAGATATGTATAGGGGTAAGCATACTATATACAGGCTTAGTTCCAATACCACAAGGTGCAGGGATACTGGAGTGATAGAGGTAGATATGTATAGGGGTAAGCATACTATATACAGGCTTAGTTCCAATACCACAAGGTGCAGCGATACTGCGGAGGTAGAGGTAGATATGTATAGGGGTAAGCATACTATATACAGGCTTAGTTCCAATACCACAAGGTGCAGGGATACTGGAGTGATAGAGGTAGATATGTATAGGGGTAAGATGACTAGGCATCTGGATGTATGATAAACAGAGTAGCAGCAGCGTAAATGAAGATTGTACTTGAGTGTGTGCGTGTGTTTAAAGTCAGTACAATGTTTATGCATGTTATGTGTGTGTTGGAGTGTCAGTGTGCGTGAGTGTGTCTAGTCCTGTGAAATAAATACAAGGGTTAACTCAGATTGTCCGTGTAGCAATTTTGTTAGCTATTTAGCAGTCTTTTGGCTTGGAGATAGAAGCTGTTCAGGAACCTGTTGGTGTCAGACTTGATGTACTGTTTCTGATGCCTGTGCTGATGCCATTCCAAGCAGTGATGAAACCAGTCAAGATGTTCTCAATGGTGCAGCTGTAGAACTTTTTGAGGATTTGAGGGCTCATGCCAAACTTTTTAACCTCCTGAGGGGGAAGAGGTGTTTGAGTTACCGAGGTAACTTTGGTCAACTCTGAGTTCAACTCCCAAGTGGTGCAGCGGTCTAAGGCACTGCATCTCAGTGCTAGAGGCTGTATCACATTTGGCCATGATTGGGAGTCCCGTAAGGTAGTGCACAATTGGCCCAGTGTCATCCGGTGTTGGCCGACATTGTAAATAAAAATGTGTTCTTAACTGACTTGCCTAGTTAAATAAATAAAAACTTGGGATAACTGATACCCAGTGGTGTAGTGGTGCCTGGAGAACTAGGTATACTCTAATTTTAATGTTTTCCAAATGGCCTGAAGGAAAGGTGCCCTGTGTGAAAAATGCTGTTTTTCTAATGTTTGAGTTGTCCTATAGGTTTTTAAAAAGTTTTGACTCTCTCAAAAAATGTTGGTCTGGAAGAAAATATATATATATATATTTTGGGGAGTTTGTAGTTGCCCTTTAATTCAATTGTGTACCTAGTAAGATACCATTTGGATAGCAGTGTTTCTGTACTACAATGTAGGCCTACAGTGTAATGGCAGAGTTTGTAAAACAAATGCCATCCTGATTGATAGAAATCATCATGAAATCATTGTCAATTGTCAATATTTAACTGGCTTTTTGGAAAGGTCTTTAGGAATGTTAATTCCAACAGTGCATGATGATTGAAATGCACATAGTAAAGATTCAACCAAGACTTAAGTTCCGTGTAAAATAGTAAATATTGACTAATTCTCAGAGTTTTGAATTGTCAAGAGGAGTTAAACAAGGTTGTCCACTGTCACCATATCTATTCGTTATGGCCATCGAAATGTTAGCTGTTAAAATCAGATGAAATAACAACATTAGAGGATTAGAAATACAAGTCTTAAAAACAAAAATGTCCATGTATGCCGATGAATCAAGTTTTACATTAGGACCACAAGCTGGATCCCTGCATTGTCTCATTGAAGATCTAGATAACCTTTCTGTACTCTGGACTAACACCTAATTATGATAAGTGTACAATATTACGTATTGGATCTTTAAAAAAGACTACTTTTACACTACCCTGCAGTTTATCTATAAAATGTCATGTTTGTCATTTATTATCATGTCTTGTCCCTGTGCTCCCCATGCTATTCGTTTCCCTCTGCTGGTCTTATTTGGTTCTTTCCCTCCTTCTATCCCTCTCTCTCCCCCTCCCTCTCTCACTCTCTCGCTCTCTCTTCTCTCTATCGTTCCGTTCCTGCTCCCAGCTGTTCCTATTCCCCCTAATCATCATTTAGTCTTCCCACACCTGTTCCCGATCCTTTCCCCTGATTAGAGTCCCTATTTATTCCTTTGTGATCCGTTCCTGTCCCGTCGGTTCCTTGTATTGTATTCACCATGCTGTGATTGCGTTTCGCCCTGTCCTGTCGTGTTTTTTGCTGTGATTGTGTATCGCCCTGTCCTGTCGTGTTTTTGCCTTCATCAGATGCGTGTGAGCAGGTGTCTCTGTCGACTACGGCCTGCGCCTACCCGAAGCGACCTGCAGTCTGTGGCCGCTTCTCCAGTTATTTCCCCTCTACAAGTCTAGAGGATTTCTGTTATTCCCTGTTTGGACTTAAATAAACTCTGTTTCTGTTAAGTCGCTTTTGGGTCCTCTTTCACCTGCATGACAGAAGGAACCGACCAAGGAATGGACCCAGCGACTACAGACGCTCGTTACACTGCCGTCAGGATCCAAGGAGCCATGCTCGGCAGACACGAGCAGGAATTGTCTGCTGCTCGCCATGCCGTGGAGAACCTGGCCGCTCAGGTTTCCGACCTCTCTGGACAGTTCCAGAGTCTACGTCTCGTGCCACCTGTTACTTCCTGGCCTGCCGAGCCTCCAGAACCTAGGGTTAATAACCCACCTTGCTACTCCGGGCAGCCCACTGAGTGTCGCTCCTTTCTCACGCAGTGTGAGATTGTGTTCTCTCTCCAACCCAACACATACTCTAGAGAGAGAGCTCGGGTTGCTTACGTCATTTCACTCCTTACTGGCCGGGCTCGAGAATGGGGCACAGCTATCTGGGAGGCAAGGGCTGATTGCTCTAACAAATTCCAGAACTTTAAAGAGGAGATGATTCGGGTTTTTGACCGTTCAGTTTTTGGTAGGGAGGCTTCTAGGGCCCTGGCTTCCTTATGCCAAGGTGAACGGTCCATAACGGATTATTCTATTGAGTTTCGCACTCTTGCTGCCTCTAGTGAGTGGAACGAGCCGGCGCTGCTCGCTCGTTTTCTGGAGGGACTCCACGCAGTGGTTAAGGATGAGATTCTCTCCCGGGAGGTTCCATCAGATGTGGATTCTTTGATTGCTCTCGCCATCCGCATAGAACGACGGGTAGATCTTCGTCACCGGGCTCGTGGAAGAGAGCTCGCATCAACGGTGTTTCCCTGCTCCGCATCGCAACCATCTCCCTCCTCTGGCTTTGAGACTGAGCCCATGCAGCTGGGAGGGATTCGCATCTCGAATAAGGAGAGGGAATGGAGGATCACCAACCGCCTGTGCCTCTATTGCGGAGTTGCTGGACATTTTGTTAATTCATGTCCAGTAAGAGGCCAGAGCCCATCAGTAAGCGGAGGGCTACTGGTGAGCGCTACTACTCAGGTCCCTTCATCTAGATCTTGTACTACTATGTCGGTCCATCTACGCTGGACCGGTTCGGGTGCTACATGCAGTGCTTTGATTGACTCTGGGGCTGAGGGTTGTTTCATGGACGAAGCATGGGCTCGGAAACATAACATTCCTTTCAGACCGTTAGACAGGCCTACGCCCATGTTTGCCTTAGATGGTAGTCATCTTCCCAGTATCAAATTTGAGACACTACCTTTAACTCTCACAGTATCTGGTAACCACAGTGAGACTATTTCTTTTTTGATTTTCCGTTCACCGTTTACACCTGTTGTTTTGGGTCATCCCTGGCTTGTATGTCATAATCCTTCTATTAATTGGTCTAGTAATTCTATCCTATCCTGGAACGTTTCTTGTCATGTGAAGTGTTTAATGTCTGCCATCCCTCCCGTTTCTTCTGTCCCTACTTCTCAGGAGGAACCTGGCGATTTGACAGGAGTGCCGGAGGAATATCATGATCTGCGCACGGTCTTCAGTCGGTCCCGAGCCAACTCCCTTCCTCCTCACCGGTCGTATGATTGTAGTATTGATCTCCTTCCGGGGACCACTCCTCCTCGAGGTAGACTATACTCTCTGTCGGCTCCCGAACGTAAGGCTCTCGAGGATTATTTGTCTGTGTCTCTTGACGCCGGTACCATAGTGCCTTCTTCTTCTCCGGCCGGGGCGGGGTTCTTTTTGTTAAAAAGAAGGACGGTACTCTGCGCCCCTGCGTGGATTATCGAGGGCTGAATGACATAACGGTTAAGAATCGTTATCCGCTTCCCCTTATGTCATCAGCCTTCGAGATTCTGCAGGGAGCCAGGTGCTTTACTAAGTTGGACCTTCGTAACGCTTACCATCTCGTGCGCATCAGAGAGGGGGACGAGTGGAAAACGGCGTTTAACACTCAGTTAGGGCATTTTGAGTACCGGGTTCTGCCGTTCGGTCTCGCCAATGCGCCAGCTGTTTTTCAGGCATTAGTTAATGATGTTCTGAGAGACATGCTGAACATTTTTGTTTTTGTCTATCTTGACGATATCCTGATTTTTTCTCCGTCACTCGAGATTCATGTTCAGCACGTTCGACGTGTTCTACAGCGCCTTTTAGAGAATTGTCTCTACGTAAAGGCTGAGAAGTGCTCTTTTCATGTCTCCTCCGTTACTTTTCTCGGTTCCGTTATTTCCGCTGAAGGCATTCAGATGGATTCCGCTAAGGTCCAAGCTGTCAGTGATTGGCCCGTTCCAAGGTCACGTGTCGAGTTGCAGCGCTTTTTAGGTTTCGCTAATTTCTATCGGTGTTTCATTCGTAATTTCGGTCAAGTTGCTGCCCCTCTCACAGCTCTTACTTCTGTCAAGACGTGTTTTAAGTGGTCCGGTTCCGCCCAGGGAGCTTTTGATCTTCTAAAAGAACGTTTTACGTCCGCTCCTATCCTCGTTACTCCTGACGTCACTAGACAATTCATTGTCGAGGTTGACGCTTCAGAGGTAGGCGTGGGAGCCATCCTATCCCAGCGCTTCCAGTCTGACGATAAGGTTCATCCTTGCGCTTATTTTTCTCATCGCCTGTCGCCATCTGAGCGCAACTATGATGTGGGTAACCGTGAACTGCTCGCCATCCGCTTAGCCCTAGGCGAATGGCGACAGTGGTTGGAGGGGGGCGACCGTTCCTTTTGTCGTTTGGACAGACCATAAGAACCTTGAGTACATCCGTTCTGCCAAACGACTTAATGCCCGTCAAGCTCGTTGGGCGTTGTTTTTCGCTCGTTTCGAGTTTGTGATTTCTTACCGTCCGGGTAGCAAGAACACCAAGCCTGATGCCTTATCCCGTCTGTTTAGTTCTTCTGTGGCTTCTACTGATCCCGAGGGGATTCTTCCTTATGGGCGTGTTGTCGGGTTAACAGTCTGGGGAATTGAAAGACAGGTTAAGCAAGCACTCACGCACACTGCGTCGCCGCGCGCTTGTCCTAGTAACCTCCTTTTCGTTCCTGTTTCCACTCGTCTGGCTGTTCTTCAGTGGGCTCACTCTGCCAAGTTAGCTGGTCATCCCGGTGTTCGAGGCACTCTTGCGTCTATTCGCCAGCGCTTTTGGTGGCCGACTCAGGAGCGTGACACGCGCCGTTTCGTGGCTGCTTGTTCGGACTGCGCGCAGACTAAGTCGGGTAACTCTCCTCCTGCCGGTCGTCTCAGACCGCTCCCCATTCCTTCTCGACCATGGTCTCACATTGCCTTAGACTTCATTACCGGTCTGCCTTTGTCTGCGGGGAAGACTGTGATTCTGACGGTTGTCGATAGGTTCTCTAAGGCGGCACATTTCATTCCCCTCGCTAAACTTCCTTCCGCTAAGGAGACGGCACAAATCATTATTGAGAATGTATTCAGAATTCATGGCCTCCCGTTAGACGCCGTTTCAGACAGAGGCCCGCAATTCACGTCACAGTTTTGGAGGGAGTTCTGTCGTTTGATTGGTGCGTCCGTCAGTCTCTCTTCCGGGTTTCATCCCCAGTCTAACGGTCAAGCAGAGAGGGCCAATCAGACGATTGGTCGCATACTACGCAGCCTTTCTTTCAGAAACCCTGCGTCTTGGGCAGAACAGCTCCCCTGGGCAGAATACGCTCACAATTCGCTTCCTTCGTCTGCTACCGGGTTATCTCCGTTTCAGAGTAGTCTGGGTTACCAGCCTCCTCTGTTCTCATCCCAGCTTGCCGAGTCCAGCGTTCCCTCCGCTCAAGCGTTTGTCCAACGTTGTGAGCGCACCTGGAGGAGGGTGAGGTCTGCACTTTGCCGTTACAGGGCACAGACGGTGAGAGCCGCCAATAAACGCAGGATTAAGAGTCCAAGGTATTGTTGCGGCCAGAGAGTGTGGCTTTCCACTCGCAACCTTCCTCTTACGACAGCTTCTCGTAAGTTGACTCCGCGGTTCATTGGTCCGTTCCGTGTCTCCCAGGTCGTCAATCCTGTCGCTGTGCGACTGCTTCTTCCGCGACATCTTCGTCGCGTCCATCCTGTCTTCCATGTCTCCTGTGTTAAGCCCTTTCTTCGCACCCCGTTCGTCTTCCCTCCCCCCTCCCGTCCTTGTCGAGAGCGCACCTATTTACAAGGTACATAAGATCATGGACATGCGTTCTCGGGGACGGGGTCACCAATACCTAGTGGATTGGGAGGGTTACGGTCCTGAGGAGAGGAGTTGGGTTCCGTCTCGGGACGTGCTGGACCGTTCACTCATCGATGATTTCCTCCGTTGCCGCCAGGATTCCTCCTCGAGTGCGCCAGGAGGCGCTCGGTGAGTGGGGGTACTGTCATGTTTGTCATTTATTATCATGTCTTGTCCCTGTGCTCCCCATGCTATTCGTTTCCCTCTGCTGGTCTTATTTGGTTCTTTCCCTCCTTCTATCCCTCTCTCTCCCCCTCCCTCTCTCACTCTCTCGCTCTCTCTTCTCTCTATCGTTCCGTTCCTGCTCCCAGCTGTTCCTATTCCCCTAATCATCATTTAGTCTTCCCACACCTGTTCCCGATCCTTTCCCCTGATTAGAGTCCCTATTTATTCCTTTGTGATCCGTTCCTGTCCCGTCGGTTCCTTGTATTGTATTCACCATGCTGTGATTGCGTTTCGCCCTGTCCTGTCGTGTTTTTTGCTGTGATTGTGTATCGCCCTGTCCTGTCGTGTTTTTTTGCCTTCATCAGATGCTGCGTGTGAGCAGGTGTCTCTGTCGACTACGGCCTGCGCCTACCCGAAGCGACCTGCAGTCTGTGGCCGCTTCTCCAGTTATTTCCCCTCTACAAGTCTAGAGGATTTCTGTTATTCCCTGTTTGGACTTAAATAAACTCTGTTTCTGTTAAGTCGCTTTTGGGTCCTCTTTCACCTGCATGACATAAAATGAGCTGACGGTGAAGTAGACATACAGTACTTGGTATACATATCACAAATTATATAAATGAGCTCTCCTCAATGAATTTCAATAGAAAACTTAGACAAGATCCTGCAACTATGGAGCGGTAAATACCTGTCTATTTACAGAAAACTTGCCCTGATTAACTCCTTAATCCTCCTCTCAGTTTACTCACTTACTTATGGCGCTGCCTACTCCCGCTGATTCGTTTTTCAAATCATATGAGCAAAAATATTTAGCTTTATCTGGTAAACCAGACAAGACAAAGTGTGCCTACTGTATCTATATAATGAATATGAATTGAGTAGGTTGACATTATTAAATATAAAAGCACTAAACCTCTCTCTACAAGCTTCACTTATCCAAACGTTTTACTTGAGAGACCTTTATGTCACGACTTCCACCGAAGGTGGCTCCTCTCCCTGTTCGGGCGGCGCTCGGAGGTTGTTGTCAGCGGACTACTAGCTGGCATCTTATCCCTTTTCATTTCTGTTTGGTTTTGTCTGTCTTGTGTTCACCTGTGTCTAGTTTAGTTCATCAGTGGGGTATTTAATCTCGCCCTACCCGCTAGGTTTTGTGCGGGATTGTTTGTATTACTGTCGTTGGCTTGGGTTGTGTTTCTTTACTGTTTAGCAGGTGTATTTTCAAGGGACGGTTTTGCCCGCACGTTAGTTTAGCAGAGGAATGTTTCCTCCGTTTTGTTTACTAGACTGTGTTCTTGTGGCTACGTTTGTGGTCCTGTACCTGTTGTGTTGGTGGACAGTAATAAAACGCCCTTCTTGGATATTCTTGCTCTCCTGCTCCAAACTACACACCCACCTCTCCTAGGGAGATTCTGACACTGTATTTATGGGAAAGGGTATTTTGTTTTTAAATTATATTGTAAATTGGAATGGTAGAGTTATGTATTGCATGGAGTTATCAGAATTGCATGGGAAGGTCTGCTCAATCCAAGATTACAACCAATTGATTACAGCATTACACCAAAAATGGAGGAAGCAGGTGGCAGCAGGAGGAGGTAGGGAACTGGTCTGTCTGCCCAATATAAAGTATCAAAACTGTCAGAGGAATATAATAACATAAATAGGAAAGTATACCAGTTTCATTGGAGAACCAGGATGTTGACAGCTCTGCCATACAGATTGCAAAATATATGGAAAGAGATTGTTGATGTACCGATTCCATGGTACAGGGTGTAGGAGTTGATATATAAAACGACACAAGATTCACGTTTTAAATACCTGCCCACTGGGCACAGACCAACATCAAGCTTTGATTTACATTTGGTTGAGTTGTCAACTCATGTGAAATTACCAACAAATGTCACGATGTCATTGGATTTAGTCCAAACCCTAACCCGGATGACGCAGTGCCAATTGTGCGCCACCCTATGGGCAAACAAATTTATTGAAATTTAAATGCAGAAATGTCTCATTTACATACGTTTTCACACCCCTGAGTAAATACTTTGTAGAAGCACCTTTGGCAACGATTACAGCTGTGAGTCTTTCTGGGTAAATCTCTAAGAGCTTTCCACAACTGGATTATGCAAAATTTGCCCATATTTTCTTACAAAAATCTTCAAGCTCTGTCAAATTCTTTGTTGATCAATGCTAGACAGCCATTTTCACACCTTGCCATAGATTTTCAAGTAGATTTAAGTCAAAACTGTAACTCGGTCACTCAGGAACATTCACTGTCTTCTTGGTAAGAAAGTCCAGTGTAGATTTGGCCTTGTGTTTAAGTCTATTGTCCTGCTGAAAGGTGAATTAATTTCCCAGTGTCTGGTTGAAAGCAACCAGGTTTTTCTCTAGGACTTTGCCTGTGCTTAGCTCCATTACATTTATTTTTTTATCCTGAAAAACTCCCCAGTCCTTAACATGATGTCATGTTTGTCATTTATTATCATGTCTTGTCCCTGTGCTCCCCATTCTATTCGTTTCCCTCTGCTGGTCTTATTAGGTTCTTTCCCTCTTTCTATCCCTCTCTCTCCCCCTCCCTCTCTCACTCTCTCGCTCTCTCTTCTCTCTATCGTTCCGTTCCTGCTCCCAGCTGTTCCTATTCCCCTAATCATCATTTAGTCTTCCCACACCTGTTCCCGATCCTTTCCCCTGATTGGAGTCCCTATTTATTCCTTTGTGTTCCGTTTCTGTCCTGTCTGTTCCTTGTTTAGAATTCACCGTGCTGTGATTGTGTATCGCCCTGTCCTGTCGTGTTTTTGCTGTGATTGTGTATCGCCCTGTCCTGTCGTGTTTTTTGCCTTCATCAGATGCTGCGTGTGAGCAGGTGTCTCTGTCAACTACGGCCTGCGCCTACCCGAAGCGACCTGCAGTCTGTGGCCGCTTCTCCTGTTATTCCCCTCTACAGACTAGAGGATTTCTGTTATTCCCTGTTTGGACTTGAATAAACTCTGTTTCTGTTAAGTCGCTTTTGGGTCCTCTTTCACCTGCATGACACATGATGCAGCCACCACTCTGCTTGAAAATATGGAGAGTGGTACTCTTGTATTGGATTTGCCCCAAGCGTAACACTTTAAATTCAGGACAAAATGTTAATTGCTTTGCCACATTTTTTGCAGTATTAGTGCCATGTTGCAAACAGGATGCATGTTTTGGAATATTTGTTTTCTGTACAAGCCTATTTTTTTCAATCTGTCATTTAGTTATTATTGTGGAGTAACTACAATAATGTTGAGCCATTTTCAGTTTTCTCCTATCCCAGCCATTAAACTCTGTTAACTGTTTAAGTCACCTTTGGCCTCATGGTGAAATCCCTGAGTGGTTTCCTTTCTTTCCACCAACTGAGTTAGGAAGGACACATGTATCTGTGTAGTGACTGGGTGTATCGATGCACCATCCGAAGTGTAATTAATAACTTCACCATGGTCAAAGGGATATTCAATGTCTGCTTTGCTGGGCATTGGAAGACTTCCCTAGTTTTTGTGGCTGAATCTCTGTTTGAAATTCACTACTCGGCTGAGGAACCTTACAGATAACTAACTGTATGTGTGGGGTACAGAGATGAGGTAGTCATTCAAAAAGGATGTTAAACATTATTATTGGACACATATTGAGTCCATGAAACTTATTATGTAACTTGTTAAGCAATTATTTTGTCCTGAAATTATTTAGAACTGCCATAACAAAGAGTTGACTGACTCAAGACATTTCAGCTTTTCATTTAGAATTCATAAATATATATATATATATATATATATATATATTCAGGCTATAACAGAACAACGTGGAAAAGTCTAGGGGTGTGAATACTTTCTGAAGGCACTGTATATACTGTACCATTCAAAAGTTTGGACACACCTACTCATTCAAGGGTTTTTATTTATTTTGACTATTTTCTAAGCAGACATAGAATAATGGACATCAAAACTATGAAAGCTTTGCACACTCTCGGCATTCTCTCAACCAGCTTTATGCGGTAGTCACCTCGAATGCATTTCAATGAACAGGTGTGCCTTGATTAAAGTTAATTTGTGGAATTTCTTTCCATAATGCGTTTGAACCAATCAGCTGTGTTGTGACAAGGTAGGGGAGGTATACAGAAGATAGCCCTATTTGGTCTATATTATGTCAAGACCAGCTCAAATAAGAAAAGAGATCAGTCAGTCAATCCGTAAAATTTCAAGAATTTTGAACGTTTCTTCAAGTGCAGTGGCAAAAACCATCAAGCGCTATGATGAAACTGGTTCTCATGAGGACCGCCACAGGAAAGGAAGACCCAGAATTACCTCTGCTGCAGAAGATACATTCATTGAAGTTACCAGCCTCAGAAATTGCAGCCCAAATAAATGCTTATGTGTTCAAAGCTGTCATCAAGGTAAAGGGTGGGTGGCTACTTTGAAGAATCTCAAATATAAAATCTATTTTGATTTGTTTAACACTTTTCTGGTTACTACATGATTCCATATGTGTTATTTCATAGTTTTGATGTCTTCACTATTATTCTACAATGTAGAAAATAGTCAAAATAAAGAAAAACCCTTGATTGAGTGTAACGTCGTTCTTCGTTTATAGAAAGAGAGTCGGACCGAAATGCAGCGTGGTGGTTACTCATGACTTAATGAACAAAGTGACACATGAAATAACTATACAAATACAAAAACAACAAACGGAACGTGAAACCTAATTACAGCCTATCTGGTGAAACTACACAGAGACAGGAACAATCACCCACGAAATACACAGTGAAACCCAGGCTACCTAAATACGGTTCCCCATCAGAGACAACAAGAATCACCTGACTCTGATTGAGAACCGCCTCAGGCAGCCAAGCCTATACTCGACACACCCCTAATCAACCACAATCCCAATGCCTACAAAAACCCCAATACGACAATACAATAAACCCATGTCACACCCTGGCCTGACCAAATAATTAAAGAAAACACAAAATACTAGGACCAAGGCAAAACAATGAGTAGGTGCCTCCTAACTTTTTGACTGGTACTGTATATAAATATATATATACTGTGCATATACAGTATAACAATTTCGGCAGGTTTGTGTCACCAGGTGTTCGAACAAGCCTCAGCAACAATGATTAGATGTGTGAAATTGTCACCTCCATTGTTTCCCTCTGATGTCTTTACAATACAATGCCAAGAAACCAAACTCATAAGGACAAGCTGCATGCCCACTCTGCCTGTCTCGGACCCTGAGCCTGCCTGCCGTTCTGTTCCTTTGTCCCACCTCCAGATTATTGACCTCTGCCTACCCTGACCCTGAGCCTGCCTGCCTTGACCTGTCGTTTGTCTGCCCCTGGTGTTACAATAAACATTGTTACTTCACACTGTCTGCACTTGGGTCTTACCTTGATTCGTGATAAATTAGGCAAGTCAGTTAAGAACAAATTCTTATTTACAATGACGGCCTACCCCGGCCAAACCCTCAATTCTGCTTATATCACAATGTACCACAATAAACATAAAAGTTCAAATACAGAGACCATTGAATGCTTTTGAAGTGACAGGTTGACGGGAAATCTGCATCTCTGCTGCGCTGTATCAGCACCATGGACAGCGCCCTACTCACTAAAGCAAGGCTCTTTTGACAATGAAAATATAAGTCATTGTTCCATTCCATTCCTTAGGCAGTGGCAGAATTATTTGTTTAATAATACATACATTGCTGTTATATTGCCTTCCTTGTCCGCCCGAAGCCACCCGATATGCGCTATTATAGCGGTTGTGAGAAACGGATTGGTTTCTGTTTCTTCCTTCAAATTCGGTCCTAGCTTTTGAACGGTTGGGGCTATTAGCTATTACAACATGCCTGAAAGCTATGACTGTCAGAAACATGTTTATTTCCCTCTACTACACTCACAAGCGGCACAGGACACATTAGAAGGAACTGTGACAAAACCGCCATTGAAACGATCCAGATAATTTTTTTCCCACAGGGACATACAACTAAAACTGAGAAGGCATAAGTTTCAACTGAGGGAGCAATGCCCCCTTTTTCCCCCTCGTGGTTATGGGCTCGGGTGACACAATGATTCTGGCTATGACCCCCCCCCCCCTCTATTCAGCTATCAATTCAGAAAACAGTAGGCTTGAAATTAAAGGAGCTTGGATTTTACTCAGTGGAAAACTTAGAATGTAGAGTGTCTATGTATAATTAATCTCGTTAATGTCTCTTCTGTTGCTTCCTTGCTGCCTGTGAATGGTTTCACACCAACAAAATGAAACTATCAGTGTTTTCAATTCATCAATTACAATGCAATATGTAACTTGCTACATGACATTGTCATACAAAGGTGCCATAAATAACTCTAAACAGGTTTCAGTATAAATTAACCCTTGTGTGGTGTTCATGTTTTTGTTATTCACCCAATGTTCACCGGTCTGATGGACCCTCAACATTATTGGATTTTTAAAAC
Organism: Oncorhynchus gorbuscha; assembly: GCF_021184085.1. NCBI lineage: Eukaryota > Metazoa > Chordata > Actinopteri > Salmoniformes > Salmonidae > Oncorhynchus > Oncorhynchus gorbuscha. Next base: position 100,047,556 of record NC_060174.1, on the reverse strand, counting down.
AATACAGCCATAACAATTTATGTAAAAATACTTCATACTTAGATGTTTACTGATATCAATTACAAGCAATATAGACAGCATACATGGTTAATATTTGACATTTACCTCTGCAAGATCACATTTATCAATTAAAGCGCTATTAGTTTATTTTATTTCATATATATTATCAAATGTTATCTTTGAAAACAAAAAAATTGATTATAATCAAGACATGGGTGCAATAAATCATGTTCATCTTGAACAAATGTAAATGAAACAAGGTTTTCCTCACCTCTGATGTTTATTGCTTTGAACTGAACAAATTGGAAGGACACATTTTACATAGAGGATGAGCCCCATTGAACACAAATTAAGGCTGGTTTACACACCACATGAGGGACAGAGTTTTGCTGTGTGTGTGTTGAAAATGTATTTCTTGCACTTGACGCATGTGTACTGTGTCTTGCTGCCCTTCTTGGGTCCACACACATCGCAGAGCTTCTTCTTGTTACTACCGGCTACAATCTAGAATAAGGAAAACACTAAGTTCAGGAATTTTACTAACATCTCACTCACATGTATAGTTACAGGAGGCCAAGGTAGGAGAGTCAGACACACACACATGCAACAACATCACTCACACTTACTTCCGGTATTGGAGCTGTTGGTTCTGTGGGTCTCTCTCCAAAAACACATCTTCCCTCCAAATTAGTGCAGTCCAGAATGATTTTCTGGATGGTGTCTGAGATTAACATTTCAAAAGAAGACTTTATGTCCTTTACATGAGTAACCGCCATCCGTGTCGGCCCTGGTTGCATCCTCATCACATTGGCAGCCAATTTGTGGTGGCTCATTCCTTGGGCAAGAAGACCATTCAATTTCACAATTTTTTGACATCCATATTTCTCCTCCTGCAGGCTGCTGATGAGCTGGTTGCTGACGGGGGCTGGTTGCTGACGGGCTGGTCCTGGGGCTGGCTGCTGATGAGCTGGTTGCTGACGGGGGCTGGTTGCTGACGGGCTGGTCCTGGGGCTGGTTGCTGACAGGCTGGTCCTGGGGCTGGCTGCTGATGAGCTGGTTGCTGACGGGGGCTGGCTGCTGATGAGCTGGTCCTGGGGCTGGCTGCTGACGGGTTGGTGCTGGGGCTGGCTGCTGACGGGTTGGTGCTGGGGCTGGCTGCTGACGGGTTGGTGCTGGGGCTGGCTGCTGATGAGCTGGTCCTGGGTCTGGTTGCTGACGGGCTGGTCCTGCGGCTGGCTGCTGACGGACTGGTCCTGGGGCTGGTTGCTGACGGGCTGGTCCTGGGGCTGGCTGCTGACGGGCTGGTCCTGGGGCTGGCTGCTGATGGGCTGGTGCTGGGGCTGGCTGAGGGTCAATTTCATCCTCTTCTTCTAACTCACTGTCAGACTCCGAATTGACAGAGACATGGTCCTCATATTTGGAAAATTCTTAATTTTTCGCTCCTTCCACAATTTTCTCCTACACAAACACTTTTCCACAATTGTATTACCCTCAAGTCCAGTGTCCTTGAACACCACATATGCTATGTAAATGTGTAGGGGGGTGCACAGTGCGCACTCAATGAAAATGGGTTCTTTTACATGTTCTTCACAGAAAAGGCCAATGAGTGTCAGGTTGAAAAAAATATTAATTGTGTCATTTTTCTTTTAGTAAACATTGAAAATGGGTCCCACAAACCTGAACACCCCACAAGGGTGTGTTGTTTAGAACAAGATTCAGTTATGATGTGGGGAGCAAATGGGACAATTTCATGTCAGCAAATTCACATGGCTGTGAACAGACGTATCCATTTTGGTAGGTTTATACTGCCCTCTAATGTTGTAACTTTTAATAACTTAAAAGGAAAAACTACTTCCAATGACAATGTTTTATTGTGGAGGGCCAATTATTTTATAAATAATTATTTATAATCTAATTAGCCCTTCATGATAAATAATTAAGTGACACTAGAAAAGGTACATTTTCTGATTAAAGTCGCCTTAGATCTATATGGTTAGTAAACAAACACCAGTGAGGAGATTTGATGGCCCACCTTTTTCTGGGGTGTAGATCAGCTTTAATATTGCAGATATGTTTTGGGTTGTATCAATTTAATTTGAATTCAATTCAATGCATAATTTCCAAAATCCACCTTTTTTTTACCCTTACCACCCCTCCCATGATTAGAGTAAACTAACCGATAACAATACGCCTACTGCTACTTACAGCTATTTTCACACATTTGTAAGGTACATGTAGTTAAATGATTATATTCCTAATTTCCCCTTTCTTCAAGTGCTGAATTTTCACCCACAGTGACCATTCACCATTCATTCTGATCTCCAACACTCCGATGTTCACAGATTATCCATCTTTCTTGGTATAATTGTCATGTATTGTCATGTCTTGTCCCTGTGCTTTCTCTTCTCTTCGTTTCCCCCTCCTGGTCGTATTAGGTTACTTTCTCTCTCTCTATCTCTCTCTCTCTCTATCATTCCGTTCCTGCCCCCAGCTGTTCCTCATTCTCCTGACGACCTCGTTTGCTCTCTCACACCTGTTTCCTCTTTTGCCCTCTGATTAAGTCTCTATTTCTCTCTCTGTCTCTGCTTCTGTCCTTGTCGGATTCTTGTTTGCTTTGCCCTTGTTCCGTCCTGTTGTAATCTGCCTCTTCATCAGATACTGCATGTGAGCAGTTGTCTCTATCCTCTACGGTCCGCGCCTACCCGAAGGGACCTGCAGTCTGTTGCCGCTAGCCCTGCAATTCTCCTCAACTACTTGAAGGGGGACTCTCCTGTTAAGATTGAGGATTTATGTTTTCCCTGTTTGGACATCTCCTGTAAAGATTGAGGATTTATGTTTTCCCTGTTTGGACATTAAAAGACTCTGTTTCTGTTATATCGCTTTTGGGTCCTCACTCACCTGCATAACAATAATACAATTTTGCTATTTCCTTTTGCAATACACATATCTACTGATATTGCCCTAAAACTAAATACTTTGCCTATTAGTATAATAATATTTCTCATTGACTGATCGTGGGTTTTCAGATCCTCTAACAATACGGTTTGCAGGTCCATCTGAACCCTTATATTATGACATAACATCCATTCCTGGACCTTCATTTCTTCTTTAAGTAACTGCCTCTTTCAATTTTGTTGCAGAGTTGCAATGATTTGGTTATAAATTTGTGTTGAGCATTCACCTCCAAGCCATAGGAGCAGTGGCGACCCGTCATTCAGGGCAGGTGGGGCAGAGGCCCACCTGTTTTGAGCCCTGCCTGTTTAGCAATATATATATATATATATAATATATGTATGTATGTACACAGTACCAGTCAAAAGTTTGGACACACCTACTCATTCATTCTACATTGTAGAATAATAGTGAAGACATCAAAACTTTGAAAAAACACACATGGAATCATGTACCAACAAAAAAAGTGTTCAACAAATTCTTCAAAGTAGCCACCCTTTTGCCTTGATGAAATATTTACACACTCTTGGCATTCTCTCAACCAGCATCATGAGGTAGTCACCTGGAATGCATTTCAAGTAACAGGTGTGCCTTGTTAAAAATGTATTTGTGGAATTTCTTTCCTTCTTAATGCGTTTGAGCCAATCATTTGTGTTGTTTCAAGGTAAGGGTTGTATACAGAAGATAGCCCTGTTTGGTAAAAGACCAAGTCCATATTATGGCAAGAACAGCTCAAATAAGCAAAGAGAAACGACAGTCCATCATTACTTTAAGACATGAAAGTCAGTCAATACGTAAAAGTTAATGAACTTTGAAAGATGGTTGCAAAAACCATCAAGCCTATAATGAAACTGGCTCTCATGAGGACCGCCACAGGAAAGTTTGACCCAGAGTTACCTCTGTTGCAGAGGATAAATTCATTAGAGTTAACTGCACCTCAGATTACAGCCCAAATAAATGCTTTACCGTTTTCAAGTAAAAGAAACACCTCAACATCAACTGTTTAGAGACTGAGTGAATAAGGCCTTCATGGTCGAATTAACGCAAAGAAACCACAACTAATAAGACACCAAGGACACCAATAATAAGAAGAGACTTGCTTGGGCCAAGAAACACTAGCAATGGAGATTAGACTGGTGGAAATCTGTCCTTTGTTTTTTACAAGTTCACAGTTGTGTTGAAAGCACCATAAATCCAGAGAATGCCGGAATTTAATATAAAGTTTGATGACAAATTTTGCCCACGATGGACCGCCACTTTCCTGTTCAAGTGGGCACAGCACAAGGTGAATCCAAAAAGGACTTGTACGCTGCTGCATCAATTATGTTATAAGATCCAGTCTATTTTAAAAACAGTAGGCTTCTTACACTTCAATGTTGTGATGCGAAAATGCTGGCGAAATGCATAGCACATAGAATAAAAAAGGTTATTCCAGATATTATTCATCCTGATCAGAAAGGTTTTTTACATGAACGATATATTGAAGATAATATGACAATTACCTGAAACAATTGAACATTATAAAACATCAAAGATACCAGGCCTGGTCTTCATATCAGATTATGAAAAGGTGTTTGATAAAGTATAACTAGAATTTATATATAAATGCCTGGATTACGTTCATTTTGTTGAATCTCTGATATAATGGGTTAAAGCTATGTAGAACAACCCCAGGTGTAAAATAGTAAATAATGAAAGTATTGAGCTTTTAAGAAGAGTAAAACAAGGTTGCACGTTGTCTCCATATCTATTTATTATGTCCATTGAAATGCTAACTATTACAATAAGATCCAACGAGAACATCAAGGGGTTAGAAATCCAGGGGATAAAAACAAAAATGTTAATGTGTGCTGATGACTCTGTTTTTTTCTTAAGTCCGCGATCTGGATCCCTATGTATGCTGATGACTCTGTTTTTTTCTTAAGTCCGCGATCTGGATCCCTATGTATGCTGATGACTCTGTTTTTTTCTTAAGTCCGCGATCTGGATCCCTATGTATGCTGATGACTCTGTTTTTTTTCTTAAGTCCGCGATCTGGATCCCTATGTATGCTGATGACTCTGTTTTTTTTCTTAAGTCCGCGATCTGGATCCCTATGTATGCTGATGACTCTAGGTTTTTCTTAAGTCCGCGATCTGGATCCCTATGTATGCCGATGACTCAAGTTTTTTCTTAAGTCCCCAATCTGGATCCCTGCACAGTCTCATTGAAGATCACTTTTCTAGCCTCTCTGGACTAAAACCTAATTATGATAAGTGTACCATATTACGTATTGGATTATTAAAAGACATAGTGTTTACACTATCTTGTAGTTTACCAATAAAATGGGCGGATGGTGAAGTAGACATACTTGGTATTCATATCTCAAAAAACATCAATTCATTTACCACAATTCATTTCAATAGAAAGTTTGCAAAAATAGATACAATTCTGAAACCATGGAGAGGTTAATACTATTTATGGAAAATCACATTGATTAACTCTTTGGTCCTATCACGGTTTACTTACTTACTAATGGCATTGCCTACTCCAGACAACTCTTTATTTTAAATCATATGAGCAAAAAATATTTCATTTTATTTGGAATGCTAATCCAGAGAAAATTAAGCGTGCCTATTAATATAATGAATATGAGTTTGGGGGGGATAAAATTATTAAATATTATATCTTTAAACCTCTCACTAATAGCTTCACTCATACATGAGTTTTACTTAAAACCAAAATGGTTCTCCAGTAGAGTCCGTTGTTCAAAAACAGCTTTATACAGAGTACAACTTCTCATTTCCGACTAATTGATAATGACATTTTGTTTAAAGTATCACCCTTTCTTAAACAAGCCATTCAAAGCTGGTTACAATTTCTGTTTTATCCTCCAGAAAAGATAGAACAAATATTACGGGTAAAATCAAATATACTGATTAATAAAAATACATTCCTTATGGCATTTTTTTTATGGTATTGTATTTTTTAATGATATTGTGAATAGAAACGGTAGAGTTATGTTGCATATGCAGCTATCAAAAAGATATGGGAATGTCTGCTCAACCAAACTTCTATCCAACTGAACTGCAGAATTACCACACAAAAAATGTAGAAGGCAAGTGGAAGAGGAAGAAGGTAAGGAGCTTGTTTGTCTTCCATATATTAAAGGCACAAATTGGCCGAAAATAATTGGCATAAATTAAAAAATATACCAGTTTAATTTGAGTACAAAGATGTTGACAGCTGTGCCGTACAGATTGCAAAATAAATGCAAAGAGATTTTCGATGGAACTGATTCCATGGCACATGGTTTATGAATTACAAAAAACAACACTTGATTCAACAATTCAAGTTTTTCAATTTAAATTATTATACAAAATGATTGCCACCAACAGACGGCTATATACAGTATATGGGGCATACAACAATCTCAGCTCTGTAGATTTTGCTACGAAGAGACAGAATCACTAGATCATTTATTCTGATTTTGTCCCTATGTAGCTTGTTTCTGGTCACAGGTTCAGGAAAGCTTAACAATAACACAACATTCACTTAAAATGAACCTTACAAATAGCAGTGCTGGGTGATTTGGAAAGCCATAGTCAGTCAATAAATAATATAATAATACTGGTAGGAAAGGTTTTCAACTTTGACTCACAATCTGTGGATACTATACGATTAGAAAGGTTCACAATGTATGTAAAACATCACAGCACAATTGAAAAATATACAGCACATGGAAACCAAACAAGGGTGGTCTATTGTGATAGTTGGGATGGGCTGAGGGTGGCTGAGTGGTGGTATTTATTTATTTATTACATTTTACTAGGCAAGTCAGTTAAGAACAAATTCTTATTTTCAATGACGGCCTAGGAACAGTGGGTTAACTGCCTGTTCAGGGGCAGAATGAAAGATTTGTATCTTGTCAGCTCAGGGATTTGAACTTGCAACCTTTCGGTTACAGCTCTAACGCTCTAACCACTAGGCTACTAGGCTACGGAGCTTGTGTTCAGAAAAGCATTAATGTTATGTGATTGCTGTATAGAAAAGTTCCATATATGTAAAATGTGTGTGTAAAATGTGTGTGTAAAATGTATGTGTAAAATGTATGTGTAAAATGTGTGTGTAAAATATATGTGTAAAATGTGTATGTAAAATGTATGTATATGTAGCAGAAAAGCTGTAAAAAACAAAAAAGATATGTGTCCTCTGAAGAGGATGGGTTAATATATATATTTAAAGTGTATGTTGTGTAGTAAACTGTTAGTACCCCATGTGCCTCTACCCTATTAAGTTGGTCCCTTTCCCCCTCATAACGTAGCTTACTGTTCTGACTTGGCTGTGCACGGGTTTGCCTATAGCCTGTTTTAGAGAAATGTCATCATCGAATACTGTAAGAGCTTTCATTATCTGTTTATATGCCCCTTTTATCCTATGGTTGTGACATGGTGTACTGGGAGAACACTGTAAGAACGGCCCATGTTCTGAATTCTGTCACTGTACTGTACATTTCAAAAGTGCTGAACAAATAGTTATATTGACTAGTCCGTCTTAGCTCGCTCATCAATGTATTAATCGAAATTACGTATTGCGTCTTAACCGCTCATCATTCCCTTATGCCATAGATTGTACAACTCAATTGTAGTAGAAACCACCTTTGTTTAAGCAAGTCAGGCATATTAGCTAGGCTTTTTTTGAAGACAGTAAATGAGGCTGAAGGAACTGTTTCGCTGCCAGACAAGGCTCCGCTGATAGGCTGGTGTAGCTGTGGTAAGGATTCACTTCATGGTGCTGAAAAGAAAGCTCTGCTCTGCTTTATGTAGGGCCTAGCAGTTTGTGGGAAACGTTTGTCATCGTTATAGTGCAATTAATGTATTGTGGCTTTGCTGGTAGGCATAAGAAAAATGTTTGGTAGGCCCCGCCAAGATTTACATGATAAAATTGCCACTGATGCTTGCATATGCTCAATTACAGTATACAGCTTAAAATATTGTCAATCTACACAATCTAAGATGTGAGAAGTGTAGTGAGCCCTGTGCAGGTGTGCATTGTTTTGTTGTTTTTTCAGTATGCAATGCACACAACTACCTGAGTATACATGATGTATGCTTGATTGTTTAGTTAGTGGCCCAAACCTGACTCATCACTCTGAACAAGTGGTCACTTTGACCCTGGCCAATGGTAACCTGACTCACTCAGAACAAGAGGTCACTCTGACCTTGGCCAATGGTAACCTGACTCATCACTCAGAACAAGAGGTCACTCTGACCCTGGACAATGGTGACCTGACCTCTGATCTGGCCAGTCTCCATATCCCAGACTGTTGTCTCCACTTGCTTCAAGGTGTCCACCATTGTTCCTGTATCCAAGAAAGAGAAGGTAATTGAACTAAATGACTCTCGCCCCGTAGCATTCACTTCTGTCATCATGAAGTGATTTGAGAGGCTAGTTTAGGACCATATCACCTCCACCTTATCCTACACCCTAGATGACTACAATTCGCAAACCGCCCCAACAGATCCATGGACGATGCAATCGCCATTGCACTGTACACTGCCCTATCCCAACTGGACAAGAGAAGTACCTATGTAACAATGCTGTTCATCGACTACAGCTCAGCCTTGAACATCAACGTAGGGGCAGCAGGTAGCCTAGTGGTTAGAACGTTGGACTAGTAACCGAAAGGTTAAAGCTGACAAGGTAAAAAATATGTTGTTCTGCCCGTGAACAAGGCAGTGAACCCACTGTTCCTAGGCCGTCATTGAAAATAAGAATTTGTTCTTAACTGACTTGCCTAGTTAAAGCTCATCACTGAACCCCTCTCTGTGTAAATGTGTCCTTGATTTCCTGATGGGCCGTCCCGAAGTGGTGTTGGTAGGCAACAACACCTCTGCCTGTCAGGACCCGGTTACGAACCCGGGTCTCCGGAGTGAGAAACAGTCACTAAACCAACTGAGCCACAAATAGTCAGCAGAACACAGAAGATGAGGCAGGCACAGCAGTACTTGAGACGGTGTATTTAATGAAGTAAAAAGTGAAGTTCTTCAGGAAAACATGTAACTCCACAACCTCAAAAGGAATTCCACAAGAACAAAGGTAATCCTCCAAGACAAAAAGGTAAATCCACAAGGTGGAAGGTAAAGCACAAAAAGCCTCAAAAGATATTCAAAAACAAACAAGAACAAAAAAACAAAATTCCACAAGAGAGTCCACCGGGATCAACAAGAGTTCTCAGAGTACTAGGGCTGGGTGCTAACATACAAACACAGAGCAAAGAACTGAGGAAAACAAAGGGTTTAAATACAATCAGGGGAAACGAGGCACAGGTGCAAATAATAATGGGGATCAAGGGAAAACAAAAGGTCAAAAGGCACAATGGGGGCATCTAGTTACCAAAAACCGGAACAACCCTGGCCAAATCCTGACACTGCCATGCTGATCCTCAACAGGGGGGCCCCACAGAAGTGTGTGCTCAGCACCTTCTTGTACTCTCTGTTCATCCATGACTGCGTATCCACGCATGTCTCCAACTCAATCATTAAGTTCTCTGATGACACAACAGTGTTAGGCCTGATTCCCAAAAATGATGAGAAAGCCTACAGGGAGGAGGTGAGAGCCCTGACAGAAGTGGTACAAGGAAAATAACCTCACCCTCAACATCAACAAAATGAAGGTGATGATCGTGGACTACAGTAGACAGCAGAGAGCACATCCACATCAACGAGGCCGCAGTCGAGAGGGTCTAAAGCTGGTAACTGACCTCTGGACCTGGCCAGTGGTAACTGACCTCTGACCTTGGTTAGTGGTAACTGACCTCTGACCCTGGTTAGTGATAACGTGAGCCTGTGGACCTCCTTCCTTCTCTCAGACGGATAAAGAGGATCAGGTGAGGAAGATAAAGTCGAGGCACAACGAGGATCTGGTGTCCCTGTTGGGTCACTTCCCTAAGAAGAGGGAGCTGGAGGACTGGATCCACACCAAGTTCAAAGAGATCAACTCCACCAGGGAGAAACTGGCCAAGCTCAAGTGAGTGCTTCTGTCACACACGGCCAGATTAACATCTGCACTCAGTCTGGTTGTGTTGTTGCAATACGGAGCTGCAGAAGTGTGTATGTGACTGTAATGTGTAATGTGCAGTAAATAGCTTGCGTTGGAGAGCAGAATACGCCGTTGAGCCACTGTGCTGCAGAGATCAGAAGGAAGGAGCAGCAACTGTCCACCTACGAGGAAAATATGTTCAATGTGTGTGGCAGTCAGAACTTCCAGCAGGATCTGGGCAAGCTACAGGACGACCTGGAAGCTACAGGACGACCTGGAAGCTACAGGACGACCTGGAAGCTACAGGACGACCTGGAGAAGACCTCCAAGCAGATAGGTACCACGAGTTGAAATATGAGGTTTAATTTATACCTGAGGTATTGTAGCTTTCTTTGATGAAATCGATCTCCTGGGCCAGTGGAATTCAAACTTTTTCAGCGGGGACCACATTTTTTCCACCAGAATGTCTGGGGACCTGATAAGGAAATGTGTTTTAATAAATGATTAGAATGTTACAGTCCTGAAACCATAGGTCTGATACCATGTGATTGTTTGAAATTAATTTGAATCATTATATTATTATAATACATGTGTGTAAGTGTTAGACTCATTCCATGATTATATTATAATACTGTGTGTGGTTTTAGTCAGAATCAACGTTTGGGAACAATGTGTCTAGTGTTTTGAGAACAGACTATCTGTCTGAGCCAGATCCGGGGAGACCTTGGCTGGGACACTGAGAACTTCCCAGTCCCAGGTCTCTCCCTATCTTAGGGGAGGGTAGGAAGACACTATTCTCACGTACTCCCCTAGGCTCTATTGGCGGGCGGATTTGATGGTTGGTGTGGAAGTATGTGTGTCACTATAAATTGAAGGTCCTGTACTGTACACGTCAGAACGTTCCCGTGAATAAACATTTAACTTTGGTAGACTGGGCCTCTGTCTGTTTTCGTTTCTATCAGTATCTTACAAATCCTGATATAACAGACTGAGGATAACATCATTGAATTGATAAATGACCAGAAGTATAGAATTATCCTGACGGGACCCCATTTGTTTCTCAAGAATTTCTCTCAACCTCACCCCAAATCTAATGGCGCAAAAGCAGTACATTTTGATTTTAGATCAAACAACCTTCAATTCATTACATTTTCATAAATACATTTACTCAAAATAATGTTTTTCAAATGATCTTTCTCAAAAACATTTATTGTCCCATACAATAATCTGCACTCTTAATTCTTTGTTCCTAAAAAAACAACCCCAACTTTGCATACCACTGCCTGGGCTGTGCACTACTGATAACCTGTGAGGTGTTTGTTGCCGTGGTGATATTTTTTGTAGAGTGTTTTTAGTCTGATCTGTTTTGAATAATGTCTGAGAAACTATTAACCTTATCTGTGTTTGCCCCTCTATGAGTGTGTGCTCAGCCTTGTTGGAGGGTGACACGGCCGTGTGCACTCACAGAGGGTTTTCCCTGCTGCCCCGTGTGCCAGTGCATCTTCCCAGCGAGGAGGAACTGAAAATGAAGGAGAGGAGGAAGGATGACATGATGGCTCTCAAACCTGTCAGGTCAAAATGGATCAGGGAGTAATTCAGGTGCATTGTGTCATTGGAGATAATGGGCTGCAATGGTGTAAAATACTCAAGTAAAAATACTTTGAAGTACTACTTAAGGAGTTCTTTAGGGTATCTGTACTTTACTATTTATATTTTTGACAACTTTTACTTTTACTCCACTACATTCTTAAAGAAAATAATGTACTTTTTACTCCTTACATTTTCCATGACACCCAAAAGTACTCGTTACATTTTGAATGCTTAGCAGGACATAAACATTGTCTAATTCACATACTTGTCAAGAGAACATCCCTGGTCATCCCTACTGCCTCTGATCTGGTGGATTCACTAAACACAACTGATTAGTTTGTCAATTATGTCTGAGTGTTGAACTGTGCCACTGGCTATCCGTACATTTTAAAAACAAGACAATCGTGGTTTGCTTAATATTTGACATTTTAAATGAATTATACCTTTACTTTTTATACCTAAGTACGTTTAAAACCAAATACTTTTAGACTTATATTCATGTAGTATTTTACTGGGTGACTTTCACTTGAGTAATTTTTTAAAAAGTAATCTTTACTTTTCCTCAAGATTGAGAATTGGGTACTTTTTCGACCACTATTGTAATAGGTTGCAATTATAGTTTCCTTCCACTAGATGGTAGTGGATGCTCGACTCACAAAGGGGCGACATGCTGCTCAGGCAGCCATTGCACATAACCTGTAAGAGAGGTCCCGCTCTGCTACTAAAAACCATGTGATATGTCATTTTGTATGGCTTGTCGCTATTTTAGTGGAGCAAAAAGAACTGCTGTTGTTGCTGTCTGCTTCAATTGTCCTGCTTCACTGCTCATAGCCCTTTCTCTTAACCCTCTCTCCATATAAGGCATATTCTACTCTCTTCTCAGTTGATCTACATGAGTAGCAAACCCTGGTACTGTTCTCTGGTAACCACCAGGCAGTCTATTGCTGAGCTGCAGGAAAAGGAGCTTCCTGAGCTGAGGAACCGGCTACAGAAGCTGAACCGGAACATGGAGAGGCTGAAAGGGGACATGGAGGAGCAGGAAACCCTGCTGTCCACACTGATGTCAGAGGAGGACACAGCCAAGACCTGCCTGCGGGACATCTCCTTCATGGACAGATATCAGGTCAGACCACACAATACAGTACACAACATAACACCGCTAGTGTGGTCTTCTTTCTTCATGTGGAGAAGAAGATAGCCCAGCAGGCTGCCAAGGTAATGGACCTGAGCCGCACCATCCAGCAGGTCAACCAGGAGAAACAGGAGACCCAGCACCGACTTGCTCAGTACGACCTGCCTGACTCTAATATTACTTTGATGTTACACAGGGGCATCCTCAGCTAGACCTTTTTACCAACTGTAAAATGTCCGATTGGAGTCTGGTCATTCATGTACATATTACATTTACATTTACATTTAAGTCATTTAGCAGACGCTCTATGATGGCATGCTTAAAACCTCTTAAGGATACACTCCTTTTTTAAATTTTCTCCTAAAATGACATACCCAAATTGAACTGACTGTAGCTCAGGACATGCATATTCTTGATACCATTTCAAAGGAAACACTTTGAAGTTTGTGGAAATGTGAAATTAATGTAGGAGAATATAACACAATAGATCTGGTAAAAGATAATACAAAGAAAAAACCAACTTTTCTTGTATTTTATTTGTACCATTATCTTTGAAATGCAAGAGAAATGCCATAATGTATTATTCCAGCCCATGGCAATTCCGATTTTGGCCACTAGATGGCAGCAGTGGATGTGAATAGTTGTAGACTGATCCAATGCACCATTGTATTGCTGTTCCAAATTTTGTATAAAGACTGCCTGATGTATGTCCCCATCAGGGTGAGAAGTATCTGGTTCTGATGAAGAGGCAGAAGCAAGACAGACAGACAGGCCAGCGTCTGGGACAGGCAGACAGGCCAGTCCTGCCATGGCCCTTGGCCTCAGCCCAGTGGAAAGGGTTGCGGGACTCATCTCTCTCCAGTCCGCAGAGGAAGTCAGACCCGCAGCCTAGCCTGGGAAAGAGGGCAGAGAAGATGACCCTGTGACATGGTGTGGAGGAAGCCCCAGCAGTACTGTCAGAGCCAACCAAACAGGAACACAAGCCGGAGGTGGGTTTCGACTATGATCAGTTTTGACATTTTTGAAATGCTTACTTTCAGTGGCTGCAAAAGTATTCACCCCCCTTGGCATTTTTCCTATTCTGTTGCCTTACAACCTGGAATTAAAATATTTTTGGGGGTGGTTTGTATCACTTGATTTACACAACATGCCTACAACTTTGAAGATGTAAAATATGTTTTATTGTGAAATAAACAAGAAATAAGGCAAAAAAAAACTGAAAACTTGAGCGTGCATAACTATTCACCTCCTCAAAGTCAATACTTTGTAGAGCCACCTTTTGCAGCAATTACAGCTGTAAGTCTCTTGGGGTATGTCCCTATAAGCTTGGCACATCTAGCCACTGGGATTTTTCCCATTCTTCAACGCAAAACTGCTCCAGCTCCTTCAAGTTGGATGGGTTCTGCTGGTGTAGAGCAATCTTTAAGTCATACCGCAGATTCTCAATAGGATTGAGGTCTGGGCTTTGACTAGGCCACTCCAAGACATTTAAGCAATAAGGCCCGAGGAGGTGTGGTATATGGCCAATATACCACGGCTAGGGGTTGTTCTTGTTTTTATTTGATTTATTTCACCTTTATTTAACCAGGTAGGCTAGTTGAGAAAACGTTCTCATTTAAAACTGCAACCTGGCCAAGATAAAGCATAGCAGTGCGACACAAACAACAACACAGAGTTACACATGGAATAAACAAATGGAGAGTCAATAACACAATATAAAAACTCTATATACAGTGTGTGCAAATGAGGTAAGATTAGGAAGGTAGGGCATTAAATAGGCCGAAGTGGCTAAGTAATTACAATTTAGAAATTAAACACCAGAGTGATAGAAGATGAATGTGCAAGTAGAGATACTGGGGTGCAAAGGAGCAACAAAAAAAAATGGGGATGAGGTAGTTGGAGAGAGGTTTTGTATCTAGAGACATCATTTAAACCAGGTGAGGTCACCGCGTGTGTGGGAGGTGAAACAAAAGGGCTAGCTAAGGCATATTGAGCAGAGCTGGAGTCTACAATGAAATAAAAGACAATAATCACTGACCAAAACAGCAATGGACAAGACAATGACATTAGGGAGAGACATGTGTAGCCGAGTGATTATAGGGACCAGTGGGAAGCTAAGCGAGCTGGAGACACGACAATTCAGACAGCTAGCAGGCTGTATAGCAGGGGCTAGCAGGCTAGCAGAAGGGCCTTAGGGGGTAGTTCCAGGCTCACTTGTGCTTGCTTTGGGACAGAGACGTTAGCCAAGGGGTAGCCACTCAGATAGCAGCTAGCTAGCTGCGATGATGCAGGTGAAAGTTTCAGAGCTTGCAGTAGGAAACCGGAGATGTGGAGAAAAAGCAGTCCGGTATGCTCTGGGTTGAATCGTGCTATGCAGACTGGCAGGATTTGACCGGGCTAGGGTGAGCTTATGACTGTTAGCAGTGGCTAACTGACTACTAGCTACTGTTAGCTGGCTAGCTTCCGTTGGAGGTTCTGGTTCTAAAGTACAGAAAATAGCAGATCCATACCACATTGGGTGAAGCGGATTGCAGGAGAGTATTGTTGAAACTGAGGTTATAAATATAAAAATATGTATGAAGGAGAAAAAAAAGATATATTCACGGGACATGACAAGACAAAGACAAAGACGTCTGAACTGCTACGCCATCTTGGAATGCACGACGCAACGCGTCTATAATAACCTTATTGCTGTGTTTATAATAGCCGTATTATTATTATAAACTGGTTACCAACGTAATTAGAGTAGTGTTTAAAAAAAAATTTTGACACACCTGTGGAATACGGTCTGATATACGGCTGTCAGCCAATCAGCATTCATGGCTTGTACCACCCAGTTTATAAAGTAGTCTGTAGAGCAATTCAGAGTAGGTATATGACAATATCTATTCCACAGCACTTATGCCGTGTTAATATGAATTCCAATGCTATTTGATTCCTTGCAGCGTCCAGCAAGATGGAGCTGATGTGTACGTTGGTCAAGGACCAGCAGGACCAGATCCAGAGCCTGAAGAGCAGCGTGAACGAGACCCGGGCGGAGAAGCTGCAGATCTCCAGCGACATGCAGAAGCAGCAGCAGCTGGAGGTGCAGTGTGTGGAGTTCACCACCAAGATCCAGGCTCTGCACAGAGAGATCAGGGTCAAACTCCACTCAGCTCAGAGCAGTGACCTGACTGATGAAACTGACTGAAATCATACTAAAACCTCAGCGGTAGAACTGTCCAACAGCTGGTGGTCCTTTTATGGTTATAACAGCTTTTCTACTTCTGTATTGTTCCTATATTGACTGGAGTTTTGAGTTGACGTAATAACAGATGGTCAGTGTATAGCTGTATCGTTGTGTCAGTGTTATCTCCCCGAGTGTTGTGTTCAGGTAGCTACGGAGCCCCCTCTGGACGCCAACCTGGAGAAGCCACAGGAAGCAACGGCAGGAAGGTAGGAAGGCAGGAAGGTAGGAAGGCAGGAAGGCAGGAAGACAGGAAGACAGGAAGCAGAGGCAGGAAGGCAGGAAGGCAGGAAGCAAAGGCAGGAAGCAGAGGCAGGAAGGCAGGAAGCAGAGGCAGGAAGGCAGGAAGAGGGACAAGGGAAGGCATCACCGTCACAGATCCCTCCTCTGTCTTTCTCTTTGTAATATTTAACGGTCCAGCCTTCAATGCTAATTCTGCCGTAGTGCTAATGGAGGACTGCATATGGAGGACTAATAGAGAACTGCATATGGAGGACTAATGGAGGACTGCATATGGAGGACTAATGGAGGACTGCATATGGAGGACTAATGGAGGATTGCATATGGAGGACTAATAGAGAACTGCATATGGAGGACTAATGGAGGACTGCATATGGAGGACTAATGGAGGACTGCATATGGAGGACTAATAGAGAACTGCATATGGAGGACTAATGGAGGACTGCATATGGGGGACTAATGGAGGACTGCATATGGAGGACTAATGGAGGACTGCATATGGAGGACTAATGGAGGACTGCATATGGAGGACTAATGGAGAACTGCATATGGAGGACTAATGGAGGACTGCATATGGAGGACTAATGGAGGACTGCATATGGAGGACTAATGGAGAACTGCATATGGAGGACTAATGGAGGACTGCATATGGAGGACTAATGGAGAACTGCATATGGAGGACTAATGGAGGACTGCATATGGAGGACTAATGGAGAACTGCATATGGAGGACTAATGGAGGACTGAATATGGAGGACTAATGGAGGACTGCATATGGAGGACTAATGGAGGACTGCATATGGAGGACTAATGGAGAACTGCATTTTGTCTGAAAAAAAAGTGTTCATCCAGTCACTGGAAGACTTCATTTCGATTGCCTACCTACCATGTCTCAATCACGTCAATGTTATTATTCTTTATATTTGAATGCATTACTTCTAACCACCTTTTCCTTCCCTCCGTTCCAGATAAATAGCATCGAAAGAACGAATGAAAAGCAAGACAGGTTTTCTACACCTGCATTGCTTGCTGTTTGGGGTTTTAGGCTGGGTTTCTGTACAGCACTTTGAGATATCAGCTGATGTACGAAGGGCTATAGAAATAAATTTGATTTGATTTTATTTGAGGTTTTGAAAGGGAGCTTATCAGCTCAACAGAAGAGGGCAAGGATGACTACAGACGTAAATATTGGTTTTGTTTGTTTCTCATCCTCATAAGCATTATCTTAATGTCTTTTGACACACTTTTGTCATGTGCTGTTTCTATTCAAGCAAAAAAGAAGGAGAGCTCCAACATGGCATTTCCTGTCTAAAGTTCTGCTCATCTGGCAACACTTGGTTTCAACACTTAATCTGATAAAGGAAACGGAAGGAACTGTACTTGCTGGTCTTACCAATAGTTTAGACATCAATGCCTGGATGTGACACTCTCACCTAAACTCACTATTCATTCTTGTGGGCAAATATCCTACCACAACATTTCCAGTGTTTGACATATCTGATTCTCTGCCTTCCCCTTCAAGATAATAATTGAATTTACAAGTTTACTTTATTTCAATAACTTTTCTATTTCACAACTACTGCATACTTTTGGTTTGTGAAATTGCAACAATACCTAGCAACAGGTGATTAGGCTACAAACATACAGTTCTTTCAGAAAGTATTCCTACACCTTGATTTATTCCACAATTTGTTGTTTTACAGTTTGAATTCAAAATGGATTAAATATATTTTATTCTCATCCATCTACACACAATACCCCATTATGGCAAAGTGAAAACATATTTTTCGAAAAAAAAATATTAAAAATGCACACCTGCATTCTGAAATATTTGCATATTATTATTTAGAAAATACTTCAAGCTCTCCCATGTTGATTGTTGACCATTGCGATACAACCATTTTCACGTCTTGCCATAGATCTTCAAGTAGATTTAAATCAAAACTGTAACTAGGCCACTCAGGTACATTCAATGTCTTTGGTAAGCAACTCCAGTGTATATTTGGCCTTGTGTTTTAGGTTATTGTCCTGCTGAAAGACGAATTAGTCAAATCAAATCCAATTTTATTTGTCACATACACATGGTTTGTCATGTTTGTCATTTATTATCATGTCTTGTCCCTGTGCTCCCCATTCTATTCGTTTCCCTCTGCTGGTCTTATTAGGTTCTTTCCCTCTTTCTATCCCTCTCTCTCCCCCTCCCTCTCTCACTCTCTCGCTCTCTCTTCTCTCTATCGTTCCGTTCCTGCTCCCAGCTGTTCCTATTCCCCTAATCATCATTTAGTCTTCCCACACCTGTTCCCGATCCTTTCCCCTGATTAGAGTCCCTACTTCTTCCTTTGTGTTCCGTTCCTGTCCTGTCGGTTCCTTGTTTAGAATTCACCGTGCTGTGATTGTGTATCGCCCTGTCCTGTCGTGTTTTTGCCTTCATCAGATGCTGCGTGTGAGCAGGTGTCTCTGTCAGCTACGGCCTGCGCCTACCCGATGCGACCTGCAGTCTGTGGCCGCTTCTCCTGTTATTCCCCTCTACAGACTAGAGGATTTCTGTTATTCCCTGTTTGGACATTTCCTGTTAAGGATTCAGGATTTGTCGTTTTCTGTTTGGACTTGAATAAACTCTGTTTCTGTTAAGTCGCTTTTGGGTCCTCTTTCACCTGCATGACATGGTTAGCAGATGTTAATGCAAGTGTAGCAAAATGCCTGTGCTTCTAGTTCCGACAATACAGTAATAACCAAAGAGTAATCTAACCTAACAATTCCCAACAACTACCTTATACACACAAGTGTAAAGGGAAGAAGAATATGTACAGTACATAAAGATATATGAATGAGTGATGGTACAGAACGGCATAGGCAAGATGCAGTAGATGATATAGAGTACAGTATATACGTGAGAAGAGTAATGTAGGGTATGTAAACATTATATAAAGTGGCATTGTTTAAAGTGTCTAGTGATACATTTTTTACATAAATTTTTCCAATATTAAAGTGGCTGGAGTTGAGTCAGTATGTTGGCAGCAGCCACTCAATGTTAGTGGTGGCTGTTTAACAGTCTGATGGCCTTGAGATAGAAGCTGTTTTTCAGTCTCTCGGTCCCAGCTTTGATGCTCCTGTACTGACCTCGCCTTCTGGGTGGTAGCGGGGTGAACAGGCAGTGGCTCGGGTGGTTGATGTCCTTGATGATCTTTATGGCCTTCCTGTGACATCGGGTGCTGTAGGTGTCCTGGAGGGCAGGTAGTTTGCCCCCGGTGATGCGTTGTGCAAGTGTCTGTTTGAAAGCAGACTTATAGCTGTTTGCTTATAGTTGTATTCCATATATTTGTATCCTAAAAAACTCCCTAGTCCTTGCCGATGACAAGTAGGCTTTGGCAGTATACCGTATATACCATACACCGGGATATTTGGAAATAGCCACCGGATGGTTTTTCAATAGATTTTAATATTTGTAGCTATTTATTAAATAAATACCTACAGGCAACTTTTGCAATGCGTTAGAATATAAAGCAGATTGCGTTCTTCATTTCAGCCTTCAGCCTCCATGGAAATTTGATATTACTTATGCTAATTTTCAAGGGGGTGTTCTTTGGCACCCCCTTGTGTACTAAGCCAGTAATACTGTAAATCCCAGGGTGAGAGAAGGACAGTATGAAAATCTGGATACCACCCAAAGCTAATTGTATTTATTTTAATGTTAATGTTTTACCTTTATTTAACTAGACAAATCAGTTAAGAACAAATTCTTATTTTCAATGATGGCCTAAGAACAGTGGGTTAACTGCCTTGTTCAGGGGCAGAACGACAGATTTTTACATTGTCAGCTCAGGTATTTGATCTTGCAACCTTTCGGTTACTAGTCCAACGCTCTAACCACTAGACTACCTGCTGCCACAATGACAAGCTAATGACAAGCATACCCATAACAAGATGCAGCCATCACCTTGCTTGAACATATTAAGAGCAGTATTCAGTGATGTGTTGTGTTGGATTTGCCCCAAACATAACGGTTTGTATTCAGGACAAAAAGTACATTTCTTAGCCATTTTTTAATGCAGTTTTACTGAAGCGTCTTGTTGCAAACAGGATACATGTTTTGGAATAGTTTTATTCTGTACAGGCTTCCTTATTTTCACTCTGTCATTTAGGTTAGTATTGTGGAGTAATTACAATGATTTAGGTTAGTATTGTGGAGTAATTACAATGTTATTGATTCATCCTCAGTTTTCTACTATCACAACCATTAAACACTTTAACTGTTTTAAAATCACCATTGGCCTCATGGTGAAATCCCTGAGCATTTTCCTTCCTCTACAGCAGTGGTCCCCAAACTCTTTATAATCAAACATTCAAACATTCAACCTCCAGCTGCGTACCCCCTCTAGCACCAGGGTCAGCACACTCTCAAATGTTGTTTTTTGCCATCATTGTAAGCCTGCCACACACACACTATATGATACATTTATTAAACATAAGAATGAGTGTGAGTTTTTGCCACAACCCGACTCATGGGAAGTGATAAAGAGCTCCTATAGGACCAGGACACAAATAATAATATAATAATAATCAATAATTTTGCTCTTTACTTTACCATCTTACATATTAAACTTTACTTGTTCATCGAAAATTGTGAATAACTCACCACAGGTTAATGAGAAAGGGTGTGCTTGACAGGATGTACATAACTCTGCAATGTTGGGTTGTATTGGAGAGAGTCTCATTCTTAAATCATTTTCCACACACAGTCTGTGCCTGTATTTGGTTTTCATGCTAGTGAGGGCCGAGAATCCACTCTCACATTGGTACGTGGTTGCAAAGGGCATCCGTGTCTTAACAGCACAATTTGCCAAAGCAGGATACTCTGAGCGCAGCCCAATTCAGAAATCTGGCAGTGGCTTCTGATTAAATTCAGTTTTCACAGAACCGCTTGTTGCAATTTCGATGAGGCTCTCTTGTTCAGAAATTGATAAGTGGACTGGAGGCAGAGCATGAAAGGGATAACGAATCCAGTTGTTTGTGTCATCTGTTTCAGGAAAGTACCTGCGTAATTGCGCACCCAACTCACTCAGGTGCTTCGCTATATCACATTTGAAACTGTCCGTAAGCTTGAGTTCATTTGCACACAAATCATACAATGATGGAAAGACCTGTGTGCTGTCCTTGTTAATGCAGACAGAGAAGAGCTCCAACTTCTTAATCATAGACTCAATGTTGTCCCGCACATTGAATATAGTTGCGGAGAGTCCCTGTAATCCTAGATTCAGATCATTCAGGCGAGAAAAAAACATCACCCAGACAGGCCAGTCGTGTGAGAAACTCGTCATCATGCAAGCGGTCAGACAAGTGAAAATTATGGTCAGTAAAGAAAACTTTAAGCTCGTCTCTCAATTTTTAAAAATGTGTCAATACTTTGCTCCTTGATAACCAGCACACTTCTGTATGTTGTAAAAGTGTTACATGGTCGCTGCCCATATCATTGCATAGTGCAGAAAATACACGAGAGTTCAGGGGCCTTGCTTTTAAAAAAGTTAACCATTTTCACTGTAGCGTCCAAAAGGTCTTTCAAGCTGTCAAGCATTCCCTTGGCATCAAGAGCCTCTCGGTGGATGCTGCAGTGTACCCAAGTGGCGTTGGGAGCAACTGCTTGCACGTGCGTTCCCACTCCACTATGTCTCCCTGTGTAATGGATATTGAAACATCAGTACAGATACCAACATATCTTGACCACCAAAGTTCATTTCATGTCACAAAGCTGTCCAGTACATTAAAAATATCCTCTCCTGTTGTCCTGGTTTCCAGTGGTTTGCAGAACAGGATGTCTTCCTTAATTGACCACCCATAAACGTAACAGACATGTACCATGAGCTGTGCCAGGCCTGCCACGTCTGTTGACTCATCCAGCTGTAACGCATAGAATTTACTGGCTTGTATGCGAAGCAATAATAGTTTCAAAACTTCTCCTGCCATGTCACTGATGCGTTGTGAAAGTGTTGTTTGATGAAGGCATTGTCTGTATTGTTTTTTGGGGCATTTTCTCCCAGCATTATCCCAGCCATGTCGACGGCAGCAGGAAGATTTAAGTCCTCCACAATAATGTGGGGCTTGCCTGTCCTAGCCACTCGGTAGCTCACCTTATAAGACGCTTCTAGCCCCTTCTTATTAAACATATCTGTTACTGTTAAATCAAATCAAATGTATTTATAAAGCCCTTCATACATCCGCTGATATCTCAAAGTGCTGTACAGAAACCCAGCCTAAAATCCTAAACAGCAAGCAATGCAGGTGTTGAAGCATGTTGGCTCGGAAAAACTCCCTTGACAGGTCAAAACCTAGGAAGAAACCTAGAGATGAACCAGGCTATGAGGGGTGGCCAGTCCTCTTCTGGCTGTGCCGGGTGGAGATTATAACAGAACATGGCCAAGAAATTCAAATGTTCATAAATGACCAGAATCATAGTTCTGGGACAGGTAGCACATCCGGTGAACAGGTCAGGATTCCATAGCCGCAGGCAGGACAGTTGAAACTGGAGCAGCAGCAAGGCCAGGTGGACTGGGGACAGCAAGGAGTCATCATTCCAGGTAGTCCTGAGGCATGGTCCTAGGGCTCAGGTCCTCCGAGAGAGAGAAAGAAAGAGAGAAAGAGAGAATTAGAGAGAGCATACTTAAATTCACACAGGACACCGGATAAGACAGGAGAACTCCAGATATAACAAACTGACCCTAGCCCCCCGACACATAAACTACTGCAACATAAATACTGGAGGCTGAGACAGGAGGGGTCAGGAGACACTGTGGCCCCATCCGATGATACCCCCGTACAAGGCCAAACAGGAAGGATATAACCGCACCCACTTTGCCAAAGCACAGCCCCCACACCACTAGAGGGATATCTTCAACCACCAACTTACTATCCTGAGACAAGTCCGAGTATAGCCCACAAAGATCTCCGCCACGGCACAACCCAAGGGGGAGTGCCAACCCAGACAGGAAGATCCCATCAGTGACTCAACCCACTCAAGTGACGCACCCCTCCTAGGGACGGCACGAAAGAGCACCAGTAAGCCAGTGACTCAGCCCCTGTAATAGGGTTAGAGGCAGAGAATCACACTGGAAAGAGGGGAACCGGCCAGGCAGAGACAGCAAGGGCGGTTCGTTGCTCCAGAGCCTTTCCGTTCACCCTCACACTCCTGGGCCAGACTACACTCAATCCAATGACCCACTGAAGAGATGAGTCTTCAGTACTGACTTAAAGGTTGAGACCGAGATTACGTCTCTCATATGGGTAGGCAGACCATTCCATAAAAATGGAGCTCTATAGGAGAAAGCCCTGCCTACAGCTATTTGCTTCGAAATTCTAGGGACAATTAGGAGGCCTGCGTCTTGTGACCATAGCGTACGTATAGGTATGTACGGCAGGACCAAATCAGAGAGATAGGTAGGAGCAAGCCCATGTAATGCTTTGTAGGTTAGCAGTAAAACCTTGAAATCAGCCCTTGCCTTGACATGAAGCCAGTGTAGGGAGGCTAGCACTGGAGTAATATGATCACATTTTTTGGTTCTTATACATGTCTTACATGCCTTTCTAACTTTGTGGTTGAATCTGTGCTTGAAATTCACTACTCAATTGAGGGACCTTACAAATAATTGTATGTGTGGGGTAGAGAGATTGGGTAGTTATTCAAAAAATAATGTTAATAACTATTATTGAAAGTGGAATGAGTGCATGCAACTTAATATGCTATTTGTTATGTACAGTTTTACTCTTGAACTTATTTAGGCTTGAAATAAAAAAGGAGTAGAATACTTTTTCTCCAAACAAAATTCCACTTTCACATTATGGGGTATTGTGTGCAGATCAGTGACACAAAATCTCAATATAATAAAGTTTAAATTCAGCCTGTAACAAAACACAATGTGGAAAAAGTCAAGCTGCTTTCTGACTGTATATACAATGACAGTAATACAATTACTGTATTTGTTTTTTGCTCTAATGCCCTGTGGAGGTCAGACATTGACTAGCATACAGTATATAAAGGCAGGTCTTGGAAGACAGTGACAGCTGAACTCTCTCACAATGAGATAACATCTGTGTTGGCTCAGCAGATTCAGATTAAATGTTTAATAGTCACATGTACATAGGTCCACAGTCCGGAACCTAGAGAGAGACAATCTGTTTCCTGCTGACGAGAGGAGAGACGACCTGCTTCCTGCTGACTAGAGAAAGACGACCTGTTTCCTGCTGACGAGAGGAGAGACGACCTGCTTCCTGCTGACTAGAGAAAGACGACCTGTTTCCTGCTGACTAGAGGAGAGACGACCTGCTTCCTGCTGACTAGAGGAGAGACGACCTGCTTCCTGCTGACTAGAGAAAGACGACCTGTTTCCTGCTGACTAGAGGAGAGACGACCTGCTTCCTGCTGACTAGAGAGAGATGACCTGCTTCCTGCTGACTAGAGAGAGACGACCTGCTTCCTGCTGACTAGAGAGATACGACCTGCTTCCTGCTGACTAGAGGAGAGACGACCTGCTTCCTGCTGACTAGAGAGAGACGACCTGCTTCCTGCTGACTAGAGAGAGACGACCTGCTTCCTGCTGACTAGAGAGAGACGACCTGCTTCCTGCTGACTAGAGAGAGATGATCTGTTTCCTGCTGACTAGAGAGAGACGACCTGCTTCCTGCTGACTAGAGAAAGACGACCAACTTCCTGCTGACTAGAGAGAGACGACCTGCTTCCTGCTGACTAGAGAGAGACGACCTGCTTCCTGCTGACTAAAGAGAGACGACCTGCTTCCTGCTGACTAGAGAAAGACGACCTGTTTCCTGCTGACTAGAGGAGAGACGACCTGCTTCCTGCTGACTAGAGAGAGACGACCTGCTTCCTGCTGACTAGAGAGAGACGACCTGCTTCCTGCTGACTAGAGAGAGACGACCTGCTTCCTTCTGACTAGAGAGAGACGACCTGCTTCCTGCTGACTAGAGAGAGACGACCTGCTTCCTGCTGACAAGAGAGAGACGACCTGCTTCCTGCTGACTAGAGAGAGACGACCTGCTTCCTGCTGACTAGAGAAAGACGACCTGTTTCCTGCTGACTAGACGAGAGACGACCTGCTTCCTGCTGACTAGAGAGAGACGACCTGCTTCCTGCTGACTAGAGAGAGACGACCTGCTTCCTGCTGACTAGAGAGAGACGACCTGCTTCCTTCTGACTAGAGAGAGACGACCTGCTTCCTGCTGACTAGAGAGAGACGACCTGCTTCCTGCTGACTAGAGAGAGACGACCTGCTTCCTGCTGACAAGAGAGAGACGACCTGCTTCCTGCTGACTAGAGAGAGACGACCTGCTTCCTGCTGACTAGAGAGAGACGACCTGCTTCCTGCTGACAAGAGAGAGACGACCTGCTTCCTTCTGACTAGAGAGAGACGACCTGCTTCCTGCTGACTAGAGAGAGACGACCTGCTTCCTGCTGACTAGAGAGAGACGACCTGCTTCCTTCTGACTAGAGAGAGACGACCTGCTTCCTGCTGACTAGAGAGAGACTACCTGCTTCCTGCTGACTAGAGAGAGACTACCTGCTTCCTGCTGACTAGAGAGAGACGACCTGCTTCCTTCTGACTAGAGAGAGACGACCTGCTTTCTTCTGACTAGAGAGAGACTACCTGCTTCCTGCTGACTAGAGAGAGACGACCTGCTTCCTTCTGACTAGAGAGAGACGACCTGCTTCCTTCTGACTAGAGAGAGACTACCTGCTTTCTTCTGACTAGAGAGAGACGATCTGTTTCTGTAATTTCCTAACAAGCTCATTTGTATGTTTTTTAAACGATAAATCATTGTCAATCCAAAAACCAAGGTATTTGTATGCAAGGACTCGTTCGATTATGCAGTGAACAAAAATATAAACAAAACATCTAAAGTGTTGATCCCATGTTTCATGAGCTGAAATAAAATATCCCAGAAATGTTTCATACTCACAAAAAGCGTATATCTCTCAAATGGTGTTAACAAATGTGTTTACATCCCCCTGTTCATGAGCATTTCTCCTTCGCCAAAATAATACATCCACCTGAGCGGTGTGGCATTTCAAGAAGCTAATTAAACAGCATGATCATTACACAGGTGCACCTTGTGATGGGGACAATAAAATGTCTCTCTAAAATGTGCAGTTTTGTCACACAACGCCACAGATCTCAGTCTCAGGTTTTGAGGAAGAGTGCAATTGTCAAGCTGACTGCATGAATGTCCACCAGAGATGTTGTCAGAGAATTGAATGTTCATTTCTCTATCATTTCTCAATGTCGTCCACATCCATCTTCTTCCCCAATGGGATCAGCTGAGACTAGCCACCCGTGCAAACTGTGGGTTGGCACAACCAAAGAATTTCTTCACATCAACTGTCAGAAACCGTCTCAGGGAAGCTCATCTGCGTGCTCGTCATCCATCCTCATAAGGGTCTTGACCTGACTGCAGTACGGCGTCATAACCAACTTCAGTGGGCAAATGCTCACCTTCGATGGACACTGGCACGCTGGAGACGTGTGCTCTTCACGGAATGCACAGAGATGCCGTTACAAGATCCTGAGGCCCATTGTCGGGCCATCCATCCACCGTCATCACATCATATTTCAGCATGATAATGCACGGCTGCATGTTGCAAGGATATGTACACAATTCTTGGAAGCCCATTAAGTATGTTTGGGATGCTCTGGTTTGACGTTTACGACAGCGTGTTCCAGTTCCCGCCAATATCCAACAACTTTGCAGAGGCATTGAAGAGTGAGACAACATTCCACAGGCAACAATCAACAGCCTGATCAACTCTAAGCGAAGAATATGTGTTGCGCTGCATATCTGTGACCAATACAGATATGCATCTGTTGGTCACAGATACCTTTTATTAACAAAGTATGGGTGTGGATCATAAAACCAGTAAGAATCTGGTGTGATCATCATGTGAAATCCATAGATTTGGGCCTAATGAATTTATTTCAATTGACTGATTTCCTTACAATAACTTATTGAAATCTCTGAAATTGTTGCATGTTGCGTTCATTTATTTGTTCATTGTATAACCATCCGATGTGTGAAGATGTAATCCATCTCAGACACTCTTATGAGAACTAGAAAACAACATGTTTTGCACGTATTAACTCTCGTAGTTTTGAAGGGGGTATGATTATCTACAATTTACAAAAAAGCTAAAGCTAAATCAGGTTCAGGTATAGCTGAGATACAATCAAAGTCACTAAAATAAAGATCATGTAAAAAAGCTTGTTCACTAAAGTTTTTCTTCTTTCCTCTTAGAGATGACATAAGGTTGAGATTGCATGTTCAAGTCTCTGACACAGACAACTGGGCAATGGTCACTAAAATCCAGTAGAAAACCCTCACTAGCAACATATTTATCTGGAATATTTGTCAAAACAATCATGGTAGATGTCGATGGATCTTTAGGATTCGGACATAGTTATCAGTTGAGATGGGTTTAGGTCAAAGCAAATATCTTTCAGTGTATCTGACACTGACACCTCCAATCAATATTATAATCACTCATAATTAGCAGTTTAGATGTACCATACTTAGATAGCAATTCAGATACATTTTTAAGAGCACATTAGGGAGCCAAGGGAGGGTGATACACTCCTACTAGTGTCAGCTGGGTATTATGACCAAGGCCCACATTAAGAACGAGACAAACAAGCTGCCTAGGGACAGAGATAGCACAGCTGGTTATTATGACCAAGGCCCACATTAAGAACGAGACAAACAAGCTGCCTAGGGACAGAGATAGCACAGCTGGTTATTATGACCAAGGCCCACATTAAGAACGAGACAAACAAGCTGCCTAGGGACAGAGATAGCACAGCTGGTTATTATGACCAAGGCCCACATGAAGAACGAGACAAACAAGCTGCCTAGGGACAGAGATAGCACAGCTGGTTATTATGACCAAGGCCCACATTAAGAACGAGACAAACAAGCTGCCTAGGGACAGAGATAGCACAGCTGGTTATTATGACCAAGGCCCACATTAAGAACGAGACAAACAAGCTGCCTAGGGACAGAGATAGCACAGCTGGTTATTATGACCAAGGCCCACATTAAGAACGAGACGATCAGACAGAGGTAGCAAGAGATACAAAAAAACATATAAATTGTTCTTTGTTACAGTGGAAACACCCCCACAGCTACCAATTCTGTCCAATCTGTAAACATTAAAACCGGACAGAGACACATCAGAGTCCAGCACAGAATTATACTGAATTATTTCTAATTATTACATGTACAAGATTGTCTAGAACTGAACCACTGGGCCTATGCCTCGAGCGAGGATGTGGTTTAAAACAAGAGTCTATAAGGGATACCTATTGCAGGCCTGAAGTATGATGACAATGCTGATCATTTATGGTTGGGATTACCTGAGCGGGACTTGATTATAAATTATATAGTGATTATAAATCAATGTCTCAGCGCAGCCTTGAAATGCGAGGACAAGGTCCAGGCACTAAGATGATCTGAATGGACCCCATCCTCTCGGTAGAGCATCGTCTGTGTCCAAAAGGTGTCAGAATTATCCACAAAAGTAACTCCAACAAAGTTACAGTAGACTTGTAGCCAGTTGTGTAGTGCCAACAACCTACTGAATCGCTCAGTGATGGCATTGGGCCTGAAATAATTGGATGCTTGTTGGTGTCTTTCAGAGTTCCAATCAGTTCTTTAAAATCCTGTTTCAGATGTTCCAAGCTAGCCATCCTAATGTCATTAGATCCCACATGGATTACAACAGTGAAAGAGCCCCAGTGTTCTGGCGTATAACGGTATGAAGCAGCCTAGTAATGTCCTGTACCCGAGCCCCAGGATAGCACAAGGATTTTGCCTTGAGAAACAAGATTTCTCACCATGAAGCTGCCAATTATAATGGCTGGTGAGATGGCAGAATAGGTCTGACAGTTTTTGCGCCTCGAGGCCTCATAACCCATTGTGACTGACGGAGGAGCAAGTGCATCAGACACCCTCAGGGTCCGGTATTCCGAGTCCAGAGCAGAATCCCCCTAGGAAGGAGTCCGGATAGGGGACAATTGCGTTGGAACCTCAGAAGCCAGGAGGGTGAAGCTGTTCCAACTAGATTTGGGTCAGTCTTGCCACAAGCCGCTTCCCTCCATTTGGCCAACGGCGGATGACGTGCTTCTATGGTTGGGCAGCAGGAACGGTGACAGTATTGTCAGTCAAATGTATTTATAAAGCCATTTTTACATTAGCCAATGTTACAAAGTGCCATACAAAAACCCAGCGTAAAACCGTAAAACCTACATGCAGATGTAGAAACACGGTGGCTAGGAAAAACTCCCTAGAAAGGCCGGAACCTAGGAAAAAACTTAGAGACGAACCAGGCTATGAGGGGTGGCCAGTCCTCTTCTGGTTGTGCCGGTTGGATTGGATCCCAATCATACCAGGCTAAACTGCTGCCTCTGATTGGATTCCCAATCATAGGCAACTGTTTATCGTTGTCTCTGATTGGGAATCATATTTAGGCAGCCATTTCCCCTTTGTGTTTTGTGGGATATTGTTTTTGTGTAGCTGCCTGTGAGCAGCCCAGAATGTCACGTTTCGTTTTTCTTCTGTTTTGTTTGGTGAGTTTATTATCTATTAAACATGTGGAATTCTACATACGCTGCGCCTTGGTCCAATCATTCTAACGATCGTGACACAGCACCTCAGGAATAAATGTCAGTTGGCTTTTCATAGTCTATCATTCAGAATATCTCTACCGCTCCTGCTGTCTCTAGAGAGTCAGGTCTGGGACAAGGTAGCACATCCAGTGAACAGGTCACGGTTCCATAGCCGCAGGCAGAACAGTTGAAACTGGAGCAGCAGCACGACCAGGTGGACTAAGGACAGCAAAGGAATCATCAGGCCAGGTAGTCCTGAGGCCTGGTCCTAAGGCTCAGGTCCTCTGAGAGAGAGAGAAAAGGAGAGAGAATTAGAGAGTGCATACTTAAATTCACACAGGACACCGGATAAGACAGTTGAAATACTCCAGATATAACAGACTGACCCTAGCCCCCGGACACAAACTATTGCAGCATACTGGAATCTGAGACAGGAGAGGTCAGGAGACACTGTTGCCCCGTCGGACAATACCCCCGGACAGGGCCAAACAGCCAGGATATAACCCCACCCACTTTGCCAAAGCACAGCTCCCACACCACTAGAGGGATATCTTCAACCACCAATTGACTATCCTGAGACAAGTCCGAGTATGGCCCACGGCACGAATCCAGGAAGATCACGTCAGTGACTCAAACCACTCATGTGGCGCTACATAATATCCTAGTCAATGTGTATTTGTGAGGGGTATTCATTAGAAGAATGTCCAATAGCGTTGATTTGTTAGATTCTCTGGTCTTGTAGGCGCATTAATTAATTGCTCGGGATTCAGAGAGTCACACAGTTCTTTAAAAGAGTCCGATTCAGATGGAAGCATGTCCCAGTTCAAATGTCCTAAAATAATGAATTCAGAGTCATTTAGCTTGTGCAGAATATCAGAAAAAGAGTTTAGTGCGTCTCCCGAAGTCGAGGGCGGTCTGTAGCAGCCGACTACAGTGATGTGGGAGTCCTTATATACGGTGAATTTAACCGCAAGCAATCCAAAATGTTTGGCTTTGGTAATTGAAAGAATTTCAGAGGAGTTCAACTTTGATTTCACATAAATTGCAATCCCTTCTTCTTTACTCATCCAATCCAGTCTAAAAACTGTGTACCCATCAATAGAAATAGAGTTATTTGACAGATTTCTTTAGCCAAGTTTCTGATAAAACCATGATGTCTGTATTTGTCGTATCGGCCCAAATTATAAACATGTCTATTTTTGGAAATAGACTTCTGACATTAACATGCAAGAGGCCAAAGCCTGTTCTGTTTTTTAAATCCTAGGGAGTCTGTCACGACTAGTCAAGGTGGGTGGAATCAGGCGCAGAGAGCAAATAATGAATAGAGGTTTATTCTCCGGTGAACAACAATAAACACGGACAACCCAAAATACAAACAGGGTGAAAAATATCCAAAACAGGAAATAACAGACAAACCGGAGAAATAAAACACAAAAACACAGACAGCCGAAACGAAAATGACAAAACAAACAATCCCGCACAAAACAAGGGCGGGACAACCTACATTATATACAGATACTAATTAACTAACACACAGGTGAAAACAATCAGACAAAACCAACAGATAATCCGAAAAGGGATCGGTAGTGGCTAATAGGACGGTGACGACGACCGCCGAGCACAGCCCGAACGGGCAGGAGAGCCAACCTTGGCGGAAGTCGTGACAGAGTCGGTAGAGATTGCATAGTATCTACCGGCCGAGGGTTTGGTCCCACATTACCAGAGATCAACAATAAAAGCATAACAATGTGTCTCAGTTGCCCAATGCGTGAGGAACAGGCAGAGCCAGCACCACTGTCAATTAAAATGAGCTGAGCCTTTTTCAGAAAAACTGCACCGTTGTGGAGAAGAGCCAATGCAACCAGGTGGAGCTCAGGAGACTACTGTCACGCCCTGGCCGTAGAGAGGCTTTTTGTTCTCTATTTGGTTAGACCAGGGTGTGACTAGGGTGGGCATTCTATGTTCATTTTCTATGTTTTTGATTTCTGTGTTGTTTGGCAGGTGTGGTTCTCAATCAGGGACAGCTGTCTATCATTGTCTCTGATTGAGAACCATACTTAGGCAGCCTGTTTTTCCTACTTGAGTTGTGGGTGATTATTTTCTCTTTAGTGTGTTTTGCACCTGACGGCGCTGTTTCGATTGTTTCTTTTGTGCCTTGTTGTATTTAGTGTTCAGTTTATTAAAATAATGATGAACACTTAAGAGGCTGCATCTTGGTCCTCACTTTCTTCCACCAACGGCCGTTACAACTACTCAACAACCTAAATGAATGTGGCCAGAAAATCTCTAACACCTGTTAACAATGTGAAAATTGTGATAAACAATATTTTTACAAAAGTAAAATACAACTAAATGTAATTTGTTTTCAACTTTAAAATCTAGTAGATAAGTTTTCATTGACTTACATTAATTGTCAATGGACAGGTTAGACCGGTGCTTCCCACTGAGATCGCAAAAAAACGAATTATCCTGGCCTTCATCCACAATAAATGAAATCTAAACAGAAGACTACGGATTGCAAAACTTACTGACATCTCACTCACATACACTTTAAATCACTATTACTTTGTGTTTGCTAGCAATGTTTTTAGATGCTCTGGGTCTGCCTGTAGTGGGCCTTACTGTAAATGCTGGGGCTGAAGAGCTTTTGGCGTGAACTTGCTTTGCCACTCTCCTCCTTCCCTGGACAATGTTCAAGTTTTGATTGGTCACATGACAAGGATACACATGGTATATCCACCGTTTAACGAAATGCTTACTTGCAGGTTCCTTCTCGACAATGCAACAACAATAAGAAATATGAATAGGTAAGAATACGAACATAAAGTCAATGGACAATGTAAAGATCACTCAGTGACTTGATGCAAGGTGAGCTCTGAGTAGAGGCCATACAGTTGGAGCTTTACTACTGGCTAGCAGCCGTCCATCGCTGTATGTGCTATACCTTATTACTAAATAAAACCCGAATCTCCCTCCTTTGCCATCAGCAGCATTTTTATAGTGCAACACTGTACCCTGCTGGTGGTGCTTCTGCTCTCGGCCTATCAGCTCCTTAAGGCAGAGAGTATATGATTATTCATGGCGACGCTGAATTATTCAGCTTTATGCTTAATATTTCATTATTTATTCACGGTAAACATGGGTGAGCTAGATTTAGTTTGATATATTCTTGGGTGTTGCATGTCCTTGCCTGTCATTATTTCTATGTCTCAAGGAAACCTCTTTGCTAGAGATTTTGGTGTCTTCAATATCACATAAATAACAGGAGAAACTGCAGAAATATTATTTTTAGGGCCAAGGGTTGCACTGAATACTGTTGCAGATGGAAAGAATAGGAGGTAATGAAGGTTTCCGGTAACCCATCTCTCTATAGTACAGTTAGGATCCCAAACCACAAGAGAATACCTTATTAAACATTAATGAGCTGATGCCTGGAGGCTATGGAATTTGCCCTTCCATTCAACTTGATCACACAGGCTTCCCCGATCACATCTGATCTGTGCAGGTAGAACCACAACCACATATAAAATCCCCTTGTAATTGCGCTCAGGAATACTATTTGTAAGCCTTAGCCAAATCCATTGGCAGGGTTTTTTAGCTTGTGATTTTGGGAGTTTAGCCCCAGGGCAGTCTTCAGGCCTGGGGAGCAGAAGGCCACTGGCTGCACCTGCTGTGGGACATCCAGGGGCCCCTCTATGGTCTCGCCCTGTTTTCATGTCTCTTCAAAAGCCAATCCATGGAGAGTGACAGAATTCAACTCCTGACAATAATGTGATTGCCCTGCAGCCCACTCTAGTGCTTTGATCCGGATGCTTTCCATGGGCGCCTGTTGTCACAAGACCTTACTGTCAAACTCCACAGGTCATAAAGTGAACCCACCTGATGTGATCGACTTGGAAAAGTAGAGATGAAACAAGATGGCCGTACTATTTTGAACGCTTCCTACCTTTTCTCTTTCTCTCGGTTAACTTTTTGGATAAGGTTTCTAGAGACTGACGAGATGTGTTCGTATCGTTTCTGGTTTCACAAGCTCTTTTAAGTGCTTTTCTGTGGAAATCACGCCAGTGTGAGTTATTTCTGAGTGGGTTAATCTCATTTCTCATGGCACTTTTATAATGGAGCGTTGTTTAATTATGCATGTGGTGTATAATACTATTCTTGGGGGTGCTGAATTAAGCAGGTGACATCCCAGGCTGTATGTCCTAACAGTAGCCCTCCCTACCCTGACTCACTGTTTGAATTAGCTAGCACAGTGAGAAGACATTTTAGCAGTGTTTTATGCGCTTGACCGTAAAAAAACATTTAAAAAAATATGTTTAGAAAATATAGCAATGCTCTTGGATTTGCGCATATTTATCCTTAGTTTCATGTGAGCTATAAAAACAGATTCATGATTTAAATATGCAACTTAAATAAGCTTAGTCTGTTTTCCATTGCATACAAGGTCAAATTGTGCAATTTGGGTGTCCGGACCGAGGGTAATCAGATACCTTAGTCAGGAGGGCTATTGTGAGTATCTCTGTTGTGCTCGTGCTGAAATGAAGAGCAGAGTGTCAGTATGGGAGGTCAAGGGACAAGTGGCCAGAAATAACCACTGACCCATGCATAATGCAGGGATAAGCAATTCTGGTCCTAGAGTGCTGAAACACTTCTGGTTTTCATCTTCTCCTTCTAATAAGGGAATGATTCAGACCTGGGACACCAGGTATAAACAAAAACTAGAAGTGGTTTGGCCCTCCAGGACCGGAATTGAAAATACCCTGATTGTAGAGGCTATTGAATAGCCAGCTTTCCACACATCCCTTATTCTCTCAACGTAAGACCCTGCTGGACAGGCTGAGCATCCCCCATGCTCAGCATCCCCCATGCTCAGCCTGTCCAGCAGTGGGAGCCTACATGTCGCGAGTTACTAGGAGTGGAAGGTAGGAGTCAGGCGCAGAGAGCAGAGGGTTCAATGATAGATGATTTATTTCTCCGGCACAAAAACGGTCACGCCAAACACTGACCAGCCCAAACACACAGGGCAAAACGATCCGGAGAACAAAAATACATCCACAACAGACAGCGAACACAAAATAATCCTGCACAAACCTAAACTGGCCTAACAGGCTGAAATAGACCAGAAGAAAAGAAAAGATACAGGTGCAACTAATAAGACTAAACCAACAGAAAAGGGAAAAGGGATCGGTGTTGGCTAGTAGACCGGCGGCGACGACCCCCGAGGGCCGCCCGAACAGGCGGGGGAGCCACCTTTGGCGGGAGTCGTGACATTATATGGAGAGACAGGTATTCTGGGCAGCAAGGTTTGGTTGTATTGTTTAGTATGAAGAGCGAGGAAGAGGGGCAGTGTAGTATTTGTTTGAAAAAAAAAAACATTTTCCCAAGCTCAGTTGAACAATGTTTAAAATACTTCTGTAACAAGGTTCCTCCCTTGTAAAGAGAGAGAGCCTAAAAGTGACAAAACAATCCCAACCTGGTGTCCATATGTATTCTACTGTATATAGAAATGTGTACAGATGTGATGGTAGTCAAGGTGGGAAAGATTATCAAAAGCAACGTTAGTAACTTACACTGGGTGGACAAAACATTAGGAACACCTGCTCTTTCCATGACATTGACTGACCAGGTGAATCCAGGTGAAAGCTATGATCCCTTATTGATATCACTTGTGAAATCCACTTCGATCAGCGTAGATAAAGGGGAGGAGACAATTGAGACATGGATTGTATATGTGTGCCATTCAGAAGGTGAATGGGCAAGACCAAATATTGAAGTGCCTTGGAACGGTGTATGGTAGTAGGTGCCAGGCCCACCGGTTTGTGTCAAGAACCGAAATGCAGCTGGGTTTTTCGTGTTCAACAGTTTCCCTTTGTGAATCAGCAATGGTCCACCAAACAAAGGATATCGAGTCAACTTGACACAACTGTGAGAAGCATTGGTGGTGTCTTGCAAAAAGTGCAACTCCATATTAGGAAGGTGTTCGTACTGTTTTGTACACTCAGTGTTTACGGTAGCAGTGGCAAGTATCCATTGTCATACAGACACACCTCTGTCACTTTTGTTGATAAACATATCGATTAAGATTCATCACCAGAGAGAAAAGACAAGTAAAACAAAAGTGGGGGTGGAGAGAAAGAGAGGAAGGAAACAGGAGGAATAGAGGACGCTCGTTTTGAAGGGTGGCTAGCCTCATGTTTCCCAGTAACAGAATCCCTCTGGATGGGATGACTCGGTGACATGCTGGGGAGGAGCTGAGACCTGGAATGGCTTGGCATGTGACGATAATAAGAGAAGACTAACAAAACGCACAGAGGTAGCTGTCTGCCTCCACATTGGTCACATTCTCATTTGTTGCTGCTGGCACTTTATGAATAATTGAGATGGTGGTGTCTTGGTTCTGCCATCGCCCCTACCTCCCCCTCGCTCTCCTCACAGGGACTGCTGAACACTGAACAACCACCCAGGGTAGGCAAAGGGGAGGGGAGGGGAGGGGAAGGGAGGGGTGTGGGGTGCAGAACACTGTCCTGGATGCAGTCTGCAGCAATTAAACAGTGCTCTCATCCCCATTCTGTCAAGCACCGCCTCTCTCCGCTCCATGAAAACATCTCAAGCAAACGTAACTTTCTCCTTCTCCCTCTCCTTCTCCCTCTCTCTCTACCCCTCTCTCTTCTCTTTCTCTCAAACACTCACACCCACAAATACAGACATATCAAGGCCACCACCCAAAAAGACTTGACAACCAAAATGCATCTTATTCTTCAATATTTTACGAAAGAAAATGACTCCCCATTTAATAAAAAATGTAATGTTTGGTTATTATATTTGTATGCCCTTAATTTTGCAATACCTAAAATGTACCATTCTTGTGGCTGGCTTAACATTTTCTCCCCCAAATATTGTTAATTGACTTGAAAAATACTCAATCTAATACTTAGATTTCAGAGCCTTATTTCAGCCATATTTTGCCGCAATTTTGCAAATGAACTGAAGTGAAAATGCACGTAATAATGTTTAATAAATACAGGTTCCACAGCTCAATAATTGCAATGCGAAATTGCAATACCTTTCAACTGGGAATGAATAATAGAACAGGACTCACTCGCCACACGCTCCTTGTCTGCGCTAACCTTTAGCTCAACTTACCTCATAGCAAGAGGGTTATGAATCATGATATCAATACAGCTATTACAGCAATCAATCATTTACACGGCTTCCTGGCCGAAAAAAGATTTAACCGTCCTCTCCAAGTCATTTATTTAACATTAATATGGTCAAATTGTCCAAACAACTTAAATCAGTGTTGGGGAGATAAAATACATTCAGAAAATGCTCTAGTCTAAAGTTTGTAAAACGTCAACAGAAACACATGCAAACAACGCTAACAAAACAGTTCAATTGAATGATATGAGCGTTTAACTTTTTGGTGAATCTTATTTCAAGGTCCAGTGCAGTCAAAAATGTGATTTTCCTGTGTTTTATATACACTACCATTCAAAAGGTTTGGACACACCTAGTCATTCAAAGATTTTTTTCTTATTTTAACTATTTTCTACACAACACAGATAAAATGTTAGACATGACATAAAATAATTTAGTAACCAAAAAAGTGTTTTAAAACATCTAAATATATTTTATATTTGAGATTCTTCAAAGAAGCCACCCTTTGCCTTGACGACAGCTTTGCACACTCTTGGCATTCTCTCAACCAGCATCATGAGGTAGTCACTTGGAATGCATTTCAATGAACAGGTGTGCCTTGTTAAAAGTTGATTTGTGGAATGTCTTTCCTTCTTAATGTGTTTGAGCCAATCAGTTATGTTGAGTCAAGGTAGAGGTGGTATACAAAAGATAGCCCTATTTGGTAAAAGACCAAGTCCATATTATGGCAAGAACAGCTCAAACAAGCAAAGAGAAACGACAGTCCATCATTACTTTATGACATGAAGGTCAGTCAATTTCAAGGACTTTGAAAGTTTATTCAAGTGCAGTCACAAAAACCATCAAGCGCTATGATGAAACTGGCACTCACGAGGACCACCACAGGAAAGAAATACCCAGAGTTACCTCTGCTGCAGAAAATAAGTTCATTAGAGTTAACTGCACCTCAGATTGCAGCCTAAATAAATGCTTCACAGAGTTCAAGTAACACATCTCAACATGAACTGTTCAGAGGAGACTGAGTGAATCCGGCCTTCATGTTCCAATTGCTGCAAAGAGACCACTACTAAAAAACACTAATAAGAAGAAGAGACTTGCTTGTGCCAAGAAACACAAGCAAGGGACATTAGACTGGTGGAAATCTGTCCTTTGGTCTGATGAGTCCGGACTTGAGATTTTTGGTTCCAACCGCCGTGTCTTTGTGAGACGCAGAGCATTGGAATGAATAATCTCCACATGTGTGGTTCCCACCATAAAGCATGGAAGAGGAGGTGTGATGGTGTGGGAGTGTTTTGCTGGTGACACTGAGGGTGATTTATTTAGAATTCAAGGCACACTTAAGCAGCATGGCTACCACAGCTTTCTGCAGCGATACACCATCCCTTCTGGTTTGTGCTTAGTGGGACTATCAGAGACGTTTGAAAAGATCACCTGCAATTTTAGCCTGATTGGGTGGAATGGAGATTTGACCTGCCTTTTCCACATTTTGTTACATTACAGCCTTATTCTAAAATAGATTAAATACAAAATTAAAACATATTCAATTTACACACAACACCCCATTATGTTTGCTGTTTTAAGTTTGCAAAACAATAATATGTACAAAATACCTTAGTTACATAAGTAGTCAGACCCTTTACTATGAGACTCGATATTTAGCTCAGGTGGAACCTGTTTCCATTGATCATTCTTGAGATGTATCTACAACTTGATTGGAGTCCAACTGTGGTAAATTCAATTGATTTGACATGATTTGGAAAGGCTCACACCTGTCTGTATAAGGTCCTACAGTTGACAGTGCATGTCAGAGTAAAAACCAAGCCACGAGGTCGAAGTAATTGTCCGTATAGCTCCAAGACAGGATTGTGTCGAGGCACAGATCTGGGGAAGGGTACCAAAAATGGTCTGCAGCATTGAAGGTCCCCAAGAACACAGCGGCCTCCATCATTCATAAATGGAAGAAGTTTGGAAACACCAAGACTCTTCTTAGAGCTGGCCGCCTGGCCAAACTGAGCAATCAGAGACTTGTCCTGAAGCCACTCCAACGTTGTCTTGGCTGTGTGCATAGGGTCGTTGTCCTGTTGGAAGGTGAATCTTCACCCCAGTATGAGGTCCTGAGTGCACTAGAGCAGGTTTTCATCAAGGATCTCTCTGTACAAAATGTGGAAAATGTCAAGGGGTGTGAATTCTTTCCGAATGCACTGTTATGTGATTTTCCTCTTTTGCACACAACTGTGAATATATTTTTAAACAAAGTTCAGCTAGTTCACAAAGACAGCACATTCATTTACAATATGTATTTTAAGGGGGTGTGTTTTACACCTGTAGAGTGAAAACACATTCATTCCCATCCTATACAAATATGAATCCAAACAGTCTGAGACATAAACGTGAAAATGTAATTAATAAAATTGTCCAAACAACTAACTGGACTTGAGCAGGACATCAACAGGACATCTCACATGATATAGACATGCCATTTTCTATAGGTCTATTTGTTATAGTTCTGTGATAGCTGTGCAGTGACGTCTCCCCTTCCAACCTAACAAAGCTTGAGCGTATCTGCAGAGGTGAATGGGAGAAACTCCCCAAATACAGGTGTGCCAAGCTTGTGGCGTCATACCCAAGAAGTCTCGAGGATGTAATCACTGCCAAAGGTGCTTCAACAAAGTTTATTTTCATTTCATTTCACCTTTATTTAACCAGGTAGGCCAGTTGAGAACAAGTTCTCATTAACAACTGCGACCTGGCCAAGATAAAGCAGAGCTGTGTGACAAAAACAACAACACAGAGTTACACATAAACAAACGTACAGTCAATAACACAATAGAAAAATATATGTGTGAGTGAGTGCAAATGCAGAAGAGTAGAGAGGTAAGGCAACAAATAGGCCATGGAGACAAAATAATTACAATTTAGCATTAACACTGGAGTGATAGATGTGCAGATGATGATGTGTAAGTAGAGATACTGGGGTGTAAAAGAGCAAGAGGATAAGTAACAATATGGGGATGAGGTAGTTGGGTGTGCTATTTACAGATTGGCTGTGTACAGCTACAGTGATCGGAAAGCTGCTCTGACAGCTGATGCTTAAAGTTAGAGAGGGAGATATGTTATTGGCAGCAGAGAACTGGAAGGAAAGGCGGCCAAAGGGAGTGTTGGCTTTGGGGATGAACAGTGAAATATACCTGCTGGGGTGGGTGTTGCTATGGTGACCAGTGAGCTGAGATAAGGTGGGGCTTTACCTAGCAAAGACTTATAGATGACATGGAGCCAGTGGGTTTGGTGACAAATATGTAGTGATGCCCAGCCAACGAGAGCATACAGGTCACAGTGGTGGGTAGTATATGGGGCTTTGGTGACAAAAACGGATGGTACTGTGATAGACTACATCTAGTTTGCTGAGTAGAGTGTTGGAGACTATTGTAAATGACATCGCCGAAGTCGAGGAACGGTAGGATAGTCCGTTTTATGAGGGTGTGTTTGGCAGCATGAGTGAAGAATGCTTTTTTGCGAAATAGGAAGTCAATTCTAGATTTAACTTTAGATTGGAGATGTTTAATGTGGGTCTGGAAAGAGAGTTTAGAGTCTAACCAGACACCTAGGTATTTATAGTTGTCCACATATTCTAAGTCAGAACCGTCCAGAGTAGTGATGCTAGTCGGGAGGGTGCCGGCAGCAATCGGTTGAAGAGCATGAATTTAGTTTTACTAGCATTTAAGAACAGTTGGAGGCCACGGAAGGAGTGTTGTTGTATGGCATTGAAGCTTGTTTGGAGGTTTGTTAGCAGTGTCCAAAGAAGGGCCAGATGTATACAGAATGGTGACGTCTGCATAGATTATTTTCTTTTAAAAGCCTATTTTTGCTTTGTCATTATGGGCTATTGTGTGTAGTTTAAAACTATTTTATCCATTTTATAATAAGGCTGTTGTAACAGTTTTCTTCCGTTGAAGGAGAGGAGGACCAAAATGCAGCGTGGTTAGTGTTCAACATGTTAAATAAGGACAATAAACATGAACACTATAAAATACAAAACAACAAATGTGCACAAACTGAAACAGTCCTATCTGGTGCATAGACAGAAGACAACCACCCACAAAGTACCCACAAAAAATGGCTGCCTAAATATGGTTCCCAATCAGAGACAACGATAGACAGCTGCCTCTAATTGAGAACCAATCTAGGCAACCATAGACATACAATTTACCTAGAAAGGAAACAGCCCCATAAACATACAAAACCCCTAGACCAGACTAAAGACATAAATCCCCCATGTCACACCCTGACCTAACCAAAATAATAAAGAAAACAAAGATAACTAAGGCCAGGGCGTGACAGTTGTAATGTAACAAAATGTGTAAAAAGTCAACGGGTCTGTCTGTGTACTTTCAGAATGCACTATAAGTTTATAGACCAATAACAAAGAGAGTTGAAAACCTCTCTGCCAATAACAGCTCGTTTTTAAGTTACAGATCTCTCCCATTAGCCTCAACCAATTAGGCCCATCATGCAGACCACTCACAGACACTCTTAGCTAAATTCTTGCTTGAGAAATATCTCTTTGCTAAGAAGCTATTTTCGTTTCTTTTTGACCATTTTAATAAAATAAAATAAATAACACTAATGTACTTAATTGTTACCAAGAATTGATTTGATATTGAGATAAAAGCGTCTACAATACGCCTTTAACCTGATTTAAAACGGTCTCTGTAGTAGCCACATATCACATGAGCCCAAGACATAGGAAAAGAGAGAGAATTGTGTCCATTAGGTTACCATAATGAGCAAGCAGACGATTATATATTTGCATTGCTTTTGCCACTCTTTCAAATTCCTCTTTATCGCCGTAAATTATACATTGCCTAAGCAATTAATTATATCTCAAGATCAAAGAGAATATATTTCATTTGCAAAATATTGTTCCTCGGGCTAAAATATCCAGGAGAGAGCCTTGATCACACTTGGGAAAATAGCATAACTGCAGGTTATATTGACATATAACATAGGGTGAATTCAGAAACTGGGGCAGCTTAATCTTGAAGTGTTTATTTCTTGGTCTGACAAGAGAAAATCTAAACTATTGTTACTAAGCCCTTGCAGAGAAACCACATGATCAAAATCTCATCAGCTCATTTGTGTGACATCATAGAGGAGCACAGAGTAAGCTTCAAACTGGAAGCTCACTCCGCAAAGCATGTGGTAAGATCAGTGACATATATTTTCTTCTGTTTTGATGTTTAGGTTATGAAACTGTCATAAATAATTCACTGTTCATTGTGATGTAAATGTGTATACTATGTACTGTTGCATCAAAATACAGAAACAAGTTGCCAATGTTGTTTACATTTTGTAATTCAGTCTTTTTTTTATCACGCTTTACCAACTATAGCTAGATAAAGTGGGACAATATGGAATACTAACGTGTGGTGTAAAGTGGGACAACATGGAGTAGCTAATGTATGTTGTAAAGTGGGACAACATGGAATACTAGAGTGGGTGCTTCTACACCTGCATTGTTTGCTGTTTGGGGTTTTAAGCTGGGTTTTTGTACAGCACTTTGAGATATCAGCTGATGTAAGAAGGGCTATATAAATAAAGATGATTTGATTTGATTTGACAACATGGAGAAGCTAAAGTGTGTTGTAAAGTGGGACAACATGG
The DNA here is from genome assembly GCF_021184085.1 of Oncorhynchus gorbuscha. Taxonomy (NCBI): domain Eukaryota; kingdom Metazoa; phylum Chordata; class Actinopteri; order Salmoniformes; family Salmonidae; genus Oncorhynchus; species Oncorhynchus gorbuscha. Next base: position 100,004,920 of record NC_060174.1, on the reverse strand, counting down.
AGTAGCTAAAGTGTGTTGTAAAGTGGGACAACATGGAGTAGCTAAAGTGTGTTGTAAAATTGGACAACAAGGAGTAGCTAAAGTGTGTTGTAAAGTGGGACAACATGGAGTAGCTGAAGTGTGTTGTAAAGTGGGACAACATGGAGTAGCTAAAGTGTGTTGTAAAGTGGGACAGCATGGAGTAGCTGAAGTGTGTTGTAAAGTGGGACAACATGGAGTATCTAAAGTGTGTTGTAAAGTGGGACAACATGGAGTAGCTGAAGTGTGTTGTAAAGTGGGACTACATGGAGTAGCTAAAGTGTGTTGTAAAGTGGGACAACATGGAGTAGCCGAAGTGTGTTGTAAAGTGGGACAACATGGAGTAGCTAAAGTGGGACAACATGGGGTAGCTGAAGTGTGTTGTAAAGTGGGAAAACATGGAGTAGCTAAAGTGTGTTGTAAAGTGAGACAGCATGGAGTAGCTAAAGTGGGACAACATGGAGTAGCTAAATTGTGTTGTAAAGTGGGAAAACATGGAGTAGCTAAAGTGTGTTGTAAAGTGGGACAACATGGAGTAGCTAAAGTGTGTTGTAAAATTGGACAACACGGAGTAGCTAAAGTGTGTTGTAGAGTGGGACAACATGGAGTTGGTAAAGTGTGTTGTAAAGTGGGACAATGTGGAGTAGCTAAAGTGTGACAACATGGAGTAGCTGAAGTGTGTTGTAAAGTGGGACAACATGGAGTATCTAAAGTGTGTTGTAAATTGGGACAACATGGAGTAGCTAAAGTGTGTTGTCAAATGGGACAACATGGAGAAGCTAAAGTGTGTTGTAAAGTGGGACAACATGGAGTACCTAAAGTGTGTTGTAAAGTGGGACAACATGGAGTAGCTAAAGTGTGTTATAAAGTGGGACAACATGGAGTTGGTAAAGTGTGTTGCAAAGTGGGACATTGTGGAGTAGCTAAAGTGTGTTGTCAAATGGGACAACATGGAGAAGCTAAAGTGTGTTGTAAAGTGGGACAACATGGAGTAGCTAAAGTGTGTTATAAAGTGGGACCACATGGAGTAGCTAAAGTGTGTTGTAAAGTGGGACAGCATGGAGTAGCTAAAGTGGGACAACATGCAGTAGCTAAAGTGTGTTGTAAAGTGGGACAACATGGAGTAGCTAAAGTATGTTGTAAAGTGGGACAGCATGGAGTAGCTAAAGTGTGACAATGTGGAGTAGCTAAAGTGTGTTGTAAAGTGGGACAACATGGAGTAGCTAAAGTGTGTTGTAAAGTGAGACAGCATGGAGTAGCTAAAGTGGGACAACATGGAGTAGCTAAAATGTGTTGTAAAGTGGGACAACATGGAGTAGCTAAAGTGTGACAATGTGGAGTAGCTAAAGTGTGTTGTAAAGTGGGACAACATTGAGTAGCTAAAGTGTGTTGTAAAGTGGGACTACATGGAGTAGCTAAAGTGTGTTGTAAAGTGGGACAACATGGAGTAGCTAAAGTGTGACAACGTGGAGTAGATAAAGTTTGTTGTAAAGTGGGACAACATGGAGTAGCTAAAGTGTGACAACGTGGAGTAGATAAAGTGTGTTGTAAAGTGGGACAACATGGAGTAGCTAAAGTGTGACAACATGGAGTAGCTAATGTGTGACAACATGAAAGTGTGTTGTAAAGTGTGTTGTAAAGTGGGACAGCATGGAGTAGCTAAAGTGTGACAACGTGGAGTAGCTAAAGTGTGTTGTAAAGTGGGACAACATGGAGTAACTAATGTGTGACAACATGGAGTAGCTAAAGTGTGGTGTAAAGTATGACAACATGGAGTAGCTAAAGTGTGACAACATGGAGTAGCTAATGTGTGACAACATGGAGTAGCTGAAGTGTGTTGTAAAGTGGGACAACATGGAGTAGCTAAAGTGTGTTGTAAAGTGGGACAACATGGAGTAGCTAAAGTGGGACGACATGGAGTAGCTAAAGTGTGTTGTAAAGTGGGACAACATGGAGTAGCTAAAGTGGGACAACATGGAGTAGCTAAAGTGTGACAATGTGGAGTAGCTAAAGTGTGTTGTAATGTGGGACAACATGGAGTAGCTAAAGTGTGACAATGTGGAGTAGCTAAAGTGTGTTGTAAAGTGGGACAACATGGAGTAGCTAAAGTGTGTTGTAAAGTGGGACAGCATGGAGTAGCTAAAGTGTGTTGTAAAGTGGGACAACATGGAGTAGCTAAAGTGTGACAATGTGGAGTAGCTAAAGTGTGTTGTAAAGTGGGACAACATGGAGTAGCTAAAGTGTGACAATGTGGAGTAGCTAAAGTGTGTTGTAAAGTGGGACAACATGGAGTAGCTAAAGTGTGTTGTAAAGTGGGACAACATGGAGTAGCTAAAGTGTGTTGTAAAGTGGGACAGCATGGAGTAGCTAAAGTGGGACAACATGGAGTAGCTAAAGTGTGTTGTAAAGTGGGACAACATGGAGTAGCTAAAGTGTGACAACGTGGAGTAGATAAAGTGTGTTGTAAAGTGGGACAACATGGAGTAGCTAAAGTGTGACAACATGGAGTAGCTAATGTGTGACAACATGGAGTAGCTAAAGTGTGGTGTAAAGTGGGAAAACATGGAGTAGCTAAAGTGTGACAACATGGAGTAGCTAAAGTGTGGTGTAAAGTGGGAAAACATGGAGTAGCTAATGTGTGACAACATGGAGTAGCTAAAGTGTGGTGTAAAGTGGGACAACATGGAGTAGCTAAAGTGTGTTGTAAAGTGGGACAACATGGAGTAGCTAAAGTGTGACAACATGGAGTAGCTAATGTGTGACAACATGGAGTAGCTAATGTGTGACAACATGGAGTTGCTAAAGTGTGTTGTAAAGTGGGACACTGTGTTGTAAAGTGAGACAACATGGAGTAGCTAAAGTGTGACAACATGGAGTAGCTAAAGTGTGACAACATGGAGTAGCTAATGTGTGACAACATGGAGTAGCTAATGTGTGACAACATGGAGTAGCTAAAGTGTGACAACATGGAGTAGTTAATGTGTGACAACATGGAGTAGCTAAAGTGTGGTGTAAAGTGGGACAACATGGAGTTGCTAAAGTGTGACAACATGGAGTAGCTAATGTGTGACAACATGGAGTAGCTAAAGTGTGTTGTAAAGTGGGACAACATGGAGTAGCTAAAGTGTGGTGTAAAGTGGGACAACATGGAGTAGCTAAAGTGTGGTGTAAAGTGGTACAACATGGAGTAGCTAAAGTGTGTTGTAAAGTGGGACAACATGGAGTAGCTAAAGTGTGGTGTAAAGTGGGGCAACATGGAGTTGCTAAAGTGTGTTGTAAAGTGGGACAACATGGAGTAGCTAAAGTGTGTTGTAAAGTGAGACAACATGGAGTAGCTAAAGTGTGACAACATGGAGTAGCTAATGTGTGACAACATGGAGTAGCTAAAGTGTGACAACATGGAGTAGCTAAAGTGTGACAACATGGAGTAGCTAATGTGTGACAACATGGAGTAGCTAAAGTGTGACAACATGGAGTAGCTAATGTGTGACAACATGGAGTAGCTAAAGTGTGGTGTAAAGTGGGACAACATGGAGTAGCTAAAGTGTGACAACATGGAGTAGCTAATGTGTGACAACATGGAGTTGCTAAAGTGTGTTGTAAAGTGGGACACTGTGTTGTAAAGTGAGACCTGCTGTCTCAAGATATAAGCTGCTGTCCCAAGTTATTACCTGCTTTCCCAAATTATAACCCGCTATCCCGAATTATAACTTGCTGTCCCACGTTATAACCTGCTGTCCCAAATTATAACCTGCTGCCCCAAATTATAACCTGCTGTCCCACGTTATAACCTGCTGTCCCAGTTTAAAGTTCTGTCCGAAGTTATAACCTGCTGTCCCAAGTTATAACCTACCGAATGAGAACTGAAAATATGGTTTTGACTCAGTGTACACACATGGGTGTTTCATGCCTCCTGTCAATATGCTTTGTGTGTGTGTGTGTGTGTGTGTGTGTGTGTGTGTGTGTGTGTGTGTGTGTGTGTGTGTGTGTGTGTGTGTGTGTGTGTGTGTGTGTGTGTGTGTGTGTGTGTGTGTGTGTGTGTGTGTGTGTGTGTGTGTGTGTGTGTGTGTGTGTGTGTGTGTGTGTGTGTGTGTGTGAGATTAGGACACATCTTGAGGATTTCAGAAATGTATCATGTGTTGGGATAATATGTTGAATAGACGTTCAAAGAGGTTACAGAATACGAAAATGCAAAGTGTCCCACTTATTCCTAATTCACCCTATAGTATATTGTTTTCTATTTTCATCAACAATATTTTGTTTTTGTTTTCACTTCCCCTTAATACATGCATCGAATTGACACAAATCGAACCACATTTGTATTTATTTAAAGCCTATAGACCTCCTGCTCCACTTTTACCAAAAAATATCCAATAATAAATTACTCATACAGCAGTACTTATTAATCACGAAGAGATTAAATACAATTACAATGAAGTGAGTTATTATTGTTATTAGTTTAAATAATACTAATAACAGATTGACAAACTATTTCAGAATTCTATTGTTGCATTTTTATTCGTATAATAACAGGTTCAACTTGAGTCCAAAAACTCCTTTATAAAAAGATTTTTAAAAACATCGAAACGATTGGAGAAAAAAAGCATAGCTATACCCTTAATAGTCAGTTAGATAATCACACATTTAAAATGACGCGGTAAAAAACCTAAACAGTACACACAGATGAAATGGGTGAAAAAAAATCTGTTATTTTCGCACGGGTTTAAAAGATAAATAGAAGTCTTCAAATCCTTACCTGAAATTGTGAGAGTCACAAGCCTCTATCCTTCGAGTCACGAGCTCCCACACTCTCAGCCCTCCGCACAGCAACAATCCTCATTTTATGCCTATATAATTAATATTGCATCTTCATTATTTAATCATTTGAAAACCCACGATATACTCCAGTAACACACGGGCATTCGTTATTTAAACAGATCTAATTAGGACCAAGATCCTGGTAACAGCGCGCCAAAGAAAAGGAAAACAGAAAGTGTGTCTCTTATTGTTATTGTTGCGTGGTGTTACATGGTGTTTGACTTTGGTTTATAAATTCAGCACTGAAAATAATTTTTTCTTCTTCTATATTTATGTGCTATATGATTCCTTTTAAATCGTAGCAAAGCATTGGGAATTCATAAATACAACACGTCAAGTTCTCTGTGAAACTCAAGGTTATACAATGATTTTATTGCCCATCTGTATCTTGAAGCATGATTTATTCAAAGACCACGGAAGAACAAACCCTGAGTGAATATTCCCTTACTCCAACCCCAGAAACGAAAGAGATATTGTATTTAACATAGACTCACACAAATAGCAAAATTATTTTAAGCCTAGGTAAACTTTTTCTTCCTGTCTTTAAATTAAGTGATAATTCTAGGTCTAATTATCTACAACTGACAAAAACACAAATTAAGCATGTACAATGTAATCAAAATAATCAATTGCTGATTCAATTGAATTGTATAAAATATTCAATGATTTATTCATTCAGTTTCAACTTCACACATTTTGTCAAGTAAAATTCAAGAGTGAAGAAAAATACTAACAATATTTCAGTGATACTCCAAACTGTTTTACATGTTCACATCAAAATACGTAATGTCAAAATATAGCAGCTTTCCCATGCCCGTTTGACGTGCCTTAGTTAAAATAGTGACATCTTAAAAATGACTAAAGAAAATCAACTCGTGTTGTTTCGTTAATATTGTGAAATGTGATTTTCCTCTTTTGCACACAACTGTGAATTAATTTGTCAACGAAGTTCAGCTAGTTCACAAAGAGAGCATATTAATTTGCAATATGTTTTTAAGGGGGGGGGGTGTTACACCGATAGAGTGAAAACACATTAATTCCATCCTATACAAGTATGAACCCAAACAGTCCGAGACATACAGTAAACGTGAAAATGTTGGTGTCAATGATTAAATTGTCCAAACAACTAAACGAACTTACGAGCATTCAACAGGACATCTCACATGATAGAGATAGGTCATTTTCTATAGGCCTATTTGTTATAGTTATATGTGATTGAAGAGAGTTGTGATATGCGGTCAAGTAAAAGCAACAACAACGAAAACTTAATCCAAGAGACCTTTAGCACAACACGTTTCATTCCAATCTACAACATAAAATGTGCCCGTTAGAGGACAAAAAAGTGAACGAGACAACATAATAACAATTTAAATAAATCTATAGAGTCTCGGTTGTAAATTCCAGTCGGACATGATGAAATGTTGATAGATCCCTGTTATCTCTTCAAAATGTCGTATTTTATGCATTATGTTAATTAACTAATGCACAGCAGAATATTTCATCCTTTTCTGTTTTTGCCTTTGGTTGCAAAACCACACACGAACCACGTTTTTTTTAAGGTCCAGCTTTTCAGCAATTGCAGCAATTTTTTCCGAAGATGGACGGGGCTGGATCGCAAAATATGCCTCCAACGAGCGCTTCTCAGGTGCAGCTATCGAAGTGCGTTTTCGTTTCCTTTCGTTACCATTAAAAAGATCTGGCTTGCTGTTTTTCTCCCGGTAAGCAGCCTCGGCCTCCTCGAGCCAGGCTTGGAGGACAGGTTTTAGCGCAATCATATTATTGTGAGAGAGGGTGAGGGACTCAAACCTGCAGATAGTACTCTGGCTGAGAGAGCCCACCCCTGGTATCTTCAGGTTGGCGAGGGCTGAGCCAACGTCCGCCTGGGTCACCCCGAGTTTTATCCTCCTTTGTTTGAATCGCTCAGCAAAGGCTTCCAGCTCCCTAGGATCTGACTCCACGTCGTTGACACACGACATTCCGTTGTGCACAGATAGAGAGTGCGGATGACCCATGGCCATTGCCTGGTGGAGATGACCCATGGTCTGGAGGTGGTGCTGGTGCGTGGTAATCATAGAGGAATCCGGAGCTCCCATCCCGCTCACTGAGAGACTGGACGATATGTGATCCAGGAGATCCCCCTCCAAGCTCTGGTTGAGGTGGTGGTGGTGGTGGTGGTGAGAGGTCAGGGTGGAAGGATGGGAGATGGACACCGTAGAGGAGTTGGAGGTGCAGGGGACACTACTCATGGTATGGTAAGTCACGTCTGGCTTGAAATGGTGACTCTTGCCGTGAGAGACTATGTCAGCAGCCGCCAGAGCTTCCGCGCGTGCCAGTAGACTCTCATCAAAGCCGCCGAAGATATTGCCCTGGAGCTGGAAGCAAGAGTGCGCATACTGGAATCAGTGGGGAATTCTGTCAACTCAGGATTCAAATAAATGTTAAGCACAGGGAGAACCCTCCTCAAAGCACAGGTCATAAAAATTAATATGAAAGCAGCAGCTTTGCTTGAATAGACTAGATGATGAGAGAGCGAAAGAGAGGGAGGGGGAGGGGTTGTGAGGGAGAACGAAAGAAAGAACGAGTACGAGAGTGGATAAAACAAAGTCCTTTCTGATCCACTTAAAACGTCTTAAATTGATATTTGTTCATACATTTGTGCCTCAAATAATTGACTGAGAAACATACCTGCGGGGCAGGCAGACAAACTCTGCGCATGCTTTCCGAACTTGCGTGCAGGCCAGAGTATTTGGGCTCCTGCAGCACAGGGTGCATAGAGAAATGCTGCTTTCCGTTCATGGTCATCATCTTCGATGCGCACCTTGCAGGTAAGTGGCCCTGACATAGAGGCAGGCTCGGTTCTCTGGCTCGTTGCTGTTAGTGAGCTATTTCCATTGGCAGCGCCTCCCGTTCTGCCTCTCTCACCCCACCTGCTCCTTTACTCAACTTACAAGTTTACAAGTCATGGGAATGGGCTGGGTGCTGTGCGCAAGCGTGATGCACGGTTGAAAGTGAACGCAATTAAATTGCCCATGAAACTAAAAACAATGGGCCTATGAGGCTCGTTATCAGCTATACATAACATGTGATAATGGATTTTAGATATGATTAGGCCTATACAATTGTTTGTTCATATTCTCAATAAACTACTCTAGGCCTATATATTTCTGCTGCATTAAGTTGTGGTTTCAGACGTAATATAATGAACACAGATCATGTGTGCAGTCTATTTTTATTAATTTATCATGTTTTTTAACAGTTTTTTTCCTCATCAAGGGTAAAACAGGAGCGTGGTTAGCTTCAGCAGCATGGACAGCTCCAGTATTGGCTTCTCGAGGCGACAGGTGATTCTCACACAGTTAAATGAGGGAACCGTGCTTCGACCAGTCTTCAACAATCAGAGGGCGTGGCAAATGAATAGCAGACGTGAAATCTAATTCCACACAAATTCTATACCATTAATGAAATTATAAAATGTGTAAATGAAATATACCAATAGATTCATTCCCTACAATCCAGTCAATGTATGCTTAGAATATGAAACCACTCTTGATTTATGTACAAACATTTTTTCAAGAGGCAAAAAAGAAACAAAGGTAGCTCAAAAAGAAACATAAATAAATAAAAACTTGGTCATATTAAAAAGAAAATTCCTTGAAAAATGATCAACATTAAGTAATGTTATAGGTCTACATTGATTTGAAAATGTATAGATAAAGAACTAGCGTACTTCATACTTTATCAAAAACGAAAGAGCAATCTATAATAAGATTTCTCTTGAAAATATGATTTGGGATATTTATTAATTCCATGTCTATCTCTCGAGCAGCTGGCGCGACCGGGAGAACATGAAGCGGCGCATAATTAGCCCAGCGTCGTCCGGGTTAGGGAGGGTTTGGCAGGCGGGGATTGCCTTGTCCCATCGCGCTCTAGCGACTCCTGTGGCGGGATGGGCGCATGCATGTTCACGCAGTCGCCAGGTGTACGGTGTTTCCTCCGACAGATAGGTGTGCCTGGCTTCCGGGTTAAGCGGACAGTGTGTCAAGAAGCAGTGCGGTTTGGCGGGTTGTGTTTCGGAGGAAGCATGGCTCTGGACCTTCGCCTCTCCCGAGTCAGTACGAGAGTTGCAGTGATGGGACAAGACTGCAACTACCAATTGGGCAGAAAAAGGGGTAAAAGTAAAATATTGTTTTTATTAGTAATTAAAAAATATGATTGTCAAAATTATTCTAAAACTGCGGCTCATATGCCCCATATAGCACCAGGCTAAAGCCAAAAGTATGTTAGTTGAATCTGGACTGACTGAAATAGGGATCACTTTAATGATGCACATCCAAAACGACAAACTTGTTATTTACAGGTATTCCTGATCTTAATCCTTCCCATCATTGCATTGGGATAGGGTCAGTTCAAGATGATAGACTTTGGCCAAATCTGATTACATGATCTTGTAGATAAGACACCTACAGTACACACAACAGCAATATTGGCTGAATATAATTGGAGCAGGTCAGGGCAGGGCCTTGCTCTTGTCTCCCTCCCATGCAGGTGAACAGAGCACCTGTCCTCAGTGCATTAGATCTCATGTGGCAGGCTGAATGCATCTCCCAGCAGTAGAAAGAGGAGCCAGGCAGGCCAGTGACACAGCGCTTCCATCTGATCCTGGCCACCTCTCCTCCGGTTCCTCAGACAGTGAATAATTCAGCAGCATGGTGGCAGGCATCCATTACCACGTTGGCATGTCCTTATTCATTATAGAGATTAAAACAGGCAAGGTCTTTTCTCACCACTGGACCTGTTGAGTGAGTGAGAGAGAGAACATCTTGTCAGGGTAGACTTTTGTATACTGTACAGTAGGCCTATACTTTAAAGGAAGTCCGACTCATTGCCCGGCTGGGCTGCAAAGATGTTCAGAACTGAGAAACAAACTATGTCATGTATTATTCCATTCAATATTTTACCCAGAATGAAGTATAATGTCCTTCTCTCTCTTGCTCACATGAACTCTTATTCTTAGACTTCTTAATAACAGTATGTATAATTCAGTGGTCATTGTTGGCTTGTCATCTGTGTGCATTCCCATTCTGAAGATTGCATCTGACATGTTTTTTTGGATTTGTTTGTATCGAGATGTGACAGCAGCACTCATCTCCCTAGCCTGTGTACAGCTCATAAGGTTTCCTTCACCAAATGACCCTCCAATTGTTGTCTGTCTCCACTTTGGGATCTGTGGCGCGTGCACGTAGTGCTCATCACCTGGGCGACAGGGGATGTGAGGACGAGTGGCTGTGGTTGACATTTCGTCCCACGGGTAACCCAACAGCGCTTGCATTAAATCAAATAGACTCTTGAGTGTTTTTCACTTCACTTCCTAAAGTAAGGAATGTTCATGCATTATTTATCCACATTTGAATATGTCAAAGTCACTGAAGCCAATTTAAGTTCCTCTCTGTGTTGGAATTCTGTTTTGGTGGGTGGGATGGGTGCCATGGAGGAAGCCCACCCGAGAATGACCCTGTTTTTCCATGATCATACAAAAGAAACTATGTGCCGGTACAGCCCCTCTCCATATGTATTTGGACAGTGAAGCAATTAAAACATTTTGTGGCTCTACACTCCAGCATTTTGGATTTGAGATCAAATGTTTCATGAGGTAACAGTACAGAATGTAACCTTTTATTTGAGGGTATTTTCATACATCTGATTTAGCGTTAATAAATGAAAGCACTTTATATATCTACTACCACGATTTGAAGATGTCACAAGTATTTGGACGAATTTCACTTAGTGTATTCAAGTTGGAGAAAGTTTAGTATTTGGTCACATATTTCTTGCACACAATAACTACATCAAACTTGTTCGATGCATTTTCCAGCTTGTTTTGGTTGTGTTTCGGATTATGTTTTCTACAATAGGAAGTGAATGGTGAATAATGTATCGTGTCATTTAGGAATTACTTTTGTCAACACTTTTACACGAATGCGGGTGCTACCATAATTATGGATAATCCTGAATGACGGGTGAAAAAGTTAGTAAGACATTACTAAAGGAATGACAACACAGGTTTTGAAGGTAATATTCTTTTGGAATGTTCTCCCACCCAGGTAGAAATTTGAATGTATTTTTTTTTTTTTTGCTGGTGTCAAATTCAAATTGTTTATATTTTGTATTTTGTTTCTCTTCCAAGCACCCCATTCCTCCATCTTTATTGGTAAAAGCAAACATGCCTGTGAGTTAGAAATCCATTTTACAAACAGAATAAATCAAAAATACACCCACATCCCGCAAATATAAACAGTAACAAATCCCAAAATGATTCTTCCAATAAATGAGTTGCATTTTACACTACGATGTCACAGTAGCATCCACATTGCAGTACAAACAAGTGTACAAGTTTCTCAAAGCAATTTCTGAAATCCCACTTTGACATGTAATAGTCCTGTCCATAAGTGACATTTAAGAAAAGGACTGTTCATAAAAGCACAAAACAAGTGTGAGGGTACGGTGCAGTGAAAAAGATCTTATTCTTTAGCCTTTTCCTTCTGGTCTTCCATCCCTTTCTCACATTTCAATGGGCATTTTATTTATTTCCAAAACTAAATATATTGCCACATGATATAAGTGTCATGCTGATGTCTGTTACATGGTTACACCAAGCCTCACTGATGGAGATGAGGCAAAGCCTAGGAGTCCAAGAGTAAGCCTCCAACTTTCCACATCTCAAACTCTTTCAACAGGACTGCAAAATGAACAGGGATCAAAAATCTGTTAGGGCTACGGCAACATAAAACTGGTTTTCCTTTGCACTCAACGTTGAATTAAATGGTCTAGTCTTGAGTTAGAGAGAACCTGGCCAAATATGAAAGAAGAACATGCTCTAGAGTTCAATATCTATAGATCAGCAGCAGCAATACAGGATTCGTTTTTTCCTCTCCTGACTAAATGTAAATACAGTATGTAAGGACAAATAATATATGTTTTTTCATCAAGTATACACATTCAAAAGAGGATGTTACTTTGCTCATTTCATAGCCACCAACACAATGCTTCTTGACTTGCAGGGAGTCCTCACTCATTAACACTAAGTGCCTCACACCGAATGGATTAAACTGCTGCCGAATATTGCTACTGTAAAATAAGATCAGAAATTGTGTATGGAGAAATCTGTTACAAATGTCTGGTTTACTTGTCAGCTCTCAAAACCATGCAGCTAAATCCTGGCAGACATGAGCTGGTAAGAATGTGTTGTGTGAAGTGACGCCACAAGGGTTGGTTTAACACAAACCTAACTTAAGTAGGGACATTAAGTACTCTTGCTTGAAAATAAAATGGGCCCTCTTTTCCTGACAACTTCAACATTCATTCAAATGACAAACTGAAAAAATATCAAAGTAATTCCTATTGCAAGAAAAATAACAAATCTCATAAAAATGCAGCCTTCTGATTATGTAAGGCAAAATTATATATAAAACCAAATGCTCAGTATACATTCAAACACCATTGTCTACAGATCTCAAACAAATTTGACAATAGATGACTAGATCCTCATCCAAAGATGTCTTTGGTCTCAGATGACAGAAGAGATGACTCGGGAAAAGAGAAAATAGAGTTGTTGAACACCATCTCAAAAGTGCGTAACATTAGTCTTGGTGTTCATATGTGCACAAAGTGGCACCACACATTTAGTCAACAACAAAATACTCAGTGAAATATCAAGTGTGTCTCTCTTTGAATCCAAGATGGAGGCTGTATCTAATTTACATTTCAACAAGGGACGCTGATTCTGTAATCTGTAGCTGTGACAGCATAGCCATCCCTGGACCTTGAGCCTCGTAATTATAGACAACATCAGTCAAATAAGAGAGGATGAAACCATAGCTTAAATATTTATAAAAATACCTATTCACAGTAGTCATAAATGTTGTACTGATATTATCTGGTAAACACATCGAAACATACATTTATTTATAACGGTTTAGATTTCTCAGCAAAAGTGAGATTTTAATAATTATTCAGAGAAAACAGTCTGCCCTTTCAAGCTTCACACGTATCATTAAAGTATAGACTCATATTAGTCCTTTTTTTTCAGTCTCAAAATACTGGAAGCTGGTCTAAAAAAAACCTAAAGAAGTGATTTCCGTCAAATCTGCTTGAATTAGTTTAAAAAATATATCAAAGTCCTTCCCACGAAAAAGTGTGACGTTCGTATTGCCTTCATCGCCTCCATGAACGACTCTCATACTCGTCATCCTCATCGTCGTCTTCCTCCTCTTCCATAAGCAGGTAGGGGCTGACTTCCTCCTGGAGGAATCAAATTAAATAATAATCTTTAGATCAAGCAGTTCATTGAGTGATGATTTTACATGGATTTCCAAAATGCTATAAGAAAACAGGAAATAGGGAGAGAAGTACAGTAACTTACCGCATTGACCTCTTCCTTCGAGTCCTCCTCCTCAGGTTCTGTGGATACGGATGGTGTCTTCGGCTTGAACCATGCAATCTGTAGAACGCGACCTTTGAACTTTGCTCCTTGGTTTGCAGCCTATAACGTGAAAATGATCGTGAATGGTAAAATTCAAACTAAAACTTGAGAACTTTCTCGGTTATAAAGGCATCAAAATGTTACTGTATGCATGCCATCTGCAGGACATACATTCTCCGCGTCGCTCCGGGTCTTGAACGTCATGACAACACTGGTAGCATCCTGATCACGGAGCTCCTCTATCTCACCAAATTTCTGTGACAAGGACGAGAATACAGAAACAGCCGTAAGTACCTGTAGAAACTCCTTTACACATCTCTCTGGTGGAAGCACTGTTTTTACAACTATAATGATTCATGCTTTGTACCACTTGAGTTCTAGCACAGAACTTTCAATATTCAAATAAGACGTTTTGGGAAAATTATACAACTAGCTGGATTTGATAAGGGTGTATTTCCTTACCACAAAGTGAGGCATCAGCTCCTCCTTCTCTTCCTGTGTGACTCCCAGGATGGCGATGGCTCGGGGCCTGTGGTCCACCACCATGTGATTGCCACCTCCTCTGCCACCTCCTCTGTGTCCCCGTCCCCTGCCCCTTCCTCGGCCCCTGCCCCTGACACCTGCTGCGTCGCCCACCTTCCCACGCCCGGTTGGTATCAGGCCCAACCGGGTGGCCTGGGGGAACACAATCAACAAGGTCATCAGATCCAAAACTAACTTCCATTTCTCAACAACACACAGCACGAGGTGCCAGCTGACACTAAGGTGATGCCACAGATCCACATGTGGAAATAAGACAGCTGGCCGTGTCACCAGACCCCAAACCAAGGTGGTGGAGATGGTGCTACCTGGCATGTCCTCACCAAACAGTGCCAGGCAGCAGCATCAGTATCTAGGAAGAAAATGTAGTGCTACTGAGAACCAGTGTCCCCACAGGCTTGGTATCCATATTTAATGTGTCCAAGGGAACATGTACCAGCAGACTGACTGTGGTGGCCCTGATGGCTTGGAGCAGAGCACCAACACTCCTCCTCATCCTAATTGTCATCCCTCCACTTTCTTACAAGGAACACAATCTCAAACTTTAATGACATCAGATGCATCAATGTAAGATCTGTTTGGTTAGGATTCATTAGTGGGTGTCCTCTGGGCTTGGTAAGTGCCTGCAGTTTAATGTGCAGAAGAGGGGTAAAGCCATGCATATTTCATGGGGGCTAATTTAAGCACACCATGCTGGAAAAGCAATGCAGAGGGCTGTTAACAAAAATTAATTTCTTGTTTTCAGCCTGATCCTCTGACATCAACTATGACATAATGTGACTAGCGACAGACAGAACAGCTGTGGGACAAGGAATATGTTCACTTCCAAGGTGATGCCTTTCTGCTCACTTCAAACCATTCTTGAAAAGGTTGCATTTTAACCAACAGTACACATGTTCTGGAGGTGCTGAGGCTGCCACTCCTCCAGTATGCCAGAAGACTGCCACATTCCAGACATGTTCATTAATGCTAGAGAGCACTTCCCAAATGATGGATGCCCTGTGTACCCACCTCAACCTGCAGCTGACCCAGTCTCCTCTTCAGGTCGGTCGTGTCCTCTCCAGAACTCATCTTCTTGTGGAAATCAAGCTCTGCGTCCAGAAGCTCCTTTTGTGCCTGAGGGAGAGCACCATTATTTTGGGATTTCCAAAATGCATGCTCCATAGAAATAGAATGAATACTCCCAGTTGGTATTAGTCCGAATGTTCTGGCCCACTGCTATGGGGGAAAACAACCTGAGGTTACCTTGGTTACCCCACTGGCTCACAGCAAAAACTTGACCCTTTTCAAAACAATATTCTTGTTGTCTACATGTTTTAGTCAATTGCAAAAATAAATTTAGGAAAAGTACAACATGTCTAAAGATTACTTTCAACATTGCCTGCTCCAGAGTGTTCTCACTACTTAGAAAAAGCGTAATATTAAAGGGCTTCCCTCATGCCGCCTTTTAAATTAAGCTAGTAGCCACGAGGGCTCTTCTGGCAGGCTTCTCTACATGCAGTCGGATTTTTGACCAGGTTACATGTATATTGAACACCACATCTTTGTCATGTTTTGTTGTTTCTGTAGAACTAAACATTATTTATTTATACATATATATTTTTTAAATCGACAATATAGTTGACTCTTTTACAATGGGGGTCAATGGGAAATAATTATTGTTTTCCCCAATTTGTGGGCGTGGTCAAGGGGAATTCCTTCTTATGACGTAAATAGACAGAGTACAGAAGGGGCTTGGAGCCTCTGAAACCCAGTTTCCCAGGTTGGGCTGGCCTTGGTGGGCTGGCTCAAATTGCGTTTCCAGTGCCTCCAGGAATTAGAAATGTCATGTTGCTGGGTAGCCAATTTGTGACTATGCAGGTGGCTTTTGCTAATGTTGCTAGCAATCTCGCACCCCATACTCCTGCCAGTGCCAGCCAGAATCATAGCCATGTATTTCATTTCGCTACCAAAACAGTTAGTGTAGTCGCTAGCATTACAAGCTAGCTAGCTAACCAAGCAAACCGGACGACAGGTTTGATGCGAAGCTAGATTTTAATGACCTGGCCAGATAACTTAACAGGAATTGTATCTTGCTAGCTTGTTTCAACTGATTTGCTAGCTAACGTTTGGTAGCTAGCATCAGAAGGCTAACTGTTCTTATAAAAAAGTTTGTGTAGCGCCAAAATGAATTAAGGATCCAGCTATGGTGGTAATTTGTGTAATGTCTGACTGTTACAATACTGCTTGTTGCTGTTAGCTAGCACATGGACAAGCCCAGACGAGCTAGCTAAATGTGTCAGCATCCTGCAGTGATTAATTAGCTATCTGGTCTTCACTAGCTCGAACTCTAATAGAGCTGGCACCAGTTGTGAAACTGGGGGGAGCTGGCCCGGGTTTCCCTCGACCCAGCGCGAATTTAGGAATTTCAATCGAGCCAGCTCTAATATGCCCTAATTTTAAGTGCCAGTGGACATTGAGCTTAATTAACCCTGACAATTTGACTGGTCAACTCATGGGTTTACAATGGCTGCCTGGTATTGTGATGCAATAATTTCCATGTTATTGTTCATTCACATTTTGTAACTGACCAAGCCCATGCAATGGAATGTCATTTTTGTAATGTCAGTTGAGTTGATTCAACAAATCACAGAATATGATATGGTAGGTAGACTTACATCTGTCTTAGTCTTGGACTGAGCCGTGTTGGCTGTGGAATGGGAGGCTGGGTTCATCTCGTTCTGAAGCTGGGAAATCTTGTCGGTCAGATCCTTCAGAGTCTTCATAATGTTGGCCCTCTCCTCTGGCTTCAATGTGGCCCTGTTCTTTTCAAGTCTGTTGATCAGAGCCTATAGGAGGGAGGACATGAGATTAACTGACTAATCAATGTAAGACGAGCAGGGTATCCAGGACAACACCCAGGGTCTCTTGGTCTAGAGGTGTCCTTGTTTTGATAGTGAAAGGACAACACGATGATGATCACAGCATGTGGTTTATTTGCGACTAAAATGAAAGGTGGTGATGGTGGCATCCTTTAAATTAAGTCGGAAGTTTACATAAACCGTAGCCAAATACATTCAAACTCAGTTTCACAATTCCTGACATTTAATCCAAGTAAAAAAGTAATGTCTTAGGATCACCACTTTATTTTAAGAATGTGACATCTCAGAATAATAGAGAGTGATTTATTTCAGCTTTTATTTATTTAAATCACATTCCCAGTGAGTCAGAAGTTTACATACACACAATTAGTATTTGGTAGCATTGCCTTTAAATTGTTTAACTTGGGTCAAACGTTTTGGGTAGCCTTCCACAAGCTTCCCACAATAAGTTGGGTGCATTTTGGCCCATTCCTACTGACAGAGCTGGTGTAACTGAGTCAGGTTGTCGGTCTTCTTGCTCGCACACGCCTTTTCAGTTCTGCCCACAAATTTTCTATAGGATTGAGGCCAGGGCTTTGATGGCCACTCCAATACCTTGAGTTTGTTGTCCTTAAGCCATTTTGCCACAACTTTGGAAGTATGCTTGGGGTCACCCAAAGTATGCTTGGGGTCGTCCCATTTGCGACCAAGCTTTAACTTCCTGACTGATGTCTTGAGATTTTGCTTCAATATATCCACATAATTTTCCTACCTTATGATGCCAGCAACCCCACAACATGATGCTGCCAACCCCATGTTTCACGGTTGGGATGATGTTCTTCGGCTTGCAAGCATCCCCTCAAACAGTTCTATTTTTGTTTCATAAGCCCAGAGGACATTTCTCCAAAAAGTAGTTGCAAACAGTAGTCTGGCTTTTTTGTGTTGGTTTTGGAGCAGTGGCTTCTTCCTTGCTGAGCGGCCTTTCAAGTTATGTCGATATAGGACTTGTTTTACTGTGGATAGATACTTTTGTACACATTTCCTCCAGCATCTTCACAATGTCCTTTGCTGTTATTCTGGGATTGATTTGCACTTTTCGCACCAAAGTACGTTCATCTCTAGGAGACAGAACGCGTCTCCTTCCTGAGTGCTATGACGGCTGCGTGGTCCCATGGTGTTTATACTTGCGTACTATTGCTTGTAAAGATGAACATGGTACCTTCAGGTGTTTGGAAATTTCTCTCAAGAACGAACCAGACTTGTGGAGGTCTACAATTTATTTTCTGAGGTCTTGGTTGATTTCTTTTGATTTTCCAATGATGTCAAGCAAAGAGGCACCGAGTTTGAAGGTAGGCCTTGAAATACATCCACAGGTACACCTCCAATTGACTCAAATTATGTCAATTAGCCAATCAAAAGCTTCTAAAGCCATGACATAATTTTCTGGAATTTCCCAAGCTGTTTAAAGGCACAGTCAACTTAGTGTATGTAAACTTCTGACCCACTGGAATTGTGATAGTGAAATAATCTGACTAAAGAATTGTTGGAAACATTACTTGTGTCATGCACAAAGTAGATGTCCTAACCGACTTGCCAAAACTATAGTTTGTTAACAAGAAATTTGTGGAGTGGTTGAAAAACAAGTTAATGTAAACTTGTAAACTTCAACTGTATGTAGTATAAGCAACCATCATACCTTTTGACATTCAATCTGCTTCTCTAGCATCTCCTGCTTCTTTTTTCTCATGTCCTGCTGCAACTTCAATGTCTCCTGAAACAAGAATAAAGCAATTATTTATAGTGTAATTTTGATTTGTGTATAAAAAAGGTAATGACTGACTATGAAAGTCATTCAAAATGCAGCTGGCAAAAATTACTTGCCTGCTTCTTTTTCAAGATTTCCTGTGCTTCAAGTGCTTTGGCAGTTTTACCAAGTGACTTGGACACTCCCTTGTGGACTGTGGAGCTATAGGGCCCCTTCTGAAGGGCCACAGAAGTAGAGAAGAGTGCCTAGGACAGGAAGAGACAGACCCTTTGATTACTACCGGACCCAGTCTACTCTCTTTGCCATCATACAACACCACACTCTGCATAGGGGCACTCTCAGAGCATAGGAGCTGACGGCTTACCGCTGCAGGGTCTGCGCTGGGGTGCGAGACGTCCAGTTTGCCTCCGGCCACAGCCCCAACACCATGTTTGGACAACGTCTTATTATTCAGCACATAGGCTCCGGGATTGTGTTGCTTGATCACCTGCTGGTTTATACAGAGGTACATAAGAGTCATGAAAGAAATGTTGATCACATCTAACCTGGAACTTAGAACCTCTCCATTCAAAATCAAAACTACTGTTTGAATGAATAAATGCTTGGCCAGCTAAAAAGGTTTTAGCAGTAGTCAGAAGTGCTCTGTCCACCTTATGAACACTGGGGTGCTGCTGCCCCATAGCAGAGCTCTGTCCGTGTCCGTCCCCCTGGCCCTGACCCATGCCCTGTCCCTGCTGGGTGTTGGCCTCACGGTGCCAGTACACACGGATGAAGCGGTTGTTGAGCACCGCCTCAGTGCTGGAGATGGCCTGCCGTGCCTCCTCGTTGGCTGTGTACTGGATCAGCGCTGCCTCGGGGTCGCCACCAAATACCACCTATTGGAGGAGACAGGTCAGAAAGTAGTAAACAGGAAGGCCAGAAGTTATGTCCCTTATTCACCCTCCAAAGTAAAACGCATGTACACGCCCTAACATTTATTGATCTAAGACATTTTTGTAGTGGTACACATGGTTTCAAGGAATTGTCAGATTTCTTACCTGAATGTTTACGATGGTACCAAACTTGCTAAAGTGCTCATTCAATTTGGTGATGTTGTTGAGATCTCGGGGGATTTTGCGAACTTCAAGCTTAGTGTTGACGTAGTGATTCTTCTTGGGGAAGCCCCCGTGTTGGGGCTTGTTGTTGGGGAAGTTGAGCTGGTTGTTGGCCTGGTAGTTGGGCCTGGAAGAGAATGAGTTATTCGTCTCTTACATTTTTTCAAATAGGTATTTTCTTAAAACTGTATTGTTGGTTAAGGGCTTGTAAGAAAGCATTTCACTGTAAGGTACAATTTTACAATGTGCTTACTTGTCCATCCAGGGTTTTTTGGGCAGTGGACCCTCTGTGGGCCCCAGGGGCCTCTTCCTACCCTCATGCTCTGTGCTGCTGTAACGACACACACTGCTGGGGACACTGGCCACCGCCGGCTCTGTCTGGATCACGATGTTAGCCGCTGGGACAGGAGAAACACATTGTCAGTCATAATGACAACTCGATATCTGGACCGCTGTGTCTGGATGAGACGGAGGATACGTAAAGGCAGGATTCATACACATTTTGACATATGGTATTGTGACTTTTCACCAAATTCCCCATGACCAACAATTGGTTTAGTCTATGTACGTATAAAAAAAAAAGCATGAGTGACTGCTCTCTGATGCTATGTACCATATCCTGTCGTTGTGCAAGGCACTTAAACACCACCCCCCGCCACAAAGTAGAATACCTGTTAGGCAACTGTATATAAACATTTAAAAAAGTGATCAACCCTCAGTCTGGAGAGCTTCTTCGTGAGCAGGCTTTGGTCCAGCCCTGCCCTGACAGAGTCAGTTTATCAAGGTTTGGTTGAGCAGCTCATTTCTAAAATGTGGGTAGTTTAAAGGGGGACTGGAATAAAAGCCTGGAGGATGGTTAACCACCATTTATGTAAAACATTGCAACATTACATTAGCTCAAAAATATCAAAGATCAAATGGCTATAAGTCGCTCTGGATAAGAGCGTCTGCTAAATGACTTAAATGTAAATGTAATGTAAATGCTATGGTAGTGGGGCTGGGCAATATGGAAAAAAAACATTTTTCAAATTTTGTGTTTTTGAATAATAAAGGTTTATATGCTTTGAGTATTGGTCTGCGGTTGTGAGGCCGGTTGAACTTACTGCCAAATTCTCTAACATTACGTTTGTAGAGAAAAAAATATATATGTTTGTAGTCCTTTATTGTCCCCAGCACAAGCTACACCTGTGTAATAATCATGCTGTTTAACCAGCTTATTGATATACCACACCTGTCAGGTGGATGGATTATCCTGGCAAAGGAGAAATGCTCACTAACAGGGATATAAACACATTTGGGCACAAAATATAGCGAAATAAGCTTTTTGTGCATATGGAGATTTGTTTTCTTTTTTCTTCCCGCTCATGAAACATGGGACCAGCACTTTACATGTTGCATTTATATTCTTGTTCAGTTTCAATGTATTAAACATGAATTCATTTGCCCAAGTTTATCACAAGACATGAATAGAACGCATCAATAATTCACATTTCCTGCAACTTTCTGAAGAGCAAAAAGAATGCCACTGTCTGGGTGGTGCACACCTCTACCACTGTGTAGCTGTTAGCGATGATGCGAGCTAATGAAAACAATCTTCTGGTTGATGGAAAGGCTTTCCCAAACATTAAATGCTAATGACAAACTTCAGGATATAATTGCATAATTTCACAAAGCCCTACACTTACCTGGAAGAATTATATCAGGATTATGTTAATCAGTCCAGTAGGTATTTGTTTTGAAAACTCTACCATCACATGGGCGCTATAAAAAAAAAACACTGCTAAACAACCTCTTGGATAGGTGCACAATTCAATTACAGTAACTACACCCCAAAATCTAATATTTTACCCTGACCTCAAAAGTGGTCTACGGATACGATTTAAGCATTGCTGTGGACTTAGAACATCCAATTTAGTTTTGGGAAAATCTAAATGGAATCAGGTCAAAATAATAATAATAATAATAAATAAATACAGAAGTCCTCATGTTTACTATGGGTTAGGATCAGAAAGAAAGCCCAAACTAAACCACCAAAGTATGACCCACATGTGATACCTCTGGATCCCTGGCCATCCCCGGAGGTGAGGCCGATCAGGTTGGGCCTCTGGGTCTGGATGCGGGGGATGAACTGCCTGTACTGGGGCCGGCCGGGTGCTGTCATGCCTGGAGACTCTGGGTTGTAACCCTCTGGGTCATAATTATCTGGCAACACAAGGGAGAACAGACAAACATTAGAAGAAGTCAGTGTTTTACACAGTGAGATTACCAAAATAGGCCTATACATCACAACACCTACTTTAACTATATGGCTACACTACAACTACAGGGAGAAAGAAAATACAGTTCTAGTATTGAACTCAATATTATACAGTCTGCTTTTGCTCTATAATGTTCAATGGCTTGGGACTCAAATGCATGCACTAAACTAGAGCAACTAAAAATAACATTTCAATTGAGAAGTGAAACCAACTGCATTTTAATTTCCTCTCTTATGTGGGCAGGACTACTAAAATAGAGTTTTTGCACTGTATAATGTGCAGCTTACAGGAACAGTGGACTTTAGTTCATCAACAGTGCAACCCTCTGGTGAAAAGATGCTACTGCACCCTAAAGAAACGACTAGATCATGCAGGCCAGGCAGTAGCACAAAAACAAAACTAACACCATGACTCAAAAAGGAAATAATTTGCAACACATGAATGAACCATGTGAACATAAATACTTTAAGACAAACAGCATTTATATGTCCTTCCTCACTACAGTCAAACAATACCATTTTGTTCACATGGATTTGAAAGTCAGTGCATGTCAAATAAAACAAATTGACATAAATGTGAACAATATGGGAGCTATGCTCATAAAAGTACCACTTTGCCAAGCTTATTGAAAAAAGCATAGTTGCTTACATTCTGACTGAGAATATTGGGGGTGTAGAGAGACAGAAGAGGGAGGTGGTGGTGGTGGAGGAAGAGGAGGAGGTCCCACTCCAGGCGGTCCTAGAGAGGACGCAGAACTCGTCCCTGAGTGGTTGGGAGTTTCTATCCCACTTGTTGGTATCAATGGGGGCCCTATGGGAGATAAAGTTCCAAGCTGAACCCAGTAGATAAAAGCCACTGGTAATTTACTTAATAAACTCTAACAGAATAGGCTAGGTAAAGTACTACAGACATATAAATTAAGTATAGGGTGAGTACTAGTGAGGGTAAGACAACAAAGACAGACGTTTCCCTGAGGTGTGTTTCTATGTAGCACAACAGTCCTTATAACATGTTATTTCTCCATGGAACAGGCCAGCCTTGAACAACAGGGAAACAGCTTTCTTCTCATTGATACAAACACACATCCATGCACCCTAAAATGACTCATCCATAGAACTTGTCTTTATGCCATTGTAGCATCTGTGACAGCATGGGCAGTGCCCCATTGAGGCTACAACCCATAGGAATCCCCACCTAGTTGACTACTTTAAAAATGGTGGAAGTCCTCAATGGCAATGTCCACACTAAAACGGGTTATATCCATGATGAGTCCTCCATCTCTAGGCTCTCACCACATCAGGAACTAAAGCTAGGGCCCTGGGTTTTTCTTAATCACACGGACTGACCAGGAAAAACTCTTAGCCTTAGCCCATGTCAAACAATGACTGTTGAGCATTCCGGGTTGAGTTCCTAATTGGAGAAACATGAGAGCATTACTCACCAGGAGGCGGCATAGGGAAGATGCCCGGTGGGGGTGGCTGGCCGTGGAGGGGCATTGGCATCCTGATGGCCGGGGGTGGCTGGCCGTGGGGGGGCATGGCCATGCGGGCCGGTGGAGGCATGCCAGGTGGAGGAAACGGAATCATGGCGGGCAGCGTGACGTCGTCCACAATCAGAGGATCATTGCCATGGTCAAAGGGACAGAGGTCACCACGCACACAGAAACCTTTTTCTGTGGAAGACAGAGACTGATCAAAATTCCATTAAAAAAAATTCCTACTGTAAATGCACTCAACAAGATGCTTGCCAATAATAGCTTTTAAAAATAAATCAGCCCAAATGAGATTATCGGTTTGGCAACCTTGACACTTTTTGTTTACAGTTCCTGACAAGATCCAGGCTCATCTCTGAACCCTCAAGGTGGGGTGGAGTGAAATGTCATTGCTGTTGAGACTGTTGGATGAATATAAACAGTGTCCCTCAGGGGATAGATGTTCAACTTGGGTCATTAGCGCTGCTTTAAACCAGGCAAACACCCTACTGAGGGTTGGAATACCACACAACCGATTGCATTTAATCCACAAAGAAAACACGATCGACTGGTATTTTACTAAATATTTGTACAATTCGAATAGAGTAGACATAAGCTTAACGGTCAACAGATATGAACCCTGAAGCACACAATGATTAGAAGGCCATGCGAGGCCACCTGCTTCCATATTCAACATCCTTTTACACATTTTTGCAAGTACATACATTAGAAATTATTTTGGTTATGGATAAGTGCCTTTCATTAACAAAAAGATAAAGCTGATTAGCTACATAAAAAAAATGGATATTGTAAAAGAGAAAGTGTCCTGAACGACTTACCTGGCAAAAATAAAACCCAGATATTGTTGCTAGATTTACAGCAAATCTGTAACATCTTGTATCATATAGGCCAGACTGAAATTAGACCATTTTAGTTAGCCCTTACCGTCATAGTCACGGCAGCGGTGCTTGACTGAAGTGACCTTGTTGAACGGCTTGCCCTCCCTGTGATTAGAGTAGTAATTAGACCAGCTCTCTGTAGTGCTGTCGGGCAAGTGAGCGGGTGCTACCACGGTAACAGAGTTGGGGACTGCTTGGCCCCCGGAGGAGGGAAATGGGTGCTGCTGGGGGGTAGGTAGGAGGGGCGGAGGGTGCTGGTGGGTTACCAGGGACCCAGAGGTGGAGTTGAAACTCTCGGGCTCCTTTCTCTCCACTTCAAACTTTGACCTGTAATCTGTTTAACATACACAGACACACAGAAAAGCTTAACCTAAAAGGACACAAAATGCAACATAGCCCAGGAAAAAATACCCACTTTAGGAAACATTCTCACCACAGGGGGCATTTAAGGATCACAGAGTAAAAGTCCAATAAATACACTAATGTCTTTTGCTTGTTCATAGCAAAGATTTGTTTTCAACCTGTCAGGTTAAACATTTGAAGTAAAGCAAATGTCCATGTCCGTGCCCCTGTGAGTCTCACCTCTCCCTCTGCTGTGCTCCTTGTCCCTGCTCTTGCCTCGGCTCCCACTTCGGCTCCTGCTGCGACTGTAGCTGCGCCCACGAGAGTTGCCTCCGTGCCGGTCATGCCTCTCACGGTGGGATTCGGTGCTTTTACCGTGGCGGTCCATGTCACGCCGCTTGCGGTCGTCTCGTCTGCGGTCACCACGTCCCCTGTGAGGTCAGGTATGTAGGTTGGTCATTTAGCAGCACCTTTAATACAGCACCGGAACTCAAGGAGTTTCCTGTCTTTGTGGTAATCTGTACTATTGATGTGACTAGCATTTCAACAACAATAACTAAATGATGTGTCAAAGGTGCAGTCCATTAAAATCAAACTAACACCTTGACCCCAGAGAGCTACATCACTGTCAAGAGGAACTCAATTGAGAACACCAGGAAACAACTAAACCTATAGATTCCAGCCTCACCTTGATTCGTTTAAGTCAGAGCGGTTTCTCAGTGGACTTCTCCGCCTCCTGTTATCCCCCCTATCCTCTTCTACATTTTCAGCCTTAAGAAAACAACAATAGTTAGGTATATCCCCACGATCAAAGACTGACATAATAAGACAGAGGAAGCTCAAAAAAAGCCCTTACCTCCACAGCCTGCTGTTTTAACACAGGGAGTTTGGGCTCCTCTTTGGGAACTTCCTTAGGAGGTGGATTCCCCAAGTAGTTTTTGGTGGTCAAACATTCAAAGAGCTTATCAACAAAACCAGTGGTTTCTGCAATAGGGAAAGCATCGAGGCATAAGACCTCTATAAAAATTTCCCTCAAATGATTTCACAGTCAGTCAACTACATGTTTACGCAACAAAAATACTAACATTAGTTGGTGAGATGCAAACCAACACTGACATTAAGGAGTTACGTAGCCTACCTTTTTGTAAAAAGACATCCAGTTGATCTGCACAAAGTGCTTTCAACTCTTTCTCAGGTTTGTCCTTCTTTACCAAAGCCACAACATAGTTGGCTAAAGCAGAGGGGTCGGCCTCACAGCTGCAAAAGCAAACATTATCCATATTACTCAACAGGGTTTGCATAGTTCCCAACCAGAGGTACTAGGATACCTGTGTGTACTTTCCCTATCCACATGGGGTACATTAGAAGACCATAGGATACTTGTAAAATGCCCATGTGGGGTACTCCGGGCAGAGCAAAATTCAGTTGGTGGTGCAGTAACCGAAAAAGGTTGGGAAACACTGCATTAGACAATATCTAGCTAGAATCATTCATTTGTAACCAAGAGAGTTGTAAGGAAAACGTTGAGGTTAAGGCAGAAGGTTAGACCCTAATCTCATGCTACATAACACATATGCTGCAAATGACAACACACGTAGTTACATCAACTTGGATGACATGCTTCTTAATTAAATGGTTAGCTAGCTGGTTGGCTAAATGCTAGACGTCACTGCTAGCACTGTCTAAGGCCGGGTATATGCAGCTAACTTAGCCACTAAATGTATGATAGGATGTTAACTATGAGTAGACTAAGTAGTTACCCATTCATCACAAGCCAAACGTAATGTGCAGCCATTAATATAAATAATTCACCTTGATTGGGACGATGTTGATTGAGTTGAGCAAGCTAGCTTTTAGTTAGCTGGCCAAATGAACTACTGTAACGTTAGCTACTTAAATAGTTAGCTAAATTGCGGCAGCGACAGCAAAACACATATCTAAAATGTCATAATCAGATTAGTGTCTGCAATTTATCTAACAAATCCGATATGCAGAATGTGTAGCGTCGCATAATTGACAGAACAAACGTTAAATGTGTATTTTTATTGCCATATAACGAGCTAACGTTAGCGGTGGCGTAGCTAGTGCTAACTCGTGCAATCTAGCTAAATGTCATTTCAATTAATCAACACTCACATTGGCTCCAGGAGTTTTGCCAGCCAAGACTTCAAAGCTTCCACATTTTCTATGATCATCATGAAAACGACTTAACAATACTGACTACAAGTTCAATGTGCGTTGTGATATTCCTCCTTTCATCGTCTATAAATGTATATTAGGCTTAGCTAGGCCTTCAATAGTCACTCCACTTGCAGGTCGGACGAATTGCTTTACGTTCAAACACAGGCATCGCAACTTAACTGGCAATGTCGTAAACAGATCAGCTGGCCACACTAAGATTGGGGTTTAGTGCTATCCGGGATCCTTAAGACATCCCTACCCCCAATTGAAGTTTATATATAAAATGGTTAAGGTACTTTTTATTTTTATATATTTTTTAATCTTTATTTAACTGGGCAAGGTTAATGTTAGGGTTTAGTAACCAGTAACCAACCACCCTGAAACTGAATCCTGAGACTCTGGTTTTGCAGCTCTACTTAACATTTTAATTAATGTCGAAGTTTCAATATTCTTTGAACAAACTTCAGGCAAGGGTTGACTCTTAACTAAAATCTTATATCAAATCTTTTTTTTTTCACTCCTTTAAAAAATCTAAACAATGTAAATTATAATCTATAAATATATATTTCCAATGATAGGTATATGAAGTATATTTCACTGGTCATCTCCAAAGACAACACCCCCTTTGGCCACCTTTACTTCCAGTTCTCTGCTGCCAATGATTGGAACGAATTGCAAAAATCAATGAAGTAGGAGACTTACTTAGGGAGACCTCACTAACCATAAGCGTTAGCTGTCAGGGCAGTTTACCGATCGCTGCAGCTGTATACAGCCCATCTGTAAATAGCCCATCGAACCAACTACCTATCTCATCCCCATATTTATTTTTCTGCTCTTTTGCACACCAGTATTTCTACTTGCACATCCTCGTCTGCACATATAACAAATTACTTCGCCACTATTGGCCTATTTATTGGCTTACCTCCTTACTTCATTTGCACACACTGTATACAGCTTTTTGTATTGTGTTATTGACTGTACATTTGTTTATCCCATGTGTAACTCTGTGTTGTTGTTTTCTCAACTGGCCTACCTGGTTAAATAAAGGTTAAATAAAAAATTAAAAAATATTGGTGTGGAATATTCTGATTGTGTTTTCGTACTCCAGAGAAAGTAGGCTGCTTTCTTCTGCTGCGAAAGAGGTCCATGGCCAGAAGAAATCCAGTTTTTGACAAATTAATGTCAGATTGGACTTTTCGTAGCAGGTTAGGAGAAATTACGCAGCAGGTTAGGGTACTTAACGTAGCAGGTCAGGAGAATGAAGTTAAGATTAGCTAAATGCAAAACATTTTTTTACGTTCATTTGACAAAAGCTGGTCCCTTCTTGCCCTGACCGTGAAAGAGCCCCTCACTTATACTACATTTCCCAGAAGTCTACGCTGTGTGAATGAGCTGTAGATGTCAACAGCTAAGTGCTGAAGGTTCGTTTTACTCCAATGTTTATAAACAAAGTAAATCTAAACATATACTATATAGCCTCAAAACATGGTTAAAACTATAATTTAAATGGTCAGCCCTTGCATCCATAGGCCTGTCTATGAATATGAGAGTGGCTACATTTCTCCAGCCCCGTCCCTTACCTTTTTTACCTGGGAATTATCTTTGTTATTGTTTCAACTGCTGATTGCAGCAATAATGATGAGGAACGAGGATGTTGTTGTTCTTCAATCTAAATTAATTATACATATTCATTTTAGGAGCGAAACGGAACAGCAAAGTTGGACTTTCTCAAAAGATAGAGGGGGGAATCCAACAGAAATGGGTGAAGGAAAGAAGGCGTGATTGTGACTCACCCACCACTATTTGTGAAAGCACATTGTAAGTCTACTTGGACCGTTAATATGACTATCCTACTTTAGTTTTCACGGCCACTTTTCCCAACCTAATGTAAGTACTTTGTCACCCACCCCTACTTGAATGGAAGGCTGCATCTCAGTCATACTTTCTGCCTTTCGAAGTAAGATATATAGAGATTTGACTTGTAGATGTACTAAGTAAGTGTAGGTCTTATTACATTCAAGATCCTCTGTGAAAAATGTATTTTACACATGGCTCTTTATTTTGTTGTAGTTTGCTGTTCCAAGTTCCAATGGGACATTATGTGGTCTCTGGGGTTGAGTGACAAGGAGATGGTGTCGTTTGCCAACATGGAACACTGCCTGGAGAACTTCTCACCCCAGGCCTTGAAAGACCAAAAGAGGATGGGTGTATAGGTGACTGATTATGACAAGAAACCATCAAACTGAGCTTGTTTCTTAATTTTATCTTATTCAGTACCAGGAAGCCTGATGTTAACCAATAGACATACATTTGTTTCATGAGATCTGATTCCTAACTCGAGATCTGTGCTAATACCTTACATTTTCTTGCAAATCTCACATTTACATCAATGTATAATTCTAAGTTAAGTGTGTGGATCTCAAGTTAAGATTCAGACCTGAATGTGCAGAGCAACAACCATGCTTTAGTTCACTTTCAAAAAAGAATTTCAGGTGCTGACAATGTTTTAAAAAAAGGTGATTATATCACAGGTGGTGCTGGTGACGCGCCTTCATCACAACCCCTAAATGAGAGGAATAAATTAAAGTTTGGTAAAAGTAAAGCTGACGGAAATGATTATAAATATCCCTTCATTTTCCATGGAGCATTATTACATTGTCATGCCATTACGTTTTGCAGGTCTTTCATCTAATCACCGAAAGATGGAAAGCTGTGTATGGACCACGACAGGCAGACTGGAGAGGTCAAATGTTTTTACCACTACATAATCTCAATGAGTTGTGTGACTACAGCTCTGCAGCTTTTGTCATCAAAGCCCCATATACTACCACCACGGCGACCTGTATGCTCTCGTTGGCTGGTCCTCACTACATATTCGTTGCCAAACCCACTGGCTCCAGGTCATCTATAAGTCTTTTCTAGGTAATCCTCCGCCTTAGCTCACTGGTCACCAGAGCAACACCCACCCATAGCACACGCTCCAGCAGGTATATTTCACTGGTCATCTCCAAAGCCAACTCCCTCTTTAGCTGCCTTTCCTTCCAGGTCTCTGCTGCCAATGACTGGAACGAATTGCAAAAATCACTGAAGTTGGAGACTTGTATCTCCCTCACTAACTATAAGCGTCAGCTGTCAGAGATTGTTTATTCCCTGTGTAACTCTGTGTTGTTTTTGTCACGCTGCTTTGCTTTATCTTGTCCAGGTCGCAGTTGTAAATGAGAACTTGTTCTCAACTTGCCTACCTGGTTAAATACAGGTGAAGTAAAAATAAAATCATCATATTTTTACATTCTAGGGATCCACAGGATACACCCTCATTAAGATGAAGGTTGTCGAGCCCTACCCTGCAAACTAAGTTACTACTCTATGTGAACCCGACACACTGTATTTTATTTAGTAGCATGAGACTCGGAACAACTTTTTCATTGATGTAACCAATCAATTTTGTGTTGTTAATTGTGACATAAGGTGCAAGTTGGTTGTCCTAATAGCAGGTTATAGCAGATTATTGCAGGGTGCTGCTTGAGAATACAATAATTGTTTTGCACTCGTCTGAACACTTATTTTCCTGGTAACCCTAACCCTGGAGTGCCCTTAATAATCAGAGCATCTTCTTGGTGGCAGCTACTCTCAGACCAGAGAGCATGTTTGGCCAGACTAACTGCTGGGTCCATCCTGACATCAAGTACCTAGCCTTCGAGACGGCCAGTGGAGACGTGTTCATCAACACACGGAGGTCTACTAGGAACATGTCTTACCAGGGATTCACGAAGAAGAACGGCAAGGTCACAGGGATCATGGATGTTCTGGGTGAAGAGATGTACATTTAAATGACATCCTTATGTTTAAGTATTTGCACATACACTTACACACTGCAACATATGTGAGCCTGACACATACACACACACACACTACATCTCATGTGACCACACACACTCACGTTTAACTCTCTCCGTAGGATATTCTTGGATGTGCTCTTAGTGCCCCGTTGCCATCTTACCAGACCATCTATGCTCTGCCTACGCTCACCATCAAGCAGGGCAATGGTATTGGAATAGTCAAGAATACTCTAAATACCACTTAATTGCTTCCATGATGTCTCTGCTCCAGCACGTCAAGATCGGGCTTGAGGCATTCCTCCTTTTGAAGAGCTAAAGTGAGGGAGGCATAAGTCATTGTAGAGCAAGTAAAAAGATGATGATTACTGATTTAGGACCTGAGGGGATGCTACACACAACTCCCACAGCATTGCCTCTTTTGCTATGAGTCATTACAGTGAATTATTTTGGTCTGTTTTGCTCCAGGGGTTTACATCTGCATTGAAATGGTCTGACTAAATTGAAACGTCAGAATGCAGATGTCTATGGCCTTGTTCTCTCGCTGATGCACAATGTCCTGTGTTTGGTAGAGAAGGCAATGAGGGAAAACATTCTCAGAGGACACCGCAGGGGAATTTTTGTGCCTCTGGGTGTTGGTTGTGTTTCTCATGTGACTTTGGTCTACTTGCTTTGTGACCACCAGGCACTGGAATTGTCACCAGCGTTCCGTCCGATGCACCCAATGACATCGCTGCCCTCAGGGATATAAAAAAGAAACAGGTGATGCTTTAACTGTACTACTTAATAATTTACTTTGTGCTTGTTTGTGGCTTCTGGTCTATATTAGCTAACCTATGCATTTCAAAATATGTTTTGGTCAATGAAGTAATTGGAGATCACTTGGATTCCTCTTATAAGTCCTGAGAGAAAAATGTGGAATCAAATACAAGATGGTCTTACCTTTTGAGCTGGTAAGCTGCCTCTCGCAACCTTTATTTGGTTATAAATGTCCAGACAGTGTACTGTGTGCCTTGTACTCACACTGCTCTACTCCATCTGCCCATCATTGAGATCCCTGGCTATGGGAACCTGTCGACTCCTCCAGTTCTGTGACCAGTTGACGATCCCGAGCCAGAATAACCTCGAGAAGCTGGCAGAGGCCAAGGAAAGGGTCTACCTCGAGGGCTTCAATGAAGGGGTGAGTCCTAATGGCTACACATAACATCTCAACTATGCATACCAGTATTACAATACCACTTTATTTATCCTCGTAGCACAGCTATGGCTAAAGAGGTGCAGCAGACCTATACAACAATCTAGAATAATATTTTTAAAAATCAACAACATAGTTTGTAATGAACTGTCCTCTTTTCTCAGATCATGCAGGTTGAAGACTAGAAGGGCCGAAAAATTGCAGGACGTCAATAAACCCATCCAGAAGACAATGATGGAGGACCCTGGTTGAAATCCATTATTTGATACTGTCGGGAAGAGTGGGGTGTGCCCGACTACACAAGTGGAAAAGGAGTAAACACACAACAACAGAGTTCAAGGTTCATAAGCTTTTACTATAGCTTTCAGTGTCTCTGGAGTTCTTGTCCACAAGCCGTTCAGGCAAAGAGGGTGGTTAAATATGGCGGCCACCTGTAGCCTCTTGCGGCGATGTGGCCTCACTGGCAGAGTCTGTGGCAGGAGAGCGAAAAACACAGTGTGAGTAGGCTGGCTGTCTTCCTAACTGCTCCAGCTGTGTGAGGTCCAGCCTGCGCCCTTGTGCCAGTCAGTTGATTAAGGAATGCCTTGCAGGTGTGCTGATTAGTAATCTTGTACCATGTGTGTTGGGTGAGAGGAGTTGTGGAGCTGTCTTCGGCTGGCCTGGTTTTGAACATAGTGCACTCTTCCGCAGTGCTGAACTGAGTGCTGCTGTCCATGGTGCTGTACTGGGACTCCTTCACCTATGCCCATGCTTCTCACGCTGCCACAGATACGACACCAATCTATATTTATTGTGTTCATGTTTATGCTTTTTAACTATATTGTTTGTTTACACTGTGGGCTGTTCGCTATGGTTGTTGACGTGGGCTGTTTGCTACGGTTGTTGACGTGGGCTCTTTGCTACGGTTGTTGACGTGGGCTCTTTGCTGTGGTTGTTGACGTGGGCTGTTTGCTACGGTTGTTGACGTGGGCTCTTTGCTACGGTTGTTGACGTGGGCTCTTTGCTGCGGTTGTTGACGTGGGCTCTTTGCTACGGTTGTTGACGTGGGCTCTTTGCTGCGGTTGTTGACGTGGGCTTTTGCTACGGTTGTTGACGTGGGCTGTTTGCTACGGTTATTGACGTGGGCTGTTTGCTGCGGTTGTTGACGTGGGCTGTTTGCTACGGTTGTTGACGTGGGCTGTTTGCTACGGTTCTTGACGTGGGCTGTTTGCTACTGTTGTTGACATGGGCTGTTTGCTACTGTTGTTGACATGGGCTGTTTGCTGCGGTTGTTGACGTGGGCTGTTTGCTACGGTTGTTGACGTGGGCTGTTTGCTACGGTTGTTGACGTGGGCTGTTTGCTACGGTTGTTGACGTGGGCTCTTTGCTACGGTTGTTGACGTGGGCTCTTTGCTGCGGTTGTTGACGTGGGCTTTTGCTACGGTTGTTGACGTGGGCTGTTTGCTACGGTTATTGACGTGGGCTGTTTGCTACGGTTTTTGACGTGGGCTGTTTGCTACTGTTGTTGACGTGGGCTGTTTGCTGCGGTTGTTGACGTGGCCTGTTTGCTACGGTTGTTGACGTGGGCTGTTTGCTACGGTTGTTGACATGGGCTGTTTGCTACGGTTGTTGACGTGGGCTGTTTGCTACGGTTCTTGACGTGGGCTGTTTGCTACGGTTGTTGACGTGAGCTGTTTGCTACGGTTGTTGACGTGGGCTCTTCACTGATGTGTTTGATACGTTTCTTTGTTGTGCATTAGTGTGTTCTAACCTGGACCTCTACTAATGTTCCAGGGCCAAGCTTTGATCTCTATGGAGCCAGAGAAGCAGGTGATGGTGAGCTCTGCAGTGAGTGTGACCACACACTCTGTGACCACACACTCTTTAGGTTCTGTGATGGGACCAGGAAGAGCTTTGAGGCCACTCTGAACTGGCTCCAGGAGCATGCATGCTCACGTACCTATGCCCTGGGTAAGGAGGGGGACAGGCACATGGGGCAGGATCAGTGGAGTTAGTTTGGAGATTGGACATGATCAGTGGAGTTACCTTGGACAGGGGACAGGATCAGTGGAGTTAGTTTGGACAGGGGACAGGATTAGTGGATTTTGTTTGGTCATGGGGCAGGATCAGTGGAGTTAGTTTGGACAGGGGACATGGGGCAGGATCAGTGGGTTTAGTTTGGTCATGGGGCAGGATCAGTGGAGTTAGTTTGGACATGGGACATGGGACAGGATCAGTGGAGTTAGTTTGGACAGGGGACATGGGACAGAATCAGTGGAGTTAGTTTGGTGTCACAGCAAAGCATATCCTGTGCAGGGCCAGGATTTTTACTGACCATGTGACCTGACAACTCTTGGCGTAGTTCTAACAGTAACATACAGTCTGACTAAACTCTTGGCCAGTTCTACCAGTAACATACAGTCTGACTAAACTCTGGGCCCAGTTATACCAGTAACATACAGTCTGACTAAACTCTTGGTCAGTTCTACCAGTAACATACAGTCTGACTAAACTCTGGGCCCAGTTATACCAGTAACATACAGTCTGACTAAACTCTGGGCCTAGTTCTACCTATAACATACAGTCTGACTAAACTCTGGGCCTAGTTCTACCTATAACATACAGTCTGACTAAACTCTGGGCCTAGTTCTACCTATAACATACAGTCTGACTAAACTCTGGGCCTAGTTCTACCTATAACATACAGTCTGACTAAACTCTGGGCCTAGTTCTACCTATAACATACAGTCTGACTAAAACTCTGGGCCTAGTTCTAACAGTAACATACAGTCTGACTAAACTCTGGGCCTAGTTCTACCTATAACATACTGTCTGATTAAAACTCTGGGCCTAGTTCTACCAGTAACATACAGTCTGACTAAACTCTGGGCCTAGTTCTACCAGTAACATACAGTCTGACTAAACTCTGGGCCGAGTTCTACCAGTAACATACAGTCTGACTAAACTCTGGGCCTAGTTCTACCTATAACATACAGTCTGACTAAAACTCTGGGCCTAGTTCTACCAGTAACATACAGTCTGACTAAGCTCTGGGCCCGAAACTGAACTTCGTCAGGTCAAACACACTGAGTGTTCACATCCAAAAATATATACATTTCACCTCACATGACCATTACGGACATGATGCATGGTGGGTGCAAAAACATGTGTATATCTCTAATAATTAGATGACAATGAGATGGGGGCTTGTAATGGTTCCAGAACATAACCTCTCACGTCCGGGAACACATCTTTTGAGACCAGAGGCATTGGGGAATTTTGGGATAGTGTAAAATTTGGCTTGGAGGCAAAATACCCAAAATAAGGAAGCATGTTTTAGTAGATAATGTGCCAAACTACAGGAAGGAAACATGTTTCACATGCTTAATGATCAGTTTTCCATTTCAATGGAGGACCCAGCGTGTAAAACCACAGTAATTATATGATAAGCATATCCTTTACCGTTCACACTAGAAGGTGGTTGATTGTTTTTCTTTCTTGGTCTTTTTTTTTTGTCCGGTGTGCTTGTTGCTATAGGAACAAGGTTGCCATGGGACCAGCAGTGGCTAATCGAGTCCCCGTCTGACTCGACCATTTACATGGCCTACGACACTGTGGCTCACTTCCTCCAGGGGGAGTGCTCAATTTCATTGATTGGGAATAGGCTTCTGTAGATGCAGACTGAGGGCTTTATAACTCCTTAATATGACCTTTTCAACACATTATTGCAATAGAGAAAGTGTGTAATGTAATGGTTGGTGATATGATTATAATGTACTATTTTGCACATGCATATACAGTTGAAGTCGGAAGTTTACATACACCTTATAGCAAAATAGATTTAAATTAAGTTTTTCACAATTCCTGACATTTAATCCTAGTAGAGATTCCCTGTTTTAGGTCAGTTAGGATCATCACTTCCTTTTTAGAATGTGAAATGTCAGAATAATAGAATAATGATTTATTTCAGCTTTTATTTCTTTCATTACATTCCCAGTGGGTCAGAGGTTTACATACACTCAATTAGTATTTGGTAGTATTGCCTTTAAATTGATTAACGTGGGTAAAACTTTTCGGGTAGCCTTCCACAAGCTTCCCACAATAAGTTGGGTGAATTTTGGCCAATTCCTCCTGACAGAGCTGGTGTAACTGAGTCAGGTTTGTAGGCCTCCTTGCTCTTACATGCTTTTTCAGTTCTGCCCACACATTTTCTATAGGATTGAGGTCAGGGCTTTGTGATGGCAACTCCAATACGTTGACTTTGTTGTCCTTAAGCCATTTTGCCACTTTGGAAGTATTCTTGGGGTCATTGTCCATCTGGAAGAGCCATTTGCGACCAAGCTTTAACTTCCTGACTGATGTCTTGAGATGTTGCTTCACTATATCCACATAATTTCCCCTCCTCATGATGCCATCTATTTTGTGAAGTGCACCAGTCCCTCCTGCAGCAAAGCACCCCCACAACATGATGCTGCCACCCACGTGCTTCACGGTTGGGATGATGTTCTTCGGCTTGCAAGCCTTCCCCTTTTTCCTCCAAACATAACAATTGTCATTATGGCCAAACAATTATATTTTTGTTTCATCAGCCCAGAGGACGTTTCTCCAAAAAGTACAGTCTTTGTCCCCATGTGCAGTTGCAAACCGTAGTCTACTTTTTTTACGGCGGATTTGGAGCAGTGGCTTGTTCCTTGCTGAGCGGCCTTTCAGGTTATGTTGATATAGGACTTGTTATGTTTTTTTTTTTACTGTGGATATAGATACTTTTGTACCTTTTCCCTCCAGCATCTTCACAAGGTCCTTTGCTGTTGTTCTGGGATTGTTTTGCACTTTTCCCCTCAAAGTACGTTCATCTCTAGGAGACAGAACGCATCTCCTTCCTGAACATATGACGGCTGCGTGGTCCCATGGTGTTTATACTTGCGTACTATTATTTGTACAGATGAACGTGGTACCTTCAGGTGTTTGTAAGATGCTCCCAAGAATGAACCAGACTTGTGGAGGTCTACAATTATTTTTCTGAGGTCTTGGCTGATTTTAATTTTTTTCCCCATGAAGTCAAGCAAAGAGGCACTGAGTTTGAAGGTAGGCCTTGAAATACATCCACAGATACACCTCCAATTGACTGAAATTATGTCAATTAGTCTGTCAGAAACTTCTAGAGCCATTACATAATTTTCTGGAATTCTCCTAGCTGTTTAAAGGCACAGTCAACTTAGTGTATGTAAACTTCTGACCCACTGGAATTGTGATACAGTGAATTATAAGTGAAATAATCTGTGTGTAAACAATTGTTGAAAAAATTACTTGTGTCATGTATAAAGTAGATGTCCTAACCGACTTGCCAAAACTATTGTTCGTTAACAAGAAATTTGTGGAGTGGTTGATAGACGAGTTTTAATGACTCCAACCTAAGTGTATGTAAACTTCCGACTTCAACCTTATTTAGTGGAAGAGGAAGAAAGCAGTGTGCCAGAGCTTTTTAAATCCCAATAGATGGTTATGGATATATATAGTGGAGCCACTTTACAATCTGAGTCTCTGTGTCTGTGCTCTCTCTGTCTCCCTGTCTCTCTCTCTGTCTGTCAGGCCAGAACAGATGAGCAGGGAGGTGTGGGACTTCATCTTCTTTAAGAGCTCTCTCTTTCCCGAAGATGGAGATCCCCAAAGAACACCTGCAGAGGCTGAGGAGGGGGTTTGGGTACATGTACCCCATGGATGCCTGTGTGTCTGGGAATGACCTGGTGCCCAACCACCTGTACAGCCATGTGGCCGTGTGGCCCAATGCCAGGTGAGATGAACCCCCAGCCCGGCTACCTGCCTGTCTGCCGGGCCTGCCTCTCTACGGTGCTAAGGCTGCTACAGGGATACAAGCTATTTGGGCTTTATGGGAATGTTGTTTTGCTATATTGAATGCTGGAATGCTGTATTGATTGAGTTAATTGAGCCTTCATTTTATGATGAAATGGGTGCGAGTGCTGTATATTAAAGATATCTGGAAGTGGTTTGTTTGTTTGTCTTTTCTGATTTATGCAGTTTTGGGTGAACTTGTAAGTGTAGAATAATTATGCAGTTCCATACCTATATTATTGGAAAGGATTGGCAGGATAAGCCTAATTACTGCAGGGTGTAACCAGTTATGGGATAAGGCACTGTGCAGATGGTACGGATGGGAAGACAACCCCTCTGGAGATTCTCATGTTTTGAAGGAGATTATCTTTGTGTACACAGCAGAAAATGGCTGCAGGCAGTCCGGGTGAATGGTCACCTGTTACTCACCTCTGAAAAGGCATGTTTTCCCTTCTCTGAAAGAGGTTTTGTTAACTCCAAACAAGTCACCGATGCACTGAAATTACTCTGTCGCCTGCTCTGGCATCATGGGACCTTTGTGTTTGATATGGTCTGAAGACGCCAAGGGTCATGCACAAATACTGTGTGTGTTTGTGTGCGATCCTACTAACAGTCTTTGTTCATATTCATCAGATGGCAACATCTTCATTCTGAGTATCGCCATCTCCAAGTTCTCTGCTAACGGTAAGTAGGGCCCTATAAGCCTTCCAGTCTCTGTTAAGTCTACCCCCTACTTTTTCGAACATTCTGTTAAAAATCGTGCAACATTTCAGCGTCCTGCTACTCATGCCAGGAATATAGTATATGCATATGATTAGTATGTGTGGATAGAAAACACTCTGACGTTTCTAAAACTGGTTAAATCACGGCTGTGACTATAACATAACGTGTGTTTCATCGAAAAGCTCAAGAAAAACTGATCACCAAAATCTGGAAAATATATCAATGCGCCACTTGCATGTATTGTCTATTGGAAAGCAAATTACATGGGGCTGAGATTGCAAGTCCTACAGCTTCCACACGATGTCGCCAGTCTTGTCAATTGCCTGGGCTTTGTTTCTTGGTCAAAGGAGTGAGAGAGAGCCCATTCCTTCCGGTCTCCGACAGGATGTTTTGGATGAGAAATTTCCGAACATGATTTGAAGACGTGGAGCTATTGAATACACATCGCCCCGTGATCAATTTGATAGATTATTAACGTTTACTAATACCTAAAGTTGGATTACAAAAGTATTTCGAAGTGTTTTGTGAAAGTTTATTGTAAATGACGTTGCGTTTTAAAACGGTGTTTTTTCCTGGATCACACACTCTTCATAGATCGATATTTAGGGTATATATGGACCGATTTAATCGAAAAAAAGACCCAATAGTGATGTTTATGGGACATCTAGGAGTGCCAACAAAGAAGATCGTCAAATCTAATGAATGTTTTATATTTTATTTCTGCGTTTTGTGTAGCGCCGGCTATGCTAATTATTTTTTTTTTACGTCCCCTTCAGGTATTTCGGGGTGTTGCATGCTATCAGATAATAGCTTCTCATGCTTTCGCCGAAAAGCATTTTAAAAATCTGACTCGTTGGCTGGATTCACAACGAGTGTAGCTTTAATTCAGTACCCTGCATGTGTGTTTTAATGAACGTTTGCGTTTTAACGAGAGCTATTAGCATTTAGCGTAGCGCATTTGCATTTCCAGATGGCTAGATGGGACGCATGCGTGTCGGGTCGACTTAACATCTCCTAATTACTAAGACGCTTTATGAGAGGAACAGTCATTCTTTTACAGGCCTTTTCTCCAGAAGTTATTAGCATAATCAATTAGTCATTCTTTACTTCTTGATGGCTAAACGTTTCCTGCTATTTCTCCTCTGATGGAAGGGTGGGTTTGCTTTATTTGGGAAACAGAAATAGAATTGGAAGGGGTAGCAGAGCATTGAGATAGCGTTTCCTGCATTCCTTCCGACCACCTCTTCCTACTTGGAGAGTAGAAATAAACACCATGGTCTGGCCCAGAGTGGTGGTAGTAAATTAGTCATGCTGATTTGATGCCATTCCTCTGGCTGATTGCTTCCTTCTGGTTATTTATGAAGAAGTGGGACTGCCTAAATGCACTGTTCTCTTCACATACTTTTGTAGAAGACAGGAGGGGGGATGGAGGAGGGATGATGTAAGGCTGTCATTATGCATCATTATACTAATTGCAAAAATTCAGCTTTTAGTATCAAAGTGCTTTGTTTCTACCAGTGCCACTGTAATATGGTGTGTGTGTGTCCTGAGTGTTAAGCACAGCCTTACCATGTTGTGTATGTCCTGAGTGTTAAACACAGCCATACCATGTTCTGTGTGTCCCGAGTGTTAAACACAGCCTTACCATGTTGTGTATGTCCTGAGTGTAAAACACAGCCTTACCATGTTGAGTGTCCTGAGTGTTAAACACAGCCTTACCATGTTGTGTGTCCTGAGTGTTAAACACAGCCTTACCATGTTGTGTGTCCTGAGTGTAAAACACAGCCTTACCATGTTGTGTGTCCTGAGTGTTAAACACAGCCTTACCATGTTGTGTGTCCTGAGTGTTAAACACAGCCTTACCATGTTGTGTGTCCTGAGTGTTAAACACAGCCTTACCATGTTGAGTGTCCTGAGTGTTAAACACAGCCTTACCATGTTATGTGTCCTGAGTGTAAAACACAGCCTTACCATGTTGTCTGTGTCCTTGCCCATGGATGTCTAGAGGACAGAGTGGAAGACGTTAACTTTGTGGAGGCCATGGCCGATGCTGGCGTCCTGCACCTCTACACCTGGGTGGAGTGTTTCAAGGAGATGATAGCCAATCAGAACAACCTGAGGACAGGGCCAGCTTTCGCCAGGTAGTTTGCAATGTCCAATGAGATAATTGAATCTAACAGAGTGTGGAATCATCATCCAAGCGAAATGCTTGTGCTTCTAGTTCCGACAATGCAGTAATAACCAACGAGTAATCTAACCTAACAATGTCACAACAACTACCTTATACACGCAAGTGTAAAGGGATGAAGAATATGTACATAAAAATATATGAATGAGTGATGGTATAGGCAAGATGCAGTAGATGGTATCGAGTACAGTATATATATATATATATATATATATATATATATATATATATATATATATATATATGAGATGAGTAATGTAGGGTATGTAAACATATAAAAGTGGCATTGTTTAAAGTGGCTAGTGATACATGTATTACATAAAGATGGCAAGATGCAGTAGATGGTGTAGAGTACAGTATATACATATGAGATGAGTAGTGTAGGTTTAAAGTGGCTAGTGATACATTTTTTACATACATTTTTCCATTATTAAAGTGGCTGGAGTTGAGTCAGTATGTTGGCAGCAGCCACTCAATGTTAGTGGTGGCTGTTTAATAGTCTGATGGCCTTGAGATAGAAGCTGTTTTTCAGTCTCTCGGGCCCTGCTTTGATGCACCTGTACTGACCTCGCCTTCTGGATGATAGCGGGGTGAACAGGCAGTGGCTCGGGTGGTTGTTATCTTTAATGAACTTTATGGCCTACATGTGACATCGGGTGGTGTAGGTGTCTTGGGGGGCAGGTCATTTGCCCCCGGTGATGCGTTGTGCAGATCTCACTACCCTCTGGAGAGCCTTACGGTTGT
Organism: Oncorhynchus gorbuscha; assembly: GCF_021184085.1. Classification (NCBI taxonomy): domain Eukaryota; kingdom Metazoa; phylum Chordata; class Actinopteri; order Salmoniformes; family Salmonidae; genus Oncorhynchus; species Oncorhynchus gorbuscha. Next base: position 99,963,700 of record NC_060174.1, on the reverse strand, counting down.
GGGCGGAGCAGTTGTCGTACCAGGCGGTGATACAGCCCGACAGGATGCTCTCGATTGTGCATCTGTAAAAGTTTGAATGTTTTAGGTGACAAGCCAAATTTCTTCAGCCTCCTGAGGTTGTCTGTGTGGGTGGACCAATTCAGTTTGTCCGTGATGTGTACGCCGGGGAACTTAAACCTACTACCCTCTCCACTACTGTCCCGTCGATGTGGATAGGGGGGGTGCTCCCTCTGCTGTTTCCTGAAGTCCACGATCATCTCCTTTGTTTTGATGACGTTCAGTGTAAGGTCTCGTCGTTGGTAATCAAGCCTACCACTGTAGTGTCATCTGCAAACTTGATGATTGAGTTGGAGGCATGCATGGCCACGCAGTCATGGGTGAACAGGGAGTACAGGAGAGGGCTCAGAACGCACCCTTGCGGGGCCCCAGTCTTGAGGATCAGCGGGGTAGAGATGATGTTACCTACCCTCATCACCTGGGGGCGGCCCGTCAGGGAGTCCAGTACCCAGTTGCACTGAACTTCCTGACGGGCCGCCCTCCAGGTGGTGAGGGTAGGTAACAACATCTCACACTCATAAGAATGAGTTTTTGTCACAACCTTACTCGTGGGAAGTGACAAAGAGCTCTTATAGGACCAGGGCATAAATAATAATATAAAAATAATCAATAATTTTCCTCTTTATTTAACCGTCTTACATATAATACTTTATTTGTTCATCGATTGTGAATTGTGAATAACTCACCACAGGTTAATGAGAAAGGGTGTGCTTGAAAGGATGCACATAACTCTGCAATGTTGGGTTGTATTGGAGAGACTCTCAGTCTTAAATCATTTTCCACACACAGTTTGTGCCTGTATTCAGTTTTCATGCTAGTGAGGGCCGAGAATCCACTCTCACCTTAGTACGTGGTTGCAGAAGGCGTCAGTGTCTTAACAGCGTGATTTGCCAAGGCAGGATACTCTGAGCGCAGCCCAATTCAGAAATCTGGCAGTGGCTTCTGATTAAATTCAGTTTTCACATAACCGCTTGTTGCAATTTCGATGAGGCTCTTTTGTTCAGATATCGTTATGTGGACTGGAGGCAGGGCATGAAAGGGATAATGAATCCAGTTGTTTGTGTCATCCATTTCGGGAAAGTACCTGTGTAATTGCACTCCCAACTTACTCAGGTCTTTCGCTATATCACATTTAACATTGTCCGTAAGCTTGAGTTCATTTGCACACAAAAAATCATACAATGATGGAAAGACCTGTGTGTTGTCCTTGCAACTTCTTAATCCTAGCCTTAATTTTGAACCTCACATTGAATATAGTTGCGGAGAGTCCCTGTAATCCTAGATTCAGATCATTCAGGCAAGAAAAAACATCACCCAGAAAGGCCAGTTGTGTAAGAAACTCGTCATCATGCAAGCAGTCAGGCAAGTAAAAATTATGGTCAGTAAAGAACTTTAAGCTCGTCTCTCAATTTAAAAAAAACTTGTCAATACTTTTCCCCTTTATAACCAGCACACTTCTGTATGTTGTAAAAACATTACATGGTCACTGTCCATATCATTGCATAGTGCAGAAAATACACAAGAGTTCAGGCGCCTTGCTTCAATTAACAAAGTTAACCATTTTCATTGTAGTGTCCAAAACGTCTTTCAAGCTGTCAGGCATTCTCTTGGCAGCAAGAGCCTCTAGGTGGATGCTGCAGTGTACCCAAGTGGTGTCGGGAGCAACTGCTTGCACGCATATTACCACTCCACTATGTCACCCCTGTCATGGCTTTTGCGCCATCAGTACAGATACCAACACATCTTGACTACCAAAGTCCAGTACTTTAAAAATATCCTCTCCTGTTGTCGTGGTTTCCAGTGGTTTGCAGAAGAGGATGTCTTCCTTAATTGAACCTTAATTGGTCTTTTTCCCCAGCATTGTTCCAGCCATATCGCGGCAGCAGGAATAATGAAGTCCTCCACATTAGTATGGGGCTTGTCTGTCTAGCCACTCGGTAGCTCACCATATACGACGCTTCTAGCCCCTTCTTATTAATGGTATCTGTTGCTTTCATACATGTCTTACAACTCAAAAGTCTTCTTAATTCTCGCTCAAAAAACTCCTGTGGCTTATTTTTCAAATGGGCATGTTTTGTTTCTAAATGTCTGTGCAAGAGTGAAGGTTTCATCGAGATGTGAGATAGTACTTTTGCACATTTAACACACTGTGGCTGAGGAAAGGCAATACTCCCAATATAGGTGAACCCAAAATCAATGTAGTTCTCATCATATTTGCGCCTTTTCGATGGTCCAACGTCCCTGTCTGTTGTTCGGTGCTTTTCCGGGTAAGGGGCAGTAGCTCTTCGGCTGCATCAGATTCACAACTGTCAGTATCCATGCTAGCTGGGCTAACAACAAATGTAGAATTACTGATGCTAGCATTAGATATGCTCGTGGAAGCAGAAAAACTTGTGTCGTCGACAGGTGCAGGTGTTGTACTGCTGGTACTTTTTAAAATGTGAATCACATTTTAATTTGGCTTACCCCCCGACGGCATTGCGTACCCCAGTTTGGGAATACCTGGCATGAACAACATTAATTGTGTGATGACGGGGATGCAGGGTTATGTTCAGAAAATCTATACGTGTGCTTTCTCTAGTTCCCCAATGGCACAGCTAGGAGATCTCAAAATAGAAGCTTATACAGTTGAAGTCAGAAGTTTACACTTATGTTGGAGTCATTAAAAAGGCGTCCCGCTAGCGGGACAACTTCTGGTGAAGCTGGAGGGCACGCAATTCAAATAAATAATCATAATAATTATGGATATTAAATATTTAGGTAAATACAAGTGTCTTATATCGGTTGAAAGCTTAAATTCTTGTTAATCTAACCGCACTGTGCGATTTACAGTAGGCTTTACAGCGAAAGCTGAAAATATTTTTCCAACGGCACAGGTATCATAAATTCACAAATAGAGATTAAATGTTCACTTACTTTTTGAAAGTCTTCCTTTGATTTGTCATCCAAAGGGTCCCAGCTATAACATATAGTGTCGTTTTGTTAGAAAAAATCCTTCTTTATATCCCCAAAGGTTTGTTTATTTGGCGCCATCGATTTCAGGGATCCACCCCTAAACTTTGTTTCAACAAGTCAAAATATGTTTCTAATTAATCCTCAAATACCCTAAAATGTCATCAAATGAAAATATACCCCTAAACTTTGTTTCAACAAGTCAAAATATGTTTCTAATTAATCCTCAAATACCCTAAAATGTCATCAAACTATATTTTTTCATATGGAAATAAGTATGTCAATAGGAAAGCGATATTAGCAGGTGCGCGTTGTCTTCATGGTGCATGGTCACACGAATTTCCAAGCAGATGTCATTGTACTAAAACTCATTATTCTTACTCGTCTTACTCCATTGTAATGGGCTCTCTCTCAAAATAAATTCTGTCTGATTTTTCTTTGGATTTTCTCCTACCATATCTATCGTGTTATAGTCTCCTACATTATTTTAACATTTCTACAAACTTCAGAGTGTGAATGATTTCTTTCCAATGGTACCAATTATATGCATATCCCAGCTTCAGGGCCTGAGCAACAGGCAGTTTACTTTGGGCACATCAGTCAGGCGGAAATTGAGAAAAAAGTATCCTCTTCTGAATTAAAGTTAATCAACCACAAACTTCTTGCTAACAAACTATAGTTTTGCCAAGTCGGTTAGGACATCTACTTTGTGCATGACACAAGTCATTCTTCCAAAAACTGTTTACAGACAGATTATTTCACTTAGAATTCACTGTATCACAATTCCAGTGGGTCAGAAATGTACATACACTAAGTTGACTATGCCTTTAAATAGCTTGGAAAATTCCATAACATTATGTCATGTCTTTAGAAGCTTCTGATGGGACGAATTGACATCATTTGAGTCCATTGGGGGTGTACCTGTGGATATATTTCAAGGCCTTCCTTCAATCTCAGTGCCTTTTTGCTTGACATCATGGGAAAATCTAAATATATCAGCCAAAGACCTCAGAAAATAAATTGTAGACCTCCACAAGTCTGGTTCATCCTTGGGAGCAATTTCCAAATGCTGAAGGTACCACGCTCATCTGTACAAACAATAGTACGCAAGTATAAACACCATGGGACCACACAGCTGTCATACCGCTCAGGAAGGAGACATGTTTTGTCTCCTAGAAATTAACATACTTTGGTGCAAAAAGTGCAAATCAATCCCAGAATAACAGCAAAGGACCTTGTGAAATTGCTGGAAAAAACAGTGTACAAAAGTTTCTATATCCACAGTTAAACGAGTCCTATATCGTCATAACCTGAAAGGCCGCTCAGCAAGGAAGAAGCCACTGCTCCAAAACCCCCATTAAAAAGCCAGACTACGGTTTGCAACTGCACATGGGGACAAATAACTTACTTTTTGTTCTCTGGTCTGATGAAACAAAAATAGAATTGTTTGGCCATAATGACCATCATTATGTTTGGAGGAAAAAGGGGGAGGCTTGCAAGCAGAAGAACACCATCCCAGCCGTGAAGCACGGGAGTGGCAGCATCATGTTGTGGGGGTGCTTTGTTGCAGGAGGGACTGGTGCACTTCACAAAATATATGGCACCATGAGGAGGGGAAATTATGTGGATATATTGAAGCAAAATCTCAAGACATCAGTCAGGAAGTTAAAGCTTGGTCTCAAATGGGTCTTCCAAATGGACAATGACACCAAGCATACTTCCAAAGTTGTGGCAAAATGGCTTAAGGACAACAATGCCAAGGTATTGTAGTGGCCATCACAAAGCCCTGACCTCAATCCTATTGAACATTTGTGGGCAGATCTGAAAAAGCATGTACGAGCAAGGATGCCTACAAACCTGACTCAGTTACACCAGCTCTGTCAGGAGAAATGGGCAAAATTCACCTAACTTATTTTGGGAAGCTCGTGAAAGGCTACTCGAAACGTTTGACCCAAGTTAAACAATTTAAAAGCAATGCTACCAAATACTAATTGAGTGTATGTAAACTTCTGACCCACTGGGAATGTGATGAAGGAAATTAAAGCTGAAATATATCATTCTCTCTATTATTAATCTGACATTTCACATTCTTAAAATAAAGTGGTGATCCTAACTGACCTAAGACAGGGCATGTTTACTTGGATTAAATGTCAGGAATTGTGAAAAACAGAATTGAAATGTATTTGGGTTAGGTGTATGTAAACTTCCGACTTCAACTGCAGTTGAAGACTCTTCTTTGAGTCATAAAAGTGCATTGAAATTACTTCGGAGCTGTGCACACTTTGGAGAGGTGTGTGGCCACTTGGAGACACCAGTAGTCCTCTCACTCAAACCCTTGTCATTTTTTGTCTTATGTTGCACCTAAACCACATTTTCCAGGATATTTTTTTATTTTCAATTTCATGGTATTTAATCGGTTAGTTATAGTCTTGTCTCATCGCTGCGACCCCTGTACAGACTCGGAAGAGGCGAAGGTCGAGATCCATGCGTCTTCCGAAACACAACCCATCCAAGCCACACTGCTTCTTGACACAATGCACATCCAACCGCATCAATGTGTCAGAGGAAACACTGTACACCTGGCAACCTGGTCAGCGTGCAATGCTCCCGGCCCGACACAGGAGTCACTAGTGCGCGATCAGACTAGGATATTCCTGCCGGACAAACCCTGCCTAACCCGTACGACGCCGGGCCAATTGTGAGCCTCCCCATGGGCCTCCCGGTCGTGGCCGGCTGAGACAGAACCTGGGCCTGAACCCAGAATCAGCCTTACACTATTGCGCCACCCGGGAGGCTTCCAGGAATATTCTTATCAGGTTACTGAATGTATCCAGAGTATTTTCTGATTTTGTTATCAACAAATGCGGCGAAAAGTACAATCAATTTAAAATGCACACCAAATCAACAGTGTCCTGTTTGGATTCAGTCTTCTGTCAGGTGAACTTCTGTGTCCTAAACTTTGGTCTAATAATTCCATCATAATCTCCAAACTGTTCCCTTTCAATTGCTACCACAGTTATGCAAATGCTTTTCATATTTCTTCTGTAAGAAACATTTCAAATTAGCTCTGTCCATGTAGGCCAATTCCCCATGAGTATAAAGGGTTAATGGAGCTGAACTAAGTTTGAAATGTACCTTTGTGGTCAATGTTGATGAATAGCTTAATTGTTAGATGGGACATAATGGTCCTGCGGAATCCTCTCCCTTTCATACAGCACAGTGAGCCAGAAAACAAGTCTCTTCATTAAACCCTGAAAATACCGAGCAGCCTTGCATACAGACATATGTCACCAAGTACAACAATTACCCAATGGAGACATTTAGGTCTCATTGTATTCTAATGTTATCACAGAGACCAATGAGTTATCAGTCAAGTGGCTGGGGTCCTAGATAGAAGTTAAAATACTACTCTGATCTTGTAGCCTATCTTGTGTACATCTCCATAGATGGTTCCATATGTAATTCTAAGGCGAGGAGTGTATTGACAATGTGAGGCTGTATTCTGCCAGCTTCGGCAGATGGCTCTTCAGTCACTGTCTATATTTTTTGGTGCATGTAGTAAAGAGAAATGATTTTGTTCCATAGAAAACATAGACACGGCTATAACACATCCCCTATGAGTAGGATAGTTGGTAACAGCCAGTGAAAACAGCTCTTCTTCAAAGAGACCTATTTACAGACCATTAGCCTAGCTGTAGCTTTCTGCCATAGGGACTAGACAGAATCTTTAATGTATGGCTCACACACCCTCCACTACTCTGAGAAGAGAGAAAAATGAACGTGGCGGCAGTGTCCCGTGTGGTAACTGGAAGAGAGTCGACAGCTGTCATGTTAAATGAGTTCACGGATGCCCGGCTCCACTTGGCACTGAGACTAGTTCACACAGTAGCTCTTAGAGGGGGGACAATGAATACTCATCCTCCAGATAGGTTTAGGATCTTATATAACACAGTAGACTTGGCAGCATTAACTAGAGAGTGACTTTTCTCAGTCATGTCATGTTAGCCCAGGTGCTAATGGACGTCTGGCTGGGTCAGGACTTCCTCCTCTGATGAGCATCACAGCCGGGCTAACACTACTGTTGTGCTAGCAGGCTGCAGACTGACTGATCTCTCTATTGTCTGTCTGTTTCTCTGTCTGTTACTCCGTCTCCCCTCCCTCCCTTTACAGAAGGGTGATGTGAAACCCCTGGCCAAGCCCTTCTACTGCACCATCTACGTGGCCAAGACATAACCCTCCTGGCAGCACAATGCCTTCTCTGTGCTGGGAAAACACTACAAAGCAAGTACTAACACCCAGGAATCTGCTTGGTTGGGAATCAGACCGGGAAGACCGAGTGAGCCTATGAACTTGACTCTATGTCCCAAATAGCACTATATAGGGAATAGGGTGCTATAGGGCTCTGGTCAAACGTAGTGCACAATGGCTGAATTTATTGCTGTGCTTATTTTGCCCAATTATTGACTGAAGAGCTGATCTAATTGGTCAATAAATGCAGCTTGGGAATAGAGTGCAATTTGAGACACAGAAATAGATGGTTCTGAAACGTATCTATATTTCAGCTTGTCCCTCGTGTTGTTTTGGGGAGGAGTGGCTACAGAATATAGAGACCCTACTGTGAGCTGTGATCCGCCCACAGGCAGAGAAAGTCGCTATGCTGCTGACGGCCTGGAATCCCCCTGATGATAGACTGACACTCCCACGTGTAGTGTGTGTGTATGTGTATGTGTGTGGGTGTGTGTGTGGGGGGGGGGGTGTTGTTCTTCCCTGGATGTGTGTTCTCAGAGCAACAAGGGCACTCTGCCTGATACCAAGGTCATTGCCATGGAGCTTGGTGCCCTGCCGGAGCTCTAGAAACAGATGGAGAGAGGTATACTGTTCCTTGCTGTGATCAAGGTGAGGCTGAGGACAAGAGAGTTGGCCCCTCTCCACCCCCCAGGGCCCTGGTGTGTCTCTGTGGTGGGGGCCAGGGTCTCACTATAACGCAACCCTTGGCTGACCTCTGCTAGGCTCTCTGCATTCTTTTGAAAAACATATATGGCTCTGTACAGTTGGTAAGCATATTGAGGACATTGTTTCCGTCATTAGATCACTTGTATTTCTACAGTCCATATTCACTACCGGGCCAGCATGACCCATATTCACCAACGGGCCAGCACAACCCATATTCATTACCGGGCCAGCACAACCCATATTCACCAACGGGCCAGCACAACCCATATTCACCAACGGGCCAGCACAACCCATATTCATTACCGGGCCAGCACGACCCATATTCACTAGCGGGCCAGCACGACCCATATTCACTACCGGCCCAGCACAACCTTTATTCACAACCGGGCCCTCACGACCCATATTCACTACCGGGCCAGCACGACCCATATTCACTACCGGCCCAGCACAACCTTTATTCACAACCGGGCCCTCACGACCCATATTCACTACCGGGCCAGCACGACCCATATTCACTACCGGCCCAGCACAACCTTTATTCACAACCGGGCCCTCACGACCCATATTCACTACCGGGCCAGCACGACCCATATTCACTACCGGCCCAGCACAACCTTTATTCACAACCGGGCCCTCACGACCCATATTCACTACCTGGTCATTGCGACCCATATTCACTACCGGGCCAGCACCACAGTGATCAATAATGGATAGCATTTATCAGTGGTTCAGAGCTTAGCATCGGTATTGCTAGAGGTATGACTGCATCAAAGTGATAAAATATCCAACAAACAATATATTCCAAGCCAGATGATTGCCTGTGTTGGGACTGTAAAACCCTACTGTATAGGTCCAATCTAAATAGCTGTGAACATAAAGGCTCTTAGGCCAATGTGTGTGTGTGTGTGTGTGTGTGTGTGTGTGTGTGTGTGTGTGTAAAAACTATTGGTCTCTAAATCAGGAGAAATGGCGGACTATGTGAAACTATTGGTCACTAAATCCGGCTAGAAAGACCATGTAAAAACGTTGGTACAGTGCCTTGCGAAAGTATTCGGCCCCCTTGAACTTTGCAACCTTTTGCCACATTTCAGGCTTCAAACAAAGATATAAAACTGTATTTTTTGTGAAGAATCAACAACAAGTGGGACACAATCATGAAGTGGAACGACATTTATTGGATATTTCAAACTTTTTTAACAAATCAAAAACTGAAAAATTGGGCGTGCAAAATTATTCAGCCCCCTTAAGTTAATACTTTGTAGCGCCACCTTTTGCTGCGATTACAGCTGTAAGTCGCTTGGGGTATGTCTCTATCAGTTTTGCACATCGAGAGACTGAACATTTTTCCCATTCCTCCTTGCAAAACAGCTCGAGCTCAGTTAGGTTTGATGGAGAGCATTTGTGAACAGCAGCTTTCAGTTCTTTCCACAGATTCTCGATTGGATTCAGGTCTGGACTTTGACTTGGCCATTCTAACACCTGGATATGTTTATTTTTGAACCATTCCATTGTAGATTTTGCTTTATGTTTTGGATCATTGTCTTGTTGGAAGACAAATCTCCGTCCCAGTCTCAGGTCTTTTGCAGACTCCATCAGGTTTTCTTCCAGAATGGTCCTGTATTTGGCTCCATCCATCTTCCCATCAATTTTAACCATCTTCCCTGTCCCTGCTGAAGAAAAGCAGACCCAAACCATGATGCTGCCATTTGTGCAATATACGACTGATTGTTGTCCTATGGACAGAGTCTCCCACCTCAGCTGTAGATCTCTGCAGTTCATCCAGAGTGATCATGGGCCTCTTGGCTGCATCTCAGATCAGTATTCTCCTTGTATGAGCTGAAAGTTTAGAGGGACGGCCAGGTCTTGGTAGATTTGCAGTGGTCTGATACTCCTTCCATTTCAATATTATCGCTTGCACAGTGCTCCTTGGGATGTTTAAAGCTTGGGAAATCTTTTTGTATCCAAATCCGGCTTTAAACTTCTTCACAACAGTACCTCGGACCTGCCTGGTGTGTTCCTTGTTCTGCATGAAGCACTCTGCGCTATTAACGGACCTCTGAGACTATCACAGTGCAGGTGCATTTATACGGAGACTTGATTACACACAGGTGGATTGTATTTATCATCATTAGTCATTTAGGTCAACATTGGATCATTCAGAGATCCTCACTGAACTTCTGGAGAGAGTTTGCTGCACTGAAAGTAAAGGGGCAGAATAATTTTGCACGCCCAATTTTTCAGTTTTTGATTTGTTAAAAAAGTTTGAAATATCCAATAAATGTTGTTCCACTTTATGATTGTGTCCCACTTGTTGTTGATTCTTCACAAAAAAGACAGTTTTATATCTTTATGTTTGAAGCCTGAAATGTGGCAAAAGGTCGCAAAGTTCAAGGGGGCCGAATACTTTCGCAAGGCACTGTATGTGCAGATGATGATGTACAAGTAGAGATACTTCTGTGCAAAAGAGAGAAAAGAAATGACCTACTTGTGCAACTAATGGAATAATAACACTTATGGCAGTATGGAATAATACTACATAGATAAACAATAAGCAGAGCAGTATTGGCAAATCTAACATGAATGAGAATAGCAACAGCCATACAGCCATACAGCCCCCCGCACAACATTCAGACATTGGTGTTAATGTCGACAATAAAAAGTCCTGAGAAATGCACGTCTTCTTCCTACGGACGATGAGAACACTCTGACCTGAATGGCCGTGTGCAGTGCTCCTGGAGAACATAGTTTGACAAACTCTCTGGAGTTAGCTACACCAAACACTCTTCCCTCACTTTCTCCCAGCTATGCATGTTTCGTGGAATGAGTTGTGAAGGATAGGCTCTACAACCTGCCATTCATTCTCTTAACTCCGCCCCCTGGTAATCTCTGAAACATCTATCAAGCGTTTCTTTTTTTTTCCATGCCTTCTCCCAATTGACTGTTTTCAGTTTGACTTTCAATTTGTCCTCCAGAGTTGAATGCAGCTATTTGCTATCTGTTTAAGAGCACTATTGTCCATCTATACAACCCAATGTGTTTTATTCATCTCACCTGTGTTATTAGTTCTGTGATATTATACCATGGCTCTATGCTTTCTCTGGAAAATAATGCAACTCCCTGGAAGGTTGGTGGCACTCTGCTAAAACATCTTGGAACACACTTTCCACGTCGTTCATTATTTACCATAGAACGCATAGCCCCTTGTTGATTATCCCTTACATAACTCCCATAGCGACCATAGTGATTCAGCCAGCCTGTGATGTTTATTTGGGGCATTTGCTGGCACACCAGGCCTGTCTAACTAACTGTATCTAGTTTCTAATACCCTCTCTAACCAGTCTTAATTATACTGAAACAACAACAGTTGCCTTGAATGTGTAATGTGGGTAACTTTTCAGCAGCACCAATCACATGAGGATTTCAGGCTAATGCCAACCATCTCCCCTGTTCCCCACAGTATGAATTCACAACGCTCCAAACACTCTGCATGTCACACTGGCCCTATCAAATATTAAACTACTGTGTTAATGGTTTCTCCCTCAATCTTTCTCCCTATCTCTCTCTCCCTCTCCTCCCTGTCCTACATCTCCTCCTACTCTTCCTCCTCCTTCTCCCTTCTTCTTCTGCTCATTCTTCTTCTTCTGCTCATTCTTCTTCTTCTTCTTCTTCTTCTTCTTCTTCTTCTTCTTCTTCTTCTTCTTCTTCTTCTTCTTCTTCTTCTTCTTCTTCTTCTTCTTCTTCTTCTTCTTCTTCTTCTTCTTCTTCTTCTTCTTCTTCTTCTTCTTCTCCCCAGCTTGATCAGATAGATGCTGTGTTCATATCAGAGAGATGACACAATAAAGGAGGACTGTTGCCTTGGGAAACCGTTCAGTGTCTTCAGATCCGAGGAAGACGGACAGACACATCCTTTTGTTTGAGCTGCCGTTCTGCCACAAAGACGCGCCTGTCGGTTGTTTCACTAGTTTGTCTTTCTGCTTGATCAGCCCCCCACACAGAGAAACAGCCAGGGCATTTTAGATGCTATTAGAATAATTATAGTAACAGCAACATAGTTTCCAGAGAGACCTCTTTATTATTCATTATTTTATCTTGAAAACACCACTAAACGTGTTCAATCAGTCCCATGTTAAATGTTTACTTAAACATTTTCAAAGCGATGATAAATAATAACTTGACACTTGACACAACATATTATTTATGACAACATGTATGTCTGTCTGTGAAATGATTTGAACACTTTATGAATTATGAGTATAGTCAGACAAGTGAGCTGTGTGTGTGTCTCCTAGCTTGGTGTGGCAGTGTTCCTGGTCAACCCCCATCCATCCAACGGTCTCTTTACCATCACCATCAACATCTGACAGGGTGACAGCAGAGACGACATCATCTGCAGACTATCCAAAGCCATCAGGCTAATTAAAGGTATATTTCTAATCCCCTAAAGACCTTGCGACTTCAATGCTTTCCTATTGATAGCGTGTAATTTAACCATATTTGATCATGTTTTTTGAATTGCTTGCCTTGGCCTATTGCCATTCCCTTAGTTAAATGTAAAAGTTAGTTTTACTGAGGGTTGTATTTAAGATGTACAAATAGCTTGTGTCTAGTAGTCATTTAGATGAGTCCTCTGCTCTTAGTTTTCACACAGTAACTTTTTATCATACAATAAACAGAAGTTCAACACAAGTCCCCTGTTATGTCCTGCAGACCTGACTGAAGTGAGGCATCTACAAGGTTATTGTTGTTTAACTCTGCAATGTAACCATGGTGCCTGACCTCCTACATGTCCCCTCGGTCCCCATGCAGACCTGTCCAAAGTGGAGCTGATGTACTTTGAGGACCCTGTCCTGGGGCATCGCCAGGTGCCCAAACTGGGGAGGGAGGAGCAGGGTAAGCTGCCCATCTCTGACAAGTCTTCCTTCAGCATCAGCCAGGCCAACAGGAAGGTCCTCATGACAGACAGTGGCCTCAGCGTGGGTATAGGAGACACCCTGATTTACCTGCTACAATAGCACAGGTCTGGGGCCTGTTTTACTACTTCTATCACTGGTCTGACAAGGGATCATCTAGTCTCATAGATATCAGTTATTACCTTCTAGGAAGGTAGGAAGGATGCATGTTAACAGTATTTGAACAGGGCCCTGCTCTCTGTGTAGACGGGTGGGACTGAACCGCTGGGGCTGTAGCAGAATGACAAGACACTATTTTCCTGCTGAGTCTGAGGTCTATGTAGATAACATGCACAGCTCTGTGACGTATAGCCAGGCTGTCAGAATGTGTGCGTCTGGTAGCGAAGTCAGGTGCAGCAGAGCAGAGAATTGTGAACAGGTGCACACTTTATTTAGGCAAAAGTGAAAAACGGCCAAAACAGTAAAAAAAAGATATGTTTAACAATAAACATCTTTGTGAAAAATAACCTGGAAAAACAAGCCAGTCTGGCGCGTCAACAATACACACGTAACACAAACAAAGACATGATGGGGAACAGAGGAATAAATACATGTAGATTGATTGGGGAATGAAAACCAGGTGTGCAGGGAACAAGACAAAACAAATGGATACATGAAAAATGGAGCGGCGATGGCTAGAAGCCAGGTGACGCCGACCGCCGAACGCCGCTCGAACAAGGAGGGGAGCCGGCTTCGGCGGAAGTCGTGACACAGGCACAAGTCCTTTGCCTTTACCTTTTCTATTGAAGTTGTTGTACAATAGAATGTGTACCTTCGTCCTCTCATCTTATGTGAAATGAAATGTAATTATGTTGTTTCAGCGGCTCAGTGTCTGCCATTATGTGCGAAAGTACAGACGGAATAAAGCTTCTCTACCTGTACAGCCCTCTGCCTACGGTCTCTTTCCACTAGGTACAAGACATATATTTTGTATTCATATGTTGAGGGGTTCCAGGCAAAGGTGTTTTCTGAACATCTCTTCAGCGGTACTTATATGTCCAGTAACTACCGTATACAATTAATAATTTCCACAAATGTGTCAACAAAACAAAAAATATTCTGGCATAATTGTCAAAGTTTGAATAAACACATTTTTATGTATTTGGGTGGTGCATTTCTTTCTTTTCATTCATATTGCGACATAGGGCCACATTAAACTCCCTCTGCAGTGGTCTTCTAGGTTACCAGTTTGGCGTGAATCACATGAAAAACATCTCTGTAATGGACTGTAGCCATCTACTGGCAGTATGAGCACTGATAATTAAATCCCCCTTGGAAATCAGTCATGCAGTTGAAACCCAGTCTGCCTCTGTTTCCATAAACACTACACAATAGATGTTCTGCATTTTGCTCTCACTCAGCAGGAAAATGTCCTCGGCTGTTCAGAGAAACCGGGTGAGATGTTTCTTATTTTACCACAAGCCTCCCCCAGCCGATTCTCATACCAACACTGTGCACCAAAAAGCAGAAGTGATCAGGAGGATGTGTGCCAGACAGCTCACTTGTGTCCAGGACTAAGCGGTAGCACTTTGCTGTTGTCTGTGATTCGGGTAAGTGTTGCCTCTTAATTTGACAATGATTTTCTCGTTGTCACTGCTGCCCGTTTATGCATGTGTTGGGAGTATGAACTTACTGCTGGCTTGCCTTGGCCTTGGCCCCTACACTGTGGAAATGTGGCATTTGCGCTGTGAATTAGAGGCTCCATTCCAGACAGTCTTGAACAGGCCGGCTCTGTCTTTGTTTGCTGTGGCAGCGCACATGCTGTCCTAAGAGGGTGTTATGAGCCCCTAGAAGAGGAGGCCCAAAATGTCTTATCTTCCCAGAGCAGCCGCTGAGCTCCAGCCCTCTCTGGAGTAGTACACCCCGTCTCAGTGGGAAACTTAACCAGTCTCCCCTTCCTTCCCTGGCTGGGAGCAGCCGTCAGCATGGAGGATACCACAGCCATAGTCACCACAGTCCAGTAAGTGTTAGGCCCTTACCAGTAGAGATCACCATTGTTGGGTGTAATGAATCATTCCAACATGTTCTTAAGCCTGATGTTCTTAGGCAGCATTGCAACACAGCTAAGCCTACATTCACTTCTACATTTTATAGTTCCTTTCTTGTTTATCTTAGTTGTGCACCAGTCACCAAAGCTGCAAAGCAGCAGGCCCCAGGTGATGAGGAGGACGAGGAAGCCGGGGGCTGGGACATAGGAACAGAAAGCTGGAACACACAGAGTGCCGCTTCTGCTGCGATGAAACTCCCTGTGCTCACGCAGCCTGGCCTGGGGGTAACCACGACAACAGTGACCACCATCACTCAGACGGGAGGGGATTGGAGCAGCAGTCTGTTCAACGTGTGTGGAGACAGGACCACATGTGAGGCAGACACAGCATTGGGCTTATTACACTGCATTGTACACACTCAAGTGTAAAAGTCACAGTTGTCAGTTTGAGTAACTGAAATAGTCAGGTGGTGGATGGCTATCCTGCTATCTTATATTCTTACGCTCTACCTATGTTAATTATGGACATTCAATGTTACCCAATGGTAAAGAGAGGATACTTTGTAAATATGACGATTCTCTTGCATAATACCATATCAATCTACAATACTCTGTAGGGTTGCTAAACATGTATTCAAATTGGAAACGTTTTCCATAACCGACTGCTACTATCTTGTGGAGAATTAGTTTTCCTAAGCCCTGTATCGCTCTCATTTTCCCCAGGTCTCTTAGGGGCCTTTGTGCCCTGTTGTTTGGACCTGAGTCTGGCCCACCAGTACGGGGAGTGTCTGTGTCTGCCCCTGCTCCCTGGCTCCACATTCGCCATGCGGGTGGGCATCAGGGAGAAATACAAGATACAGGTGAGGATTGTTACGCAATAATGACAGGGGTTAATGGGTGTTATTAGAATCCATTAACGACCTGCTGGTGTCATGGGGACCAAAGCAGTGTTCTCTCAGAGCAATTCGGTATCACAATTTTTTTCAAGAGATGTAGGATGCACATCATGTACAACAAATTATTGGACAACAAATTATGTGTCACTCACTCCCTCACATTTACTTTCCTCCTGTCTACGCAGCCGTGGCTGTACACCATATGTAATTTTGTATTGCATGTGGGGGGAAATTTGTTTCTGATTTGTTACGTAAAGACTCATTCTGATTTGTTACGTAAAGACTCATTCTGATTTGTTATCTAAAGACTCATTCTGATTTGTTATGTAAAGACTCATTCTGATTTGTTATGTAAAGACTCATTCTGATTTTGTCACGCCCTGGTCGAAGTATTTTGTATTTATCTTCATGTATTGGGTCAGGCCAGGGTGTGGCATGGGGTTTTTGTATTGTGGTGTGTTTGTCTTGGGGTTTTGGTGGTGGTATTGGGATTGTAGCTTAGTGAGTTATCTAGCAAAGTCTATGGCTGCCTGGAGTGGTTCTCAATCAGAGGCAGGTGTTTATCGTTGTCTCTGATTGGGAACCATATTTAGGCAGCCATATTCTTTGAGTTTGTCGTGGGTGATTGTCCTTAGTGTCTTTGTTCCTGTCGCTGTATTAGTTGACTAGTATAGGCTGTTTTGGTTTTCGTTACGTTTATTGTTTTGTAGTGTTTGTGTTTAGTTTTTTTCATTAAACATGAATGTAATCTACACGCTGCGTTTTGGTCCGACTCTCCTTCACCACACCTAGAAAACTGTTACAGAATCACCCACAACAAACTCAAATATTGGCTGTCTGGAGAACAACTCCAGACAGCCATAGACTTTGCTAGATAACCCACTAAGCTACAATCCCAATACCACCACCAAAACCCCAAGACAAACACACCACATTACAAAAACCCCATGCCACACCCTGGCCTGACCCAATACATGAAGATAAATACAAAATACTTCGACCAGGGCGTGACAGATTTGTTATGTAAAGACGCATTCTGATTTGTTATGTAAAGACTCATTCTGATTTGTTATGTAAAGACTCATTCTGATTTGTTATGAAAAGACTCATTCTGATTTGTTATGTAAAGACTCATTCTGATTTGTTATGAAAAGACTCATTCTGATTTGTTATGTAAAGACTCATTCTGATTTGTTATGAAAAGACTCATTCTGATTTGTTATGTAAAGACTCATTCTGATTTGTTATGTAAAAACTCATTCTGATTTGTTATGTAAAGACTCATTCTGATTTGTTATGAAAGGACTCATTCTGATTTGTTATGTAAAGACTCATTCTGATTTGTTATGAAAAGACTCATTCTGATTTGTTATGTAAAGACTCATTCTGATTTGTTATGTAAAGACTCATTCTGATTTGTTATGAAAAGACTCATTCTGATTTGTTATGTAAAGACTCATTCTGATTTGTTATGTAAAGACTCATTCTGATTTGTTATGAAAAGACTCATTCTGATTTGTTATGTAAAGACTCATTCTGATATTTTATGTAAAAACTAATTTAGTTCAGCAGCCAGGCTTCAGATAGAAATAAAGACTGGTCTGAGACCAGATGTGAACTTTCCCCTGTTGTGTGCTGTGTGTGTGTGCGTGTGTGTGTGTGTTCGTGTGCGCGCAGGGCAGCGTCTGTGAGGACTGGACTACAGTGTATTGCTGCTACCCCCTGGCCATCTGTCAGATGATCCGAGAGATGAAGAGGAGGATGAAGAGCCAAACCTACAAGGTATCCACTGCACTAGAGTGTTCCTGACAACATGGCTGTCTGTGTGTTTGATTCATTCATCCAGGTCAGGACCACATCTTATTCATATTACAATATTCATGATCTAACCTTGGTAACTATAGCAAACTTGGCTTGTGTATAGAACCTTCAGAGGCTCATGTCATTTCATTGGTGCATCACTGATGTCTACATATTACTATGTCACAGATGGATGGATGATTACTATGTCACAGATGGATGATTACTATGTCACAGATGGATGATTACTATGTCACAGATGGATGATTACTATGTCACAGATGGATGATTACTATGTCACATATGGATGGATGATTACTATGTCACAGATGGATGATTACTATGTCACAGATGGATGGATGATTACTATGTCACAGATGAATGGATGATTACTATGTCACAGATGGATGATTACTATGTCACAGATGGATGATTACTATGTCACAGATGGATGATTACTATGTCACAGATGGATGATTACTATGTCACAGATGGATGGATGATTACTATGTCACAGATGGATGGATGATTACTATGTCACAGATGGATGGATGATTACTATGTCACAGATGGATGGATGATTACTATGTCACAGATGGATGGATGATTACTATGTCACAGATGGATGGATGATTACTATGTCACAGATGGATGGATGATTACTATGTCACAGATGGATGGATGATTACTATGTCACAGATGGATGGATGATTACTATGTCACAGATGGATGGATGATTACTATGTCACAGATGGATGGATGATTACTATTACAGATTACTGTCACATCCGTCTAAATGGTGATTACAGGTCTCTATCGGGGTCATCATACTACAGGTTCCCGTTTGATGTCTTATGGGATTGTGTAGTGTTCATTCTAGGGTTTCTGAGGACATCCTTGTTTAAGATGAGTCGGCATATGTAAAATAAAGTTATTTAAGTTAAGAATGAAGTTAAGAATGTATTTGGGGATGGGGACTTAGGCTTAGTATTTGAGCCTGTGTAGGATGTGGAACATCAGTGATACTTTACCAGACAATGTTTCATAAATGTTTGTAAAGTAAAATAAAATTCCTAACCAATTGTATGAAACAGTCCATGTAGGCTAAGCCATTAAATAATAAAACCTATTTGCATATTTGTATTATTATTGTATTATTCTATTTCTGACCTTACCCTGCGGCTGACAATCACGGTAAGCTAATTTTGCACGTCCCTCTCTGAACCGCAAATGCCAACCAACACCAAGCCAGGATGTATCCAAAGGCTGAATATGCAATTTGTTAACTGCTGTTTATTGCTTAATTCAGCATTATACATCAAATATGGAACACAGTTGTTTTAGTCTATACTACAAGCACATTGATCCAACTGAGTGAGTTCATAAGAGGTAGTGTGAGTTTCCAACAATCCTTCACATTTAATCTCCCTGTTGTAGAACAGCAGTTCTTGCTTGACCCCTTGACCCCTGACTTTTGTATGCTGATGAAATATGCATGAATGACAACCTGTGAAGAGGGTGGCTAGCTAGGAGCATGGTGATAGTAGCTTGATGAAAGTAGCATGGAAGCTAATACAGTATTATGATTTCATCAGAATGTATCCTCTAATAACAATCAGCATCATGCTCTCATTATGGAAAAAGATTTATGTCTAATGGCAATCTGGTTCTAACCAGATGGACAGCCTTAGTGACCGTGTCATCAGCCCAGCTCCATTTACATATATATACCAGTAGATGGCAGTGTTGCCTGAACTGCAGTACTGCTGCTCTGCTGCCTCCTGGGCTTCTGCAGGGACCAGAAAGCTGCTTGCGTGTTCCTCCCGCCTGGTGCACCAGGTGTGCAGATGATGCTGTTGGTCTGTGGTGAGACACCCTCGGGGGCGGGACTGCTGGAGCCAAACCACTGCAGAGCCCAGGATATGATGAGAGGGAGGGAGGAGAAGAGAGAGGGAGGAGAGGAAAGGGGGAAAAACAACAACAGTGGTGATACTGTAGATGCATACCCAGCCTGCCTGTGTATTCTTCTCATACATTCACACTGTGGTAGGTTTGTTAAGTAATGAGTTTTATATTTTACACACACTGTCTCATTGTTTCCCTTCCATGCAGTGAAGCCATTGTGACGGCTTCTGTTGTTGGCATAACCATTCCAGCTTCTAGGTATTCAGTTTAAAGGATGCTTTAAGAGGATTTGGCCCCTGGATTTATTGACATTTCTTACACTCCTCTTGTCTGCCATACCATCCCTTCTACAGAGCATGTCTCAGTCGCTCACAAGCGTATGACATGGGAAGAAAAGGAGGTGTGGTGCAGGGGGACCTAGGAAGTTGTCCCCTTGGTGATAACTCTGTCCAGGACAACAACGGCCACCTGGGGCTTACATAACAGAGTTCGCTTCCCAGGCAGATTCTCTCTCTCTCTATCTCTCTCTCTCACACACACACACACACACACACACACACACACACACACACACACACACACACACACACACACACACACACACACACACACACACACACACACACACACACACACACACACACACACACACACACACACACACACACACACACACACACACACACACACACACACACACGGGAAGGACTGTTCAGATGTTAATAGCCTGGCAGCCAGCAACTTCTCTATACTGTATACATGGCAAGAGGAGTGGAGAGGGATTTAAATTTGTCAAATATTTTGGGGTGGGGTGGGGGGGGGGTGTATAGTCTAGTGATGCATGTATAGTCAGTCACAGCCGCCCCAAGGCAGTTAGGGGGTGATGGTCATTATTTCGTCTATTTACCGCTGGCCTGCTTTTTGAGGGCGAGTCCTCTGTGTTCCTCTGCCATGGTCCACTGCATCAGTCTTGGCTAGGGGCATGACTTTGCTGCTTCCCTGTGGAATCCATTTCCTCTGGTTCCTCTCCCCTCCTCCAGCCTTACGAAGGGATTGGAGAACAGGCATGGCTACAGTAGTTGGTTAGAAAGGACCCCATCTGTCTATCCCTTCTCTGCATCATCTTGTCTCACACCTCCAAGCTGAAGTGTGTTTTTTATTTAGCTCTACATACAGGATTCATAAGGTCCTGGTCCCGTTGATGTTGCTGCTCTTTTGTCCGACATGGCATGGTGTCTCTTGTTGTTGGGTGTTAAGAGGCTTTCACTGTGGCAAGATGTGGGGAATGGCATTGATAATGTGTGTGTGTGTGTGTGGCACTGATGCAGAGCAGCGGAGGATAGATCTTAGCACATCTATCATAGCTCCTCTCTTTGTGAATATTTGCTCCTCATCTCCCTGGCTTGGGTATGTTCTGGCTTTGGATGTGGTCCAAGGAGGTTTGTTACTATTAACAGATGAGAAGCCCCCCATCAATCTCTCACTTAATCATAAGGACCACACATGACCCCTCACACTCAGCATACTGCTCTGTTTGGGACAGTTTGATGTCATAGCACAAGTATAAAGAACCTAAAGACGGCACAGCACAAGACGTGCACGTGATGGTGCACACGCAGACACACACACAGACGCACACACAGACACACACACAGACACACACGCAGACACACACACAGACACACATGCAGACACACACACACACATGCAGACACACACACACACACGCAGACACACACACAGACACAGAACAACAGATGCACCAGTTTTCTGTAGAACATCAAAACAAACCACTCTATGGAGCTCATTAAAACACGATCAGACGCCTCGAATAATGCATATTTATCCAACTGTGCACGCACCACCACGCCCACGCACGCACACACACACACACACACACACACACACACACACACACACACACACACACACACACACACACACACACACACACACACACACACACACACACACACACACACACACAGGTCCCCTCACTGTGACTATGTAACTGTCCTACAAACATTTTACAACAGATGGACTAACACACCTCGGCTCCATTGAGATCCTTTCAACAAAGAAATTAAAGTAGAATCTTCCCTGTTGAGGGAGTGGAACTAACTCCATCTGGGAGTTATCTCAATGGCCACAGCACTGAACAGCCATCTCATTCTGTACATGGCTGCATACATTTGTTGTCACTCTAATCCCAGCATTTCTCACCAAACTCATTACCCATACCAAGTCATTATTTCCCCTTCATTAATAAGACGGATAGTATCTCAGGCGGGTATTTTCATCCTTCTCTTCGTCTGGAGGGGAATAGAGATTGAGGGGAGTGGGAAGGTGGGTCAGACCACCTTTCATCCAATGTTCTCTGTACACAGAACGGGAGGGCTCATCAAGCCACTATTACATCAGCATCTGATTTAGGAACTGTTAAAAAAATGGTTGAGGGAAATTTCAATCAATGAAGACTTGAAGTAAAGCAATGTACTGGGTGGTAGCAAGTGTGGTGGTGGGGGGGGGCTATTAATAACTCCTCTCAGACGTAGGAGATGCAAGGCTGGTTTTCATACTCTGTGCATTTTATACTTAATGAAATAAAGGACTTAGCTTATCCCTGAGCTCCATGTATGGTCCCATGACTGAGGATTCTCCTGGCAGGCTGGGGGTCCGCTTGAAGCTTTCGCTGTGGAGGAGAATGCTTCTCATATTTCCTGCAATGGAATTCCAGCCACAGCCACTAGGTCAATAAGGGGAATAGAAAGCAGGTGTCAGCAAAGAACCTTTGACATTTATTGTTCCAGAAACATAACTATAATTTTCAGATTCATTCCAGTAAATCAGACTGATGATACAGGCAGGTCTGGATAGAAAATGAAAATAATTTTAATTTGGGAATTTTATTTTCTGTTTGTCCAGAGACGAGAGTAGGAGCCTCATAGTTTCACAAGAGTAACCTTATTTGAAGAAGCACGGCTCTTGTCAACTGATCACCATTCCCCCCGTCAGAGAGTTGTACTTTCCTAGAACTCTAAAAAGTATGAAGCGAAAAATATACGAGTGCTGTCTGTCTTCAAATAGACTACAAGATCGTAGAAGCATGTCCAATCTAGGCATGTGAGCGGCTTAAACATATTTTGTGGATGACATGTCACTCAAGTCAACAGAGTACAAGGGAGGGTGATGAAGCATGTCTGACTGTTTGAGTTTGCAATAGCTCATTGCTTCACTCAGCCCACACACACACACCCGTTTCTGCCTGCTGCCGCATACACACACACATAGACACAGGCAGAGCCGAAATGGAAACTTCTAGAAAAGGAGACTGGAGAGAGAGAGAGATGGGGAAGAGTGAGAGTGGCATCAGGGATTCAATTATACCATATGTGTGCTGGCGCCCAGTCTGACGTACGTCAGCAGACATCAGCCTGTCAGAGGCAAGAGCAGAGCATTACAGAGCAGGACCTCTCACACAGCACTCGATGACAAATCCACACAAAGTTGTGTGTGTGTGTGTGTGTGTGTTTCTGCATGCAAGTCAGTGCAAGTGGGACGGAGACTAAGGAAATGTGGGCCTCGTCTATACAGTACTTCAGGAAGACCTAACTTCAGATGTATGCCCCGTCTATACTTCGGATAGACGTAGGGTGTTTTCAGTCCTATTTAAAATAACCAATCTCAGTCCTCTTTAATGTGTACTCTGGGGCATAGCCGCGGGACGTAGGGATGCTGAGGGTGCTGCAGCACCCCCTGAAAAATCATAATAATATGGAAATTGATGGATTGATGGAAATTGATGTAAAAATATATCACTAGCCACTTTAAACAATGCTACTTAATATAATGTTTACATACCCTACATTACTCATCTCATATGTATAGGTATATACTATACTCTATATCATCTACTGCATCTTTATGTAATACATGTATCACTAGCCACTTTAAACTATGCCACTTTGTTTACATACCCTACATTACTCATCTCATATGTATATACACTTTACTCGATACCATCTACTGCATCTTGCCTATGCCGTTCTGTACCATCACTCATTCATATATCTTTATGTACATATTCATTATCCCTTTACACTTCTGTGTATAAGGTAGTAGTTTTGGAATTGTTAGGTTAGATTACTCATTGGCTATTACTGCATTATCGGAACTAGAAGCACAAGCATTTCGCTACACTCGCATTAACATCTGCTAACCATGTGTATGTGACAAATACAATTTGATTTGATTTGATTTAATAATATATTTT
This sequence comes from Oncorhynchus gorbuscha, assembly GCF_021184085.1. Lineage (NCBI taxonomy): Eukaryota > Metazoa > Chordata > Actinopteri > Salmoniformes > Salmonidae > Oncorhynchus > Oncorhynchus gorbuscha. The sequence continues at coordinate 99,939,928 of NC_060174.1, read as the reverse complement.
TTTTAAAGTCCTGTATTAGCTGATTAAACAAAGCTCAACATTCACTCAATGCACTCTGGGTAAACTCAGCAAAAAAAAAGAAACGTCCTCTCACTGTCAACTGTGTTCATTTTCAGCCAACAACATGTGTAAATATTTGTATGAACGTAACAAGATTCAACAACTGAGGCATAAAGTGAACAAGTTCCACAGACGTGACTAACAGAAATCGAATAATGTGTCCCTGAACAAAGGGGGGGGGGGTCAAAATCTAAAGTAGTAGTCAGTATCGGGAGTGGTCACCAGCTGCATTAAATACGGCAGTGCATCTACCCCTCATGGACTGCACCAGATTTGCCAGTTCTTGCTGTGAAAATTGTTACCCCACTTTTCCACCAAAGCACCTGCAAGTTCCCGGACATTTCTGGGGGGAATGGCCCTAGCCCTCACCCTCCGATCCAACAGGTCCCAGACGTGCTCAATGGGATTGAGATCCGGGCTCTTCGCTGGCCAACACTGACATTCCTGTCTTGCAGGAAATCACAAACAGGATGAGCAGTATGGCTGGTGGCATTGTCATGCTGGGGGGTCATGTCAGGATGAGCCTGCAGGAAGGGTACCACATGAAGAATGTTTTCCCTGTAACGCACATCGTTGAGATTGCCTGCAATGACAACAAGCTCAGTCCAATGATGCTGTGACACACCACCCCAGACCATGACAGGCCCTCCACCTCCAAATTGATCCCGCTCAAGAGTACAGGCCTCGGTGTAACGCTCATTCCTTCAACGATAATCGCAAATCCGACCATCACGCCTGTTGAGACAAAACCGCACCCGGTCAGTGAAGCACACTTTTTGCCAGTCCAGCGATGGTGGGTTTATGCCCATAGGCGACGTTGTTGCAGGTGTTGTCTAGTGAGGACCTGCCTTACAACAGGCCTACAAGCTCAGTCTCTCTCAGCCTATTGTGGACAGTCTGAGCACTGTTGGAGGGATTGTGCGTTCCTGGTTTAACTCGGGCAGTTGTTGTTGCCATCCTGTACCTATTCCGCAGGTGTGATGTTCGGATGTACCGATCCTGTGCAGGTGTTATTACACATCGCCACTGCGAGGACGATCAGCTGTCCGTCCTGTCTCCCTGTAGCACTGTCTTAGGCGTCTCACAGTACGGACATTGCAATTTATTGCCCTGGCCACATCTGAGGTCCTCATTCCCCTTGCAGGATTCCTAAGGCACGTTCACACAGATGAGCAAGGACTCTGGGCATCTTTCTTTTGGTGTTTTTCAGAGTCATTAGATAGGCCTCTTTAGTGTCCTAAGTTCTCATAACTGTGACCTTAATTGTTTACCATCTGTAAGCTGTCAGTGTCTTAATGACTGTTCCACAGATGCATGTTCATGAATTGTTTATGGTTCATTGAACAAGCATGGAATCAGTGTTTAAACCCTTTACAATGAAGATCTGTGAAGTTATTTGGATTTTTATGAATTGTCTTTGAAAGACAGGGTCCTGAAATATACCTACTTACATTTTGGAAGCTAATATGTTGTAAAAAGCACTTCTATTTTTCTGCTAGCACCGACTCTGCGCCTTGTTGAGGGGAAATGTACTTGATGTCATGCAGGTGAAAGAGGACCCAAAAGCGACTTGGCGAAAACAGAGTCTTTAATCCAGTAAAGTAAATACAAACAAAAAAACAACTTTCACTCTCTCAGAACATCATTAACTAATGAAAAACAGCTGGCGCAATGACGAGGACACTGGAGACTCGATCTTGAACAGCAGGTGAACAGCAGGTTGCCTCGGGAAGGCACTTGAACCAGACAGACTCAGACACCTGCTCACCACGCAGCATCTGAGGAAAACACGACACAGACAGGGCGATACACAATCACAGCACGGTGAATTCTAAACAAGGAACCGACAGGACAGGAACGGAACACAAAGGAAGAAATAGGGACTCTAATCAGGGGAAAGGATCGGGAACAGGTGTGGGAAGACTAAATGATTGATTAGGGAATAGGAACAGCTGGGAGCAGGAACGGAACGATTGAGAGAAGAGAGAGCGAGAGAGTGAGAGAGGGAGGGGAGAGAGAGGGATAGAAAGAGGGAAAGAACCTAATAAGACCAGCAGAGGGAAACGAATAGAATGGGGAGCACAGGGACAAGACATGATAATAAATGACAAACATGACAGTACCCCCCACTCACCGAGCGCCTCCTGGCGCACTCGAGGAGGAATCCTGGCGGCAACGGAGGAAATCATCAATGAGTGAACGGTCCAGCACGTCCCGAGACGGAACCCAACTCCTCTCCTCAGGACCGTAACCCTCCCAATCCACTAAGTATTGGTGACCCCGTCCCCGAGAACGCATGTCCATGATCTTATGTACCTTGTAAATAGGTGCGCTCTCGACAAGGACGGGAGGGGGAGGGAAGACGAACGGGGGTGCGAAGAAAGGGCTTAACACAGGAGACATGGAAGACAGGATGGACGCGACGAAGATGTCGCGGAAGACAAACATGACAGTCCCCCACAGCGACAGGATTGACGACCTGGGAGACACGGAACGGACCAATGAACCGCGGAGTCAACTTACGAGAAGCTGTCGTAAGAGGAAGGTTGCGAGTGGAAAGCCACACTCTCTGGCCGCAACAATACCTTGGACTCTTAATCCTGCGTTTATTGGCGGCTCTCACAGTCTGTGCCCTGTAACGGCAAAGTGCAGACCTCACCCTCCTCCAGGTGCGCTCACAACGTTGGACAAACGCTTGAGCGGAGGGAACGCTGGACTCGGCAAGCTGGGATGAGAACAGAGGAGGCTGGTAACCCAGACTACTCTGAAACGGAGATAACCCGGTAGCAGACGAAGGAAGCGAATTGTGAGCGTATTCTGCCCAGGGGAGCTGTTCTGCCCAAGACGCAGGGTTTCTGAAAGAAAGGCTGCGTAGTATGCGACCAATCGTCTGATTGGCCCTCTCTGCTTGACCGTTAGACTGGGGATGAAACCCGGAAGAGAGACTGACGGACGCACCAATCAAACGACAGAACTCCCTCCAAAACTGTGACGTGAATTGCGGGCCTCTGTCTGAAACGGCGTCTAACGGGAGGCCATGAATTCTGAATACATTCTCAATAATGATTTGTGCCGTCTCCTTAGCGGAAGGAAGTTTAGCGAGGGAATGAAATGTGCCGCCTTAGAGAACCTATCGACAACCGTAAGAATCACAGTCTTCCCCGCAGACAAAGGCAGACCGGTAATGAAGTCTAAGGCGATGTGAGACCATGGTCGAGAAGGAATGGGGAGCGGTCTGAGACGACCGGCAGGAGGAGAGTTACCCGACTTAGTCTGCGCGCAGTCCGAACAAGCAGCCACGAAACGGCGCGTGTCACGCTCCTGAGTCGGCCACCAAAAGCGCTGGCGAATAGACGCAAGAGTGCCTCGAACACCGGGATGACCAGCTAACTTGGCAGAGTGAGCCCACTGAAGAACAGCCAGACGAGTGGAAACAGGAACGAAAAGGAGGTTACTAGGACAAGCGCGCGGCGCAGTGTGCGTGAGTGCTTGCTTAACCTGTCTTTCAATTCCCCAGACTATTAACCCGACAACACGCCCATAAGGAAGAATCCCCTCGGGATCAGTAGAAGCCACAGAAGAACTAAACAGACGGGATAAGGCATCAGGCTTGGTGTTCTTGCTACCCGGACGGTAAGAAATCACAAACTCGAAACGAGCGAAAAACAACGCCCAACGAGCTTGACGGGCATTAAGTCGTTTGGCAGAACGGATGTACTCAAGGTTCTTATGGTCTGTCCAAACGACAAAAGGAACGGTCGCCCCCTCCAACCACTGTCGCCATTCGCCTAGGGCTAAGCGGATGGCGAGCAGTTCACGGTTACCCACATCATAGTTGCGCTCAGATGGCGACAGGCGATGAGAAAAATAAGCGCAAGGATGAACCTTATCGTCAGACTGGAAGCGCTGGGATAGAATGGCTCCCACGCCTACCTCTGAAGCGTCAACCTCGACAATGAATTGTCTAGTGACGTCAGGAGTAACGAGGATAGGAGCGGACGTAAAACGTTCTTTTAGAAGATCAAAAGCTCCCTGGGCGGAACCGGACCACTTAAAACACGTCTTGACAGAAGTAAGAGCTGTGAGAGGGGCAGCAACTTGACCGAAATTACGAATGAAACGCCGATAGAAATTAGCGAAACCTAAAAAGCGCTGCAACTCGACACGTGACCTTGGAACGGGCCAATCACTGACAGCTTGGACCTTAGCGGAATCCATCTGAATGCCTTCAGCGGAAATAACGGAACCGAGAAAAGTAACGGAGGGGACATGAAAAGAGCACTTCTCAGACTTTACGTAGAGACAATTCTCTAAAAGGCGCTGTAGAACACGTCGAACGTGCTGAACATGAATCTCGAGTGACGGAGAAAAAAATCAGGATATCGTCAAGATAGACAAAAACAAAGATGTTCAGCATGTCTCTCAGAACATCATTAACTAATGCCTGAAAAACAGCTGGCGCATTGGCGAGACCAAACGGCAGAACCCGGTACTCAAAATGCCCTAACGGAGTGTTAAACGCCGTTTTCCACTCGTCCCCCTCTCTGATGCGCACGAGATGGTAAGCGTTACGAAGGTCCAACTTAGTAAAGCACCTGGCTCCCTGCAGAATCTCGAAGGCTGATGACATAAGGGGAAGCGGATAACGATTCTTAACCGTTATGTCATTCAGCCCTCGATAATCCACACAGGGGCGCAGAGTACCGTCCTTCTTCTTAACAAAAAGAACCCCGCCCCGGCCGGAGAGGAAGAAGGCACTATGGTACCGGCGTCAAGAGACACAGACAAATAATCCTCGAGAGCCTTACGTTCGGGAGCCGACAGAGAGTATAGTCTACCCCGAGGAGGAGTGGTCCCCGGAAGGAGATCAATACTACAATCATACGACCGGTGAGGAGGAAGGGAGTTGGCTCGGGACCGACTGAAGACCGTGCGCAGATCATGATATTCCTCCGGCACTCCTGTCAAATCGCCAGGTTCCTCCTGAGAAGTAGGGACAGAAGAAACGGGAGGGATGGCAGACATTAAACACTTCACATGACAAGAAACGTTCCAGGATAGGATAGAATTACTAGACCAATTAATAGAAGGATTATGACATACTAGCCAGGGATGACCCAAAACAACAGGTGTAAACGGTGAACGAAAAATCAAAAAAGAAATAGTCTCACTGTGGTTACCAGATACTGTGAGGGTTAAAGGTAGTGTCTCAAATCTGATACTGGGAAGATGACTACCATCTAAGGCGAACATGGGCGTAGGCTTCTCTAACTCTCTGAAAGGAATGTCATGTTTCCGAACCCATGCTTCGTCCATGAAACAACCCTCAGCCCCAGAGTCTATCAAGGCACTACATGTAGCACCCGAACCGGTCCAGCGTAGATGGACCGACAAAGTAGTACAGGATCTTGATGGAGAGACTTGAGTAGTTGCGCTCACCTGTAGCCCTCCGCTTACAGATGAGCTCTGGCTTTTACTGGACATGAATTAACAAAATGTCCAGCAACTCCGCAATAGAGGCACAGGCGGTTGGTGATCCTCCGTTCCCTCTCCTTAGTCGAGATGCGAATCCCTCCCAGCTGCATGGGCTCAGTCTCAAAGCCAGAGGAGGGAGATGGTTGCGATGCGGAGCAGGGAAACACCGTTGATGCGAGCTCTCTTCCACGAGCCCGGTGACGAATATCTACCCGTCGTTCTATGCGGATGGCGAGAGCAATCAAAGAGTCCACATCTGAAGGAACCTCCCGGGAGAGAATCTCATCCTTAACCACTGCGTGGAGTCCCTCCAGAAAACGAGCGAGCAGCGCCGGCTCGTTCCACTCACTAGAGGCAGCAAGAGTGCGAAACTCAATAGAATAATCCGTTATGGACCGTTCACCTTGGCATAAGGAAGCCAGGGCCCTAGAAGCCTCCCTACCAAAAACTGAACGGTCAAAAACCCGAATCATCTCCTCTTTAAAGTTCTGGAACTTGTTAGAGCAATCAGCCCTTGCCTCCCAGATAGCTGTGCCCCATTCTCGAGCCCGGCCAGTAAGGAGTGAAATGACGTAAGCAACCCGAGCTCTCTCTCTAGAGTATGTGTTGGGTTGGAGAGAGAACACAATCTCACACTGCGTGAGAAAGGAGCGGCACTCAGTGGGCTGCCCGGAGTAGCAAGGTGGGTTATTAACCCTAGGTTCTGAAGGCTCGGCAGGCCAGGAAGTAACAGGTGGCACGAGACGTAGACTCTGGAACTGTCCAGAGAGGTCGGAAACCTGAGCGGCCAGGTTCTCCACGGCATGGCGAGCAGCAGACAATTCCTGCTCGTGTCTGCCGAGCATGGCTCCTTGGATCTCGACGGCAGTGTAACGAGCGTCTGAAGTCGCTGGGTCCATTCCTTGGTCGGTTCCTTCTGTCATGCAGGTGAAAGAGGACCCAAAAGCGACTTGGCGAAAACAGAGTCTTTAATCCAGTAAAGTAAATACAAACAAAAAAACAACTTTCACTCGAAATGACGAGGACAAACTGGAGACTCGATCTTGAACAGCAGGTGAACAGCAGGTTGCCTCGGGAAGGCACTTGAACCAGACAGACTCAGACACCTGCTCACCACGCAGCATCTGAGGAAAACACGACACGACAGGGCGATACACAATCACAGCACGGTGAATTCTAAACAAGGAACCGACAGGACAGGAACGGAACACAAAGGAAGAAATAGGGACTCTAATCAGGGGAAAGGATCGGGAACAGGTGTGGGAAGACTAAATGATTGATTAGGGGAATAGGAACAGCTGGGAGCAGGAACGGAACGATAGAGAGAAGAGAGAGCGAGAGAGTGAGAGAGGGAGGGGGAGAGAGAGGGATAGAAAGAGGGAAAGAACCTAATAAGACCAGCAGAGGGAAACGAATAGAATGGGGAGCACAGGGACAAGACATGATAATAAATGACAAACATGACACTTGATCCGATTGTCTGGTCTTCCTAGCTATCCTAAGATGAATGCACTAATTGTAAGTCACTCTGGATAAGAGCATCTGCTAAATGGCTCAAATGTAAAAATAATTACAATAATTGTAATAAGAAGATGCTGTTAACATGTAAATATTATTGGTAACAGAAGAAATAGCAGAAGAATAACTGATCAGGAAGACCCAGCTTCCGATGTGGGCCTTGTCTATACTTCAGGTAGACCTAGCTTCAGATGTGGGCCTCGTCTAAAGATCAGGTAGAGCTAGCTTCAGATGTGGGCCTCGTCTATAACTCAGGTAGAGCTAGCTTCAGATGTGGGCCTCGTCTAAAGATCAGGTAGAGCTAGCTTCAGATGTGGGCCTCGTCTAAAGATCAGGTAGAGCTAGCTTCAGATGTGGGCCTCATCTATAACTCAGGTAGAGCTAGCTTCAGATGTGGGCCTTGTCTATACTTCAGGTAGACCTAGCTTCAGATGTGGGCCTCGTCTATACTTCAGGTAGACCTAGCTTCAGATGTGGGCCTCGTCTATACTTCAGGTAGACCTAGCTTCAGATGTGGGCCTTGTCTATACTTCAGGTAGACCTAGCTTCCGATGTGGGCCTTGTCTATACTTCAGGTAGACCTAGCTTCAGATGTGGGCCTTGTCTATACTTCAGGTAGACCTAGCTTCCGATGTGGGCCTTGTCTATACTTCAGGTAGACCTAGCTTCAGATGTGGGCCTCGTCTAAAGCTCAAGTAGAGCTAGCTTCAGATGTGGGCCTCGTCTATAACTCAGGTAGAGCTAGCTTCAGATGTGGGCCTTGTCTAAAGATCAGGTAGAGCTAGCTTCAGATGTGGGCCTCATCTATAACTCAGGTAGAGCTAGCTTCAGATATAGGCCTCGTCTATAACTCAGGTAGAGCTAGCTTCAGATATAGGCCTCGTCTATAACTCAGGTAGAGCTAGCTTCAGATATAGGCCTCGTCTATAACTCAGGTAGAGCTAGCTTCAGATATAGGCCTCGTCTATAACTCAGGTAGAGCTAGCTTCAGATATAGGCCTCGTCTATAACTCAGGTAGAGCTAGCTTCAGATATAGGCCTCGTCTATAACTCAGGTAGAGCTAGCTTCAGATATAGGCCTCGTCTATAACTCAGGTAGAGCTAGCTTCAGATATAGGCCTCGTCTATAACTCAGGTAGAGCTAGCTTCAGATGTGGGCTTCGTCTATAACTCAGGTAGAGCTAGCTTCAGATATAGGCCTCGTCTATAACTCAGGTAGAGCTAGCTTCAGAAGTAGGCCTCGGCAATAATTCAGGTAGAGCTAGCTTCAGGCATGCATGGAGGATAATAAGAGAACAGCCAAAGTCTGCGTCATTCATCGTTTCAGCAACCCAGAGGGAGAGGAATAATTGGGGCAGTGTAGGTGTGGAGGACTTTAATATCTTAGGGAAATTGTATTTTTTAAAGTAGGGGGGAAAAATAAGTTAATTGTGGAGAATAATGGCCTGGGTGGACTGACCCACAAATGACCCACATAAAATCAGTAGTCCACATCTTATTTGTCACATATACATGTTTAGCAATGTTATTGCGGGTGCATCAAAATTGTGTTTCGCTACACCCGCAATAACATCTGCTAAGCATGTGTACGTGACAAATAACATTTGATTTGATTAGCCTCCCTTGATTTGTAAAAAGGCCTCGCTCAAATGACACACAATTACATCTAACAACACAAGCAGATCACATGATTTCAAAAAAGTTTGTAACTAATGATCAACATTATCTCTGAAGTTGCCCTCAAAAAGGAAAGAGATAAAGAAACCCCAAGGTTGTCTAACAGCCTGTTCAGAACATATCTTCAGACACTGTGGAGCAGTGTTTGTTTGAGTTGGGTGCAGTGGTTATTGCTGTATGCCAAACAGAGAGACGACTGAAAGCGATAGATGACCATCTTATTGTGTTTAGTGCCGTGATAAATACTCACATGTTTATCCCCACATGTATTCTGAACACAACACCACCTGACAGCTATTTATAGACAAAAAGAGCACATTTTCCGCCTCTCTTCAGACTGCTGCCTACAGTAAGGCAAGGTGATCTTACTGAGTAGTCCATAAAGCTGTGGTAACTTTGAAACTCCAAACAGTGTGTCCTTTTCACCCTTAGCTGTTCCACCAACAATGCTTTTTCACAAACATGTCTTTGTCTCTGCATGACAGTGCTTTCGTCCATTTCCAATGCTTTCATATACAAAGAACGTTAATAGTCTATCTATGATAGCCCTATGCACGTTTGTTGGACACTATGTCATTTGCTTGGTTACTATAATAGGAAAAATGATCACAAGGGGTCATTTAAAAAAAGGACAAATCACTTTCAGTGAAGCCTTAATCTGCTTTGCTATTGGAAAAGGTCAGATATCAGTTATAGTCCTCTATCTTTTCAATGCCTGCTTCACCCATGCATGGAAATCAGGTTGACAGGCATCTGTAATTGAAGCTGCTTATGTGGTGAAAAAGAGAGGGTTCACTGCTCCACCAAGTGGAATGAGTTTTACTAGCGATAAGAGTGTGACCATTGCGTAACTTGCACAAGCGTGGAGTGTGAGTCACGGCCATGTGTGGATTGGACTGACTAAGTTTGGGGGCGGGGGAGCCTAGTGGTTAGAGCGTTGGTTCAGTGACCGAAAGGTTGCTGGATCTAATCCCTGAGCTGACAAGATAAAAATCTGTCGTTCTGCCCCTGAACAAGGCAGTTAACCCACTGTTTCCCGGTAGGCTGTCATTGTAAATAAGAATTTGTTCTTAATTGACTAGTTAAATAAAGGTTAAATAAAAATCTAATAAAAATAAGAGTGGAGTGGAGAGACTTGGACCACTCGAAGTCTCCCCTTCCTCCCACCACGGCACTAACTACATTGTCCTGTCTCTTAATTCCACAAACACAGAGCCACATTGTTATGCAGGTGAATGAGGACCCAAAAGCGACTTAACAGAAAACAGAGTTTATTCCAGTCTTTAACAAAAACGATAATCCTGGATACTATCACAGGTAAAGTCAAAACAGGAAAACTGAAACCCTCTAGTCAGTAGAGGGGAACAACTGGAGATGCGACCACAGACAGCAGGTCGCTTCGGGAAGGCGCAGGCCGCAGCTGAATATAGACACCTGCTCACACGCAGCATCTGAAGAAGGCAAAAACACGACAGGACGGAACAAGGACACAGAACAGCAAACAAGGATCCGACAAGGACAGAAGCGAAAACAGAGAGAGAAATAGGGACTTAATCAGAGGGCAAAATAGGAAACAGGTGTGAAAGAGTAAATGAGGTAGTTAGGAGAATGAGGAACAGCTGGGAGCGGGAACGGAACGATAGAGAGAGAGAGAGAGAGAGAGAGGGAGGGGGAGAGAGAGGGATAGAAAGAGGGAAAGAACCTAATAAGACCAGCAGGGGGAAACGAATAGAAGAGGGAGCACAGGGACAAGACATGACAATCTATGACAAAACATGACACACATGCTATATTTGTAATCTTTTAATTTACTGTTATACCAGTGCTTCCGTGTTTGCAGCCTGGGATGACACGTTGAGGCTCTTCACGGCCCTGCACCGCTCGTCTATGAGCATCCTGTGTATGTGTAGTGAAGGGCTTTGCTCCAAAGCCAAAGGGATGGATGACTTTTTATCTCCCTCACCAATTTCAAACATCTGCTATCTGAGCAGCTAACCGATCGCTGCAGCTGTACATAGTCTATCGGTAAATAGCCCACCCAATTTTACCTACCTCATTCCCATACTGTTTTTATTTATTTACTTTTCTGCTCTTTTGCACACCAATATCTCTACCTGTACATGACCATCTGATCATTTATCACTCCAGTGTTAATCTGCAATATTGTAATTATTCCCCTACCTCCTCATGCCTTTTGCACACATTGTATATAGACTCTCTTTTTTTCTACTGTGTTATTGACTTGTTAATTGTTTACTCCATGTGTAAGTCTGTGTTGTCTGTTCACACTGCTACGCTTTATCTTGGCCAGGTCGCAGTTGCAAATGAGAACTTGTTCTCAACTAGCCTACCTGGTTAAATAAAGGTGAAATAAAACAAAATAAATAAAACTTTGTCTCTGCCTATAAGGTGAGGTGTTTCATTACGATGAAGTGGCAAAACAACCTTTAGTCATGTTGACCTTACTACCAGACTCTACCAGTTGCAGGCCTTGTAGAATTTCTCCTTTTTCATCGACTTGTTACATGTAATGCCTCTATGTACATGCACATTTCCCGAGGTAGTTAAGGCCCTGTAACTATGAGGGCATGCATTCTAGAGACCTTACACACTCCACTGTGCCTGTTGTGGGTAATTTACATTGATGTTAAAATGTCATCCATTCGCCTGTGAACAAATGAATAGCACCACTTTCAGCCTCTCTCCAGTGGCGTGCCATGCTTTTCATGGGGCGCTGGTCTGAATGCTGCAGAGCAGGAGCCAGAGCAGAGAGGGGAAAACCTGGGTAGGTATGGGACTGCTGAATTATTCAGAGTTTGAGGCATGAGTTCTAGGCAGGTCATAAATGGCTTATCCATATCCTGGCCTGCATCGCTACAGGTTCTCAGAGCCGGTGCCTGCAGGACATCTTAATAACACTGATAAAACCCAATGAGCTCACAGCGTGACTGTCTCTGTTTCCTGTCCTAAGACTTGTTCATTGTAACAGTGGTCTGGGTCGATGTGGGCCTGGAGAGAAACATCTGTGAAGTCAGCAACAGTGGACCTGACACAAACACAATCAGAATGACCCTACTTGTTCTCTCCCAATAAGTGTCATATGAAGGTTCCGTTTCAGGCACAGGACGCCATCCCTCAAAAGACAGGTCCACCTCCTTCGGAATTCCTGAGAATCTCAATGCTTCTATGATCGAGTGTCCATCACATGTACTGCTAAAACAAACAGGCATGGCTAGTCAGTAATGTACATCCATGTACTGCTAAAACAAACAGGCATGGCTAGTCAGTAATGTACATCCATGTACTGCTAAAACAAACAGGCATGGCTAGTCAGTAATGTACAGAACTATATTGCTAAAACAAACAGGCATGGCTAGTGAGTAATGAACATCCATGTACTGCTAAAACAAACAGGCATGGCTAGTCAGTAATGTACATCCATGTACTGCTAAAACAAACAGGCATGGCTAGTCAGTAATGTACAGAACTGTACTGCTAAAACAAACAGGCATGGCTAGTCAGTAATGTACATCCATGTACTGCTAAAACAAACAGGCATGGCTAGTCAGTAATGTACATCCATGTACTGCTAAAACAAACAGGCATGGCTAGTCAGTAATGTACATCCATGTACTGCTAAAACAAACAGGCATGGCTAGTCAGTAATGTACAGAACTGTACTGCTAAAACAAACAGGCATGGCTAGTCAGTAATGTACATCCATTTACTGCTAAAACAAACAGGCATGGCTAGTCAGTAATGTACAGAACTGTACTGCTAAAACAAACAGGCATGGCTAGTCAGTAATGTACAGAACTGTACTGCTAAAACAAACAGGCATCGCTAGTCAGTAATGTACAGAACTGTAACAAACAGGCATGTAGTCAGTAATGTACAGAACTGTAAAAACAAACAGGCATGGCTAGTCAGTAATGTACAGAACTGTACTGCTAAAACAAACAGGCATGGCTAGTCAGTAATGTACAGAACTGTACTGCTAAAACAAACAGGCATGGCTAGTAAGTAATGTACAGAACTGTACTGCTAAACAAACAGGCATGGCTAGTCAGTAATGTACAGAACTGTACTGCTAAAACAAACAGGCATGGCTAAAACAAAAACAAACAGGCATGGCTAGTCAGTAATGTACAGAACTGTACTGCTAAAACAAACAGGCATGGCTAGTCAGTAATGTTTCAGAACTGTACTGCTAAAACAAACAGGCATGGCTAGTCAGTAATGTACAGAACTACTGCTAAAACAAACAGGCATGGCTAGTCAGTAATGTACAGAACTGTACTGCTAAAACAAACAGGCATGGCTAGTCAGTAATGTACATCCATGTACTGCTAAAACAAACAGGCATGGCTAGTCAGTAATGTACAGAACTGTACTGCTAAAACAAACAGGCATGGCTAGTCAGTAATGTACAGAACTGTACTGCTAAAACAAACAGGCATGGCTAGTCAGTAATGTACATCCATGTACTGCTAAAACAAACAGGCATGGCTAGTCAGTAATGTACAGAACTGTACTGCTAAAACAAACAGGCATGGCTAGTCAGTAATGTACAGAACTGTACTGCTAAAACAAACAGGCATGGCTAGTCAGTAATGTACATCCATGTACTGCTAAAACAAACAGGCATGGCTAGTCAGTAATGTACAGAACTGTACTGCTAAAACAAACAGGCATGGCTAGTCAGTAATGTACAGAACTGTACTGCTAAAACAAACAGGCATGGCTAGTCAGTAATGTACATCCATGTACTGCTAAAACAAACAGGCATGGCTAAAACAAACAGTCAGTAATGTACATCCATGTACTGCTAAAACAAACAGGCATGGCTAGTCAGTAATGTACAGAACTGTACTGCTAAAACAAACAGGCATGGCTAGTCAGTAATGTACAGAACTGTACTGCTAAAACAAACAGGCATGGCTAGTCAGTAATGTACATCCATTTACTGCTAAAACAAACAGGCATGGCTAGTCAGTAATGTACAGAACTGTACTGCTAAAACAAACAGGCATGGCTAGTCAGTAATGTACAGAACTGTACTGCTAAAACAAACAGAACTGTACTGCTAAAACAAACAGGCATGGCTAGTCAGTAATGTACAGAACTGTACTGCTAAAACAAACAGGCATCGCTAGTCAGTAATGTACAGAACTGTACTGTTAAAACAAACAGGCATGGCTAGTCAGTAATGTACATCCATGTACTGCTAAAACAAACAGGCATGGCTAGTCAGTAATGTACAGAACTGTACTGCTAAAACAAACAGGCATGGCTAGTCAGTAATGTACAGAACTCTACTGCTAAAACAAACAGGCATGGCTAGTCAGTAATGTACATCCATGTACTGCTAAAACAAACAGGCATGGCTAGTCAGTGTCATGTTTGTCATTTATTGTCATGTCTTGTCCCTGTGCTCCCCATGCTATTCGTTTCCCTCTGCTGGTCTTGTTTGGTTCTTTCCCTCCTATCCCTCTCTCTCCCCCTCCCTCTCTCACTCTCTCGCTCTCTCTTCTCTCTGTCGTTCCGTTCCTGCTCCCAGCTGTTCCTATTCCCCTAATCATCATTTAGTCTTCCCACACCTGTTCCCGATCCTTTCCCCTGATTAGAGTCCCTATTTATTCCTTTGTGATCCGTTCCTGTGCCGTCGGTTCCTTGTATTGTATTCACCATGCTGTGATTGCGTTTCGCCCTGTCCTGTCGTGTTTTTGCCGTGATTGTGTATCACCCTGTCCTGTCGTGTTTTGTGCCTTCTTCAGACGCTGCGTGTGAGCAGGTGTCTCAGTCGACTACGGCCTGCGCCTACCCGAAGCGACCTGCAGTCTGTGGCCGCTTCTCCAGTTGTTTTCCCTCTACAATTCTAGAGGATTTCAGTTATTCCGTTTTGAACATTAATAAACTCTGTTTCTGTTAAGTCGCGTTTGGGTCCTCTTTTACCTGCATGACAGAAGGAACCGACCAAGGAATGGACCCAGCGACTTCAGACGCTCGTTACACTGCCGTCGAGATCCAAGGAGCCATGCTCGGCAGACACGAGCAGGAATTGTCCGCTGCTCGCCATGCCGTGGAGAACCTGGCCGCTCAGGTTTCCGACCTCTCTGGACAGTTCCAGAGTCTACGTCTCGTGCCACCTGTTACTTCCTGGCCTGCCGAGCCTCCAGAACCTAGGGTTAATAACCCACCTTGCTACTCCGGGCAGCCCACTGAGTGCCGCTCCTTTCTCACGCAGTGTGAGATTGTGTTCTCTCTCCAACCCAACACATACTCTAGAGAGAGAGCTCGGGTTGCTTACGTCATTTCACTCCTTACTGGCCGGGCTCGAGAATGGGGCACAGCTATCTGGGAGGCAAGGGCTGATTGCTCTATCAAATTCCAGAACTTTAAAGAGGAGATGATTCGGGTTTTTGACCGTTCAGTTTTTGGTGGGGAGGCTTCTAGGGCCCTGGCTTCCTTATGCCAAGGTGAACGGTCCATAACGGATTATTCCATTGAGTTTCGCACTCTTGCTGCCTCTAGTGAGTGGAACGAGCCGGCGCTGCTCGCTCGTTTTCTGGAGGGACTCCACGCAGTGGTTAAGGATGAGATTCTCTCCCGGGAGGTTCCTTCAGATGTGGACTCTTTGATTGCTCTCGCCATCCGCATAGAACGACGGGTAGATCTTCGTCACCGGGCTCGTGGAAGAGAGCTCGCATCAACGGTGTTTCCCTGCTCCGCATCGCAACCATCTCCCTCCTCTGGCTTTGAGACTGAGCCCATGCAGCTGGGAGGGATTCGCATCTCGAATAAGGAGAGGGAACGGAGGATCACCAACCGCCTGTGCCTCTATTGCGGAGTTGCTGGACATTTTGTTAATTCATGTCCAGTAAGAGGCCAGAGCCCATCAGTAAGCGGAGGGCTACTGGTGAGCGCTACTACTCAGTCCTCTTCATCTAGATCTTGTACTACTATGTCGGTCCATCTACGCTGGACCGGTTCGGGTGCTACATGCAGTGCCTTGATTGACTCTGGGGCTGAAGGTTGTTTCATGGACGAAGCATGGGTTCGGAAACATAACATTCCTTTCAGACCGTTAGACAAGCCTACGCCCATGTTTGCCTTAGATGGTAGTCATCTTCCCAGTATCAAATTTGAGACACTACCTTTAACTCTCACAGTATCTGGTAACCACAGTGAGACTATTTCTTTTTTGATTTTCCGTTCACCGTTTACACCTGTTGTTTTGGGTCATCCCTGGCTAGTATGTCATAATCCTTCTATTAATTGGTCTAGTAATTCTATCCTATCCTGGAACGTTTCTTGTCATGTGAAGTGTTTAATGTCTGCCATCCCTCCCGTTTCTTCTCTCCCTACTTCTCAGGAGGAACCTGGCGATTTGACAGGAGTGCCGGAGGAATATCATGATCTGCGCACGGTCTTCAGTCGGTCCCGAGCCAACTCCCTTCCTCCTCACCGGTCGTATGATTGTAGTATTGATCTCCTTCCAGGGACCACGCCTCCTCGAGGTAGACTATACTCTCTGTCGGCTCCCGAACGTAAGGCTCTCGAGGATTATTTGTCTGTGTCTCTTGGCGCCGGTACCATAGTGCCTTCTTCTTCTCCGGCCGGGGCGGGGTTCTTTTTGTTAAGAAGAAGGACGGTACTCTGCGCCCCTGCGTGGATTATCGAGGGCTGAATGACATAACGGTTAAGAATCGTTATCCGCTTCCCCTTATGTCATCAGCCTTCGAGATTCTGCAGGGAGCCAGGTGCTTTACTAAGTTGGACCTTCGTAACGCTTACCATCTCGTGCGCATCAGAGAGGGGGACGAGTGGAAAACGGCGTTTAACACTCCGTTAGGGCATTTTGAGTACCGGGTTCTGCCGTTCGGTCTCGCCAATGCGCCAGCTGTTTTTCAGGCATTAGTTAATGATGTTCTGAGAGACATGCTGAACATTTTTGTTTTTGTCTATCTTGACGATATCCTGATTTTTCTCCGTCACTCGAGATTCATGTTCAGCACGTTCGACGTGTTCTACAGCGCCTTTTAGAGAATTGTCTCTACGTAAAGGCTGAGAAGTGCTCTTTTCATGTCTCCTCCGTTACCTTTCTCGGTTCCGTTATTTCCGCTGAAGGCATTCAGATGGATTCCGCTAAGGTCCAAGCTGTCAGTGATTGGCCCGTTCCAAGGTCACGTGTCGAGTTGCAGCGCTTTTAGGTTTCGCTAATTTCTATCGGCGTTTCATTCGTAATTTCGGTCAAGTTGCTGCCCCTCTCACAGCTCTTACTTCTGTCAAGACGTGTTTTAAGTGGTCCGGTTCCGCCCAGGGAGCTTTTGATCTTCTAAAAGAACGTTTTACGTCCGCTCCTATCCTCGTTACTCCTGACGTCACTAGACAATTTATTGTCGAGGTTGACGCTTCAGAGGTAGGCGTGGGAGCCATTCTATCCCAGCGCTTCCAGTCTGACGATAAGGTTCATCCTTGCGCTTATTTTTCTCATCGCCTGTCGCCATCTGAGCGCAACTATGATGTGGGTAACCGTGAACTGCTCGCCATCCGCTTAGCCCTAGGCGAATGGCGACAGTGGTTGGAGGGGGGCGACCGTTCCTTTTGTCGTTTGGACAGACCATAAGAACCTTGAGTACATCCGTTCTGCCAAACGACTTAATGCCCGTCAAGCTCGTTGGGCGTTGTTTTTCGCTCGTTTCGAGTTTGTGATTTCTTACCGTCCGGGTAGCAAGAACACCAAGCCTGATGCCTTATCCCGTCTGTTTAGTTCTTCTGTGGCTTCTACTGATCTCGAGGGATTCTTCCTTATGGGCGTGTTGTCGGGTTGACAGTCTGGGGAATTGAAAGACAGGTTAAGCAAGCACTCACGCACACTGCGTCGCCGCGCGCTTGTCCTAGTAACCTCCTTTTCGTTCCTGTTTCCACTCGTCTGGCTGTTCTTCAGTGGGCTCACTCTGCCAAGTTAGCTGGTCATCCCGGTGTTCGAGGCACTCTTGCGTCTATTCGCCAGCGCTTTTGGTGGCCGACTCAGGAGCGTGACACGCGCCGTTTCGTGGCTGCGTGTTCAGACTGCGCGCAGAAGAAGTCTGGTAATTTTTTTCTGCTTCTGCTCCTGGTCTTGCTGGGTCTCAGTCTGTTCCCTGCCATCGCATCTCTCCTGTTCTTGTCCCTGCCCTTGCTGTGTCTCAGTCTGTCCCTAGTTCTCATTTTTTTTTTTTTTAGAGTAGTACCCTAGTTTCCCTTTTTATCGTTTTTCGTTACGGTCCTGAGGAGAGGAGTTGGGTTCTTTCTCGGGACGTGCTGGACCGTTTGATCTATGATTTCCTCCGTTGCTGCCAGTGTTCCTCCTCGAGAGCGCCAGGAGGCGCTCGGTGAGTGGGGGGTACTGTCATGTTTGTCATTTATTGTCATGTCTTGTCCCTGTGCTCCCCATGCTATTCGTTTCCCTCTGCTGGTCTTGTTTGGTTCTTTCCCTCCTATCCCTCTCTCTCCCCTCCCTCTCTCACTCTCTCGCTCTCTCTTCTCTCTGTCGTTCCGTTCCTGCTCCCAGCTGTTCCTATTCCCCTAATCATCATTTAGTCTTCCCACACCTGTTCCCGATCCTTTCCCCTGATTAGAGTCCCTATTTATTCCTTTGTGATCCGTTCCTGTGCCGTCGGTTCCTTGTATTGTATTCACCATGCTGTGATTGCGTTTCGCCCTGTCCTGTCGTGTTTTTGCCGTGATTGTGTATCACCCTGTCCTGTCGTGTTTTGTGCCTTCTTCAGACGCTGCGTGTGAGCAGGTGTCTCAGTCGACTACGGCCTGCGCCTACCCGGCTTTACCTGCAGTCTGTGGCCGCTTCTCCAGTTGTTTTCCCCTCTACAATTCTAGAGGATTTCAGTTATTCCGTTTTGAACATTAATAAACTCTGTTTCTGTTAAGTCGCGTTTGGGTCCTCTTTTACCTGCATGACAGTCAGTAATGTACAGAACTGTACTGCTAAAACAAACAGGCATGGCTAGTCAGTAATGTACAGAACTCTACTGCTAAAACAAACAGGCATGGCTAGTCAGTAATGTACATCCATGTACTGCTAAAACAAACAGGCATGGCTAGTCAGTAATGTACAGAACTGTACTGCTAAAACAAACAGGCATGGCTAGTCAGTAATGTACAGAACTGTACTGCTAAAACAAACAGGCATCGCTCGTCAGTAATGTACAGAACTGTACTGTTAAAACAAACAGGCATGGCTAGTCAGTAATGTACATCCATGTACTGCTAAAACAAACAGGCATGGCTAGTCAGTAATGTACAGAACTGTACTGCTAAAACAAACAGGCATGGCTAGTCAGTAATGTACAGAACTCTACTGCTAAAACAAACAGGCATGGCTAGTCAGTAATGTACATCCATGTACTGCTAAAACAAACAGGCATGGCTAGTCAGTAATGTTTCAGAACTGTACTGCTAAAACAAACAGGCATGGCTAGTCAGTAATGTACAGAACTCTACTGCTAAAACAAACAGGCATGGCTAGTCAGTAATGTACAGAACTGTACTGCTAAAACAAACAGGCATGGCTAGTCAGTAATGTACATCCATGTACTGCTAAAACAAACAGGCATGGCTAGTCAGTAATGTACATCCATGTACTGCTAAAACAAACAGGCATGGCTAGTCAGTAATGTACAGAACTATATTGCTAAAACAAACAGGCATGGCTAGTGAGTAATGAACATCCATGTACTGCTAAAACAAACAGGCATGGCTAGTCAGTAATGTACATCCATGTACTGCTAAAACAAACAGGCATGGCTAGTCAGTAATGTACAGAACTGTACTGCTAAAACAAACAGGCATGGCTAGTCAGTAATGTACATCCATGTACTGCTAAAACAAACAGGCATGGCTAGTCAGTAATGTACATCCATGTACTGCTAAAACAAACAGGCATGGCTAGTCAGTAATGTACATCCATGTACTGCTAAAACAAACAGGCATGGCTAGTCAGTAATGTACAGAACTGTACTGCTAAAACAAACAGGCATGGCTAGTCAGTAATGTACATCCATTTACTGCTAAAACAAACAGGCATGGCTAGTCAGTAATGTACAGAACTGTACTGCTAAAACAAACAGGCATGGCTAGTCAGTAATGTACAGAACTGTACTGCTAAAACAAACAGGCATGGCTAGTCAGTAATGTACAGAACTGTACTGCTAAAACAAACAGGCATCGCTCGTCAGTAATGTACAGAACTGTACTGTTAAAACAAACAGGCATGGCTAGTCAGTAATGTACATCCATGTACTGCTAAAACAAACAGGCATGGCTAGTCAGTAATGTACAGAACTGTACTGCTAAAACAAACAGGCATGGCTAGTCAGTAATGTACAGAACTCTACTGCTAAAACAAACAGGCATGGCTAGTCAGTAATGTACATCCATGTACTGCTAAAACAAACAGGCATGGCTAGTCAGTAATGTACAGAACTGTACTGCTAAAACAAACAGGCATGGCTAGTCAGTAATGTACAGAACTGTACTGCTAAAACAAACAGGCATGGCTAGTCAGTAATGTACATCCATGTACTGCTAAAACAAACAGGCATGGCTAGTCAGTAATGTACAGAACTGTACTGCTAAAACAAACAGGCATGGCTAGTCAGTAATGTACAGAACTCTACTGCTAAAACAAACAGGCATGGCTAGTCAGTAATGTACATCCATGTACTGCTAAAACAAACAGGCATGGCTAGTCAGTAATGTACAGAACTGTACTGCTAAAACAAACAGGCATGGCTAGTCAGTAATGTACAGAACTGTACTGCTAAAACAAACAGGCATGGCTAGTCAGTAATGTACATCCATGTACTGCTAAAACAAACAGGCATGGCTAGTCAGTAATGTACAGAACTGTACTGCTAAAACAAACAGGCATCGCTAGTCAGTAATGTACAGAACTGTACTGCTAAAACAAACAGGCATGGCTAGTCAGTCAGTAATGTACAGAACTGTACTGCTAAAACAAACAGGCATCGCTAGTCAGTAATGTACAGAACTGTACTGCTAAAACAAACAGGCATGGCTAGTCAGTAATGTACAGAACTGTACTGCTAAAACAAACAGCGATCGCTAGTAAGTAATGTACAGAACTGTACTGCTAAAACAAACAGGCATGGCTAGTCAGTAATGTACAGAACTGTACTGCTAAAACAAACAGGCATGGCTAGTCAGTAATGTACAGAACTGTACTGCTAAAACAAACAGGCATGGCTAGTCAGTAATGTACATCCATGTACTGCTAAAACAAACAGGCATGGCTAGTCAGTAATGTACAGAACTGTACTGCTAAAACAAACAGGCATGGCTAGTCAGTAATGTACAGAACTCTACTGCTAAAACAAACAGGCATGGCTAGTCAGTAATGTACATCCATGTACTGCTAAAACAAACAGGCATGGCTAGTCAGTAATGTACAGAACTGTACTGCTAAAACAAACAGGCATGGCTAGTCAGTAATGTACAGAACTCTACTGCTAAAACAAACAGGCATGGCTAGTCAGTAATGTACATCCATGTACTGCTAAAACAAACAGGCATGGCTAGTCAGTAATGTACATCCATGTACTGCTAAAACAAACAGGCATGGCTAGTCAGTAATGTACAGAACTGTACTGCTAAAACAAACAGGCATGGCTAGTCAGTAATGTACATCCATGTACTGCTAAAACAAACAGGCATGGCTAGTCAGTAATGTACAGAACTGTACTGCTAAAACAAACAGGCATGGCTAGTCAGTAATGTACAGAACTCTACTGCTAAAACAAACAGGCATGGCTAGTCAGTAATGTACATCCATGTACTGCTAAAACAAACAGGCATGGCTAGTCAGTAATGTACATCCATGTACTGCTAAAACAAACAGGCATGGCTAGTCAGTAATGTACAGAACTGTACTGCTAAAACAAACAGGCATCGCTAGTCAGTAATGTACAGAACTGTACTGCTAAAACAAACAGGCATGGCTAGTCAGTAATGTACAGAACTGTACTGCTAAAACAAACAGGCATGGCTAGTCAGTAATGTACAGAACTGTACTGCTAAAACAAACAGGCATCGCTAGTCAGTAATGTACAGAACTCTACTGCTAAAACAAACAGGCATGGCTAGTCAGTAATGTACATCCATGTACTGCTAAAACAAACAGGCATGGCTAGTCAGTAATGTACAGAACTGTACTGCTAAAACAAACAGGCATGGCTAGTCAGTAATGTACAGAACTGTACTGCTAAAACAAACAGGCATGGCTAGTCAGTAATGTACAGAACTCTACTGCTAAAACAAACAGGCATGGCTAGTCAGTAATGTACATCCATGTACTGCTAAAACAAACAGGCATGGCTAGTCAGTAATGTACATCCATGTACTGCTAAAACAAACAGGCATGGCTAGTCAGTAATGTACAGAACTGTACTGCTAAAACAAACAGGCATCGCTAGTCAGTAATGTACAGAACTGTACTGCTAAAACAAACAGGCATGGCTAGTCAGTAATGTACAGAACTGTACTGCTAAAACAAACAGGCATCGCTAGTCAGTAATGTACAGAACTGTACTGCTAAAACAAACAGGCATGGCTAGTCAGTAATGTACAGAACTGTACTGCTAAAACAAACAGCGATCGCTAGTAAGTAATGTACAGAACTGTACTGCTAAAACAAACAGGCATCGCTAGTCAGTAATGTACAGAACCGTACTGCTAAAACAAACAGGCATGGCTAGTCAGTAATGTACAGAACTGTACTGCTAAAACAAACAGGCATCGCTAGTCAGTAATGTACAGAACTGTACTGCTAAAACAAACAGGCATCGCTAGTCAGTAATGTACAGAACTGTACTGCTAAAACAAACAGGCATGGCTAGTCAGTAATGTACAGAACTGTACTGCTAAAACAAACAGGCATAGCTAGTCAGTAATGTACAGAACTGTACTGCTAAAACAAACAGGCATGGCTAGTCAGTAATGTACAGAACTGTACTGCTAAAACAAACAGGCATGGCTAGTCAGTAATGTACAGAACTGTACTGCTAAAACAAACAGGCATCGCTAGTCAGTAATTTACAGAACTGCTTGAGAAGTGGGTGAGACGACTCAGTGTGGGTGCCAAAGGTAGTTGCGCAGTATCTTCCAAATCACTGACCCAACTCAACTGCCATAGGCCAGATTCTGCCCTCAACTTCCTGAAACTTGGAATAGTTTCTTTCAGAAGTTCAGTTCTTATTTTAGTTTGAACTTGGCTCCAGCCAGGTGTCGAGCGAAGTGATATGAAAGACAGAAGTCTCGAAGAGTCTGAAAGACACTTCTCCTGCTTGACTTCCTTCTTTACCTGGCAGGTGTGGGTTCAGCTCCTCACTCTGGTTTTAGCTAGATATCCTGTGTTCTTTCCCTTTATCTTACAGCATGCAGGAAGCCTAAAGACTGTTGTAGTTAGGTGCAGGAAGGCTCAAGAATGGACACAACTTTGCCAAGACATACAGGCTGGGATAATGCGTCCCAGTAATGTGTTAGAGAACCACTGAGAGGGAAAGGCCATCAGCGTCTTAACGCTCTGTTAGTCTTCACCAGTCAAGCGTCATGGGCTCAGAATGAGGTTCACCACCACCACCAGAAGAAGCGTGTGATTCAGTCAGACACAGGTTGCATCCCAAAGGGCTCTGGTCAAAAGCAGTGCACTATGTAGGGAATAGGGTGCAATTTGGGAGTCATCCACCGTCTTATCTGATATTGGCAGCTGCCATTTAATCGATAATCCATTCAAACAGCTAGTCAGAGCTTTTTTTTTAAAGAGATTATTCCTTGGGAGCTTTAGCACCAAGGAAATAAACTTCTGGGTTTGCTTCCCACAGACTAAAGCTTGTCACCTAAAAAAACGATGCTTTGTACTTATTATCCGACAGAATCTAGTGGAATGTGTCAAACTATAGATAACCTCCCTCAGCTCTGCTCTTTCGAGCTGCAACTTCTCAGTTGGCCTCTTAAGGAGTTATCTGTGGGTCTTCTTGATGCAAAAATACTAACTGCTCAGTTTGCACCCAGATGCACACGGGCAGTGAAAACACAAAAACTGAATCTCTCTGAAAAAATTATTATTATTATTATTTCACTAAAATAATACATGTAAACAGAACATGTTAAATTGGTCTAAGAAACAGCGAGCGATGTGCCTTGAGTCCGCATTCTAAATTAAGCACTGTTGGGTTTGCACTAAAAGATGAATAATGGAAATGAGTGATAGTTTAAAGCACTTCTATTATACTGAATACACTAACTGAGTGGTAACAGTGGGCTCCCAGCCGCTTATCATTAGGGCAATTAAAATGAGAATGAAGAAGGAAAGCATATTCCTAACTCACTGCTGGTAATATGATAGAAAACATCTATATTGCTAAAGTTATCCTCTTTAGTTCTAGCAGGTTACATTCTGATGGCATTCAAGCCAAAGTGTAAGATATTGAGGCAGTGAAAGTGCCAATAGGGCATCACATGGAATCACATTCAACATTCATAATTCCTTGATTCTCCACCTGGTCTGTAAAACAAGTGACTGACAGTGCATAGATCCAGGAATGATTATATTGTCAGTTGGATAACCTCTTTGTTTTACTTTTTCTACACCTTACTTGATATGCTCTTGTCGAAGTACATACTGCATTTTGTCACAATAGGTATCTGCCTCTACCTAGATGTTGCCCTCTTACCATCAGCAGCCTCTGTTCCAAACAGCAGCCTCTGGGTGTCTTCTCTGCTTATGGCATCAGGCCTGGCACTGTGCTCTGTGAGTCATCAGACTTGGCACTGGGCACTGTGAGGCATCAGGCCTGGCAATGTGCTCTTATATTTAATGTGCCACATATTACCATATTTGGTCATTTGATAGAGGTTGTAATTAAGATAATTATGTTTATTCAATACTTTACTATTTGTTGAATACCAGCCTAATAGATCACCTACCCTGTAACTATTGTATGTCCTGCTCAACAGATTCCTTCAACACCTCTGAAACTCCTGAATAATCTATGTGTCTGTTTGCCAAATAAAATCCATTGTGCTGCAATAAATGCTATTCAAATGTCGGACTCCAGGAAGAGTAGCTGCTGCTTTTGCAACAGCTAATTGGGATCCTAAGAAAATACCAATACCAAAATATCAAATTCCAGTCCAAAATAATGATGTATTGAATCAGTTTGCCAGTCATTTAAGACAGACATGAATATTGCATGTTCATCTGTAGCGTTCCTTCTTGTCAGAGGAGGCTGGAGTGTGATGACAAAGTCAAAAAGTACAACTTCACTTCCATGTGCAGGACGGTAATAGACCCGTAATGTCTGCCTGGAACAAATCACCTGCAATGCATTATGGATGAGATTCTAAAAGGGAACTATATTGGCTGTCTTTCAGAAATGGTCTTTTCTTGGGCTGGA
Organism: Oncorhynchus gorbuscha; assembly: GCF_021184085.1. Classification (NCBI taxonomy): domain Eukaryota; kingdom Metazoa; phylum Chordata; class Actinopteri; order Salmoniformes; family Salmonidae; genus Oncorhynchus; species Oncorhynchus gorbuscha. The sequence continues at coordinate 99,914,723 of NC_060174.1, read as the reverse complement.
CTCACGAAAGCCTATTGAAGTCATCTTACAAAGAGGAGTTTTTCCTCAGTAACTCTGGTAGGGCTCTCTCAGTAACTTTGCCCCTGTTTTTAGTGAATTAAATCTTCCGACAGATTTTCAGCTATGTCCTATTAGGATTATATATGATTTAACACATGGGAGAATTTGAAATTGGGCTCAATCCTATTTCCAGATTGTATACCATTAGAGGCCATTGAAATGAGAAATAATGTAGTGTAAAACCTTGTAAAGGCCTTCAAAAATAGTTCAGAAAAACATTTCAGATAGTCATGACTACATTTTCTGTGTGTTTTTTAAGCCATATACAATTTATTATTTAGCCCAGACATGGAATATATTCAAGTCTTTATTGTATCTGCAAGCGCATGCTGAAGACAAGCAGAGGTATACTTTGCAGGATGTGTACCTGAAAACTGTTATTTATTATGGCCTTATTAGATGAACATATATGAAATGCATAATTTGAGTGCTAAACGGAATATTATAAACCGGGTGGTTCCAGCACTGAATACTGACTGGCTGACAGCCGTGGTATATCAGACCTTATACCACCAGTATGACAAAAATGTATTTTTACTGCTCTAATTACGTTGGTAAACAGTTTACAATAACATTAAGGCACATCAGTGGGCATGGTATATGGCCTATACACCACGGCTAAGGGCTTGCGTCGTGCATAAGAAAATCCCTTAGCTGTGGTATATTTTCCATATACCACACCCCCTTGTGTCTTATTGCTTTAATAATATACATCATAGCCTACATGTAGATTACAGTGTCAATCATTTCAACCAAACCAGTAGGATTCCTGACACTTTAAGTTATTCCTTTACTGAGAAGCACCCAAAACAATTTCTTGCATGAACGAGCCCTCAGTTGTAGCGCAAACAGATTACACAGACTTGGACTGGGTAAAAGGAAACAAAAGGGGATTAATCTAAGCATAATACAATAACAGTCCTCCGTGGAGATAATTGCAAGATTGATTTAGACATGCATGGGGGTTAATGGCAGCCATTGATTAGATTAGTGGGCCTATCTAAAATGGCTCTCCACAGGCATTAAGCCCCAACCCGAAAAGTTACTAATGCCATTTGAGATTTCTAAACTGAGATATTAACACACTCCATGGGAGCATGATAGTCTGAATATTTATGGCTATGTTTACACAGGCAGCACAATTCTGATATTTTTTTTGACCAATCAGATCAGCTTTTGTTGCCAATAATTTCTCAAGATGATGACTGAACACAGCGGTGCAGATCGCCTCAAGATAAAAACATAGTATTCAATGTCAGTAAATTGGACTAAATATTAACACTTCATATACTTGTAGGTAATAACCTTCAATCTGGATAACAACAGAAAACAAATCATAAGGCAAGAGAAAAGTATCAACAAATATTAAGAAAAGAAGCAACACTCAGACATGACAGAGAGTAAACGAGGAGAATCAATCTTCCCCCCCATAAACGTGGCTCATTGACGGATACAGACGATTTATGCTTTTCACCACCGGGACTGGTAAGGGTGGAAAGTGATCTGTTAAAGTTGATAAATGACAAACTGGGCATACTTCAGTAAGGACAGGGTTGGGGAGCAATGGATTACATGTAATTCGTTACATGTAAGGGATGGCATAGCAGTCAGACGTCTTTGTCTTTTGTCCTGTCGTGTTCCTGGTATATATCTTTTTACATCTTTTTCTTCGCGTGGATCTGCATTTTTCGAAAGTATTTATATTTACTTCGGATCTGGAATCCCTCAACTGAAGTTAGCCAGCTAACTACCTACCAGCTATCAGTTAGCAAACCATTGCTAGCGGTCATCAGCTAACCTTTAGGTTGGAAAGCTCTCGCCAGTTAGAACAACGTGACTCAAACCAGAGCATAACGGACCCATTTCTCTCCATATCCCCGGATTCCTACCGCAAACTCTGAACATTTTCATCTGGATCTTCGCAACTAGCTAACCGCAATCCCGGGTGACCACTCCTGGCTAGCGTTTCCATCCCGGAGCAAGCACCAATTAGCCTGAAGCTAGCCTGGCCAGGGCTCCAGTGCCAGTGGCCAGTGCTACCACCGAAGCCCACTCCTGGGCTACAATATCCGGACCCCTTCTACTGCCGGTACGGGGCACGGAACCCCGCCGATCCTCTACGACTGGAACACCGACATAATCTGCCCGAGGATTCCAACAAGCCCCTCAGGCGTGACGCCGGCTGAAGACCCATTCTGCTAACATGTTATGCCTGCTAGCTACCTAGAGCTACTTTGAACCCTACTAACTCCACGACTGGTCTATCGACGTCACTGCACAAAGAGGCAAAAACAGACTTACCCCATCCCCCAAAGGCTAATTTTCTATTCCCGGTCTAGTAACTGCTAGCTTGCCTGCCCCGGTCTGCTAACTGCTAGCCCCTACTAACTGCTTGCTTGCTAACCCGGTCTGCTAACTGCTAGCTTGTTTAACCGCGGCCTACTAACTATTAGCATGTTAGCATTGGCCTGCTAACTGTCTGAATCGCCGTGTTCCCAGTCAGCCCAACCACTCACTGGACCCATATGTTCACTTGGCTACGCATACCTCTCTCTAATATCAATATGCCTCGTCCATTGCTGTCCTGGTTAGTGATTACTGTCTTATTTCACTGTAGAGCCTCTAGCCCTGCTCAATATGCCTTAACCAACCATGTTGTTCCATCTACATTTACATTTACATTACATTTAAGTCATTTAGCAGACACTCTTATCCAGAGCGACTTACAAATTGGTGCATTCACCTTATGACATCCAGTAGAACAGTCACTTTACAATAGTGCATCTAAATCTTAAAGGGGGGGAGGGTGAGAAGGATTACTTATCCTATCCTAGGTATTCCTTAAATAGGTGGGGTTTCAGGTGTCTCCGGAAGGTGGTGATTGACTCCGCTGTCCTGGCGTCGTGAGGGAGTTTGTTCCACCATTGGGGGGCCAGAGCAGCGAACAGTTTTGACTGGGCTGAGCGGGAACTGTACTTCCTCAGTGGTAGGGAGGCGAGCAGGCCAGAGGTGGATGAACGCAGTGCCCTTGTTTGGGTGTAGGGCCTGATCAGAGCCTGGAGGTACTGAGGTGCCGTTCCCCTCACAGCTCCGTAGGCAAGCACCATGGTCTTGTAGCGGATGCGAGCTTCAACTGGAAGCCAGTGGAGAGAGCGGAGGAGCGGGGTGACGTGAGAGAACTTGGGAAGGTTGAACACCAGACGGGCTGCGGCGTTCTGGATGAGTTGTAGGGGTTTAATGGCACAGGCAGGGAGCCCAGCCAACAGCGAGTTGCAGTAATCCAGACGGGAGATGACAAGTGCCTGGATTAGGACCTGCGCCGCTTCCTGTGTGAGGCAGGGTCGTACTCTGCGGATGTTGTAGCGCATGAACCTACAGGAACGGGCCACCACCTCCTACATATGCCATGACATCACCTGGTTTAAACGTCTCTAGAGACTATATCTCTCTCATCATTACTCAATGCCTAGGTTTACCCCCAATGTACTCACATCCTACCTTACCTTTGTCTGTACACTATGCCTTGAATCTATGGTATCATGCCCAGAAACCTGCTCATTTTACTCTCTGTTCCGAACGTGCTAGACGGCCAGTTCGTATAGCATTTAGCTGTACCCTTATCCTACTTCTACTCTGTTCCTCTGGTGATGTAGAGGTTAATACACGTCCTGCGGTGCCTAGCTCCACTCCCCAGGTACTCTCATTTGTTGACTTCTGCAACCGTAAAAGTCTTGGTTTCATGCATGTTAACATAAGAAGCCTACTCCCTAAGTTTGTTTTACTCACTGCTTTAGCACATTCTGCCAACCCGGATGTCTTAGTCGTGTCTGAATCCTGGCATAGGAAAACAACCAAAAACCTTGAAATCTCCATCGCTACGATACCATTTTCCGCCAAGATAGAAATGCCAAAGGGGGCATTGTTGCAATCTACTTCAAAGACAGCCTGCAGAGTTCTGTATTACTATCCAAGTCTGTACCCAAACAATTCGAGCTTCTACTTCAAAAATTCACCTTTCCAGAAACAAGTCTCTCAATTTTGCCGCTTGCTATAGACCTCCCTCTGCCCCAAGCTGTGCCCTCGATACCATATGTGAATTGATTGACCCCCATCTATCTTCTGAGCTCGTGCTACTAGGTGACCTGAATTGGGACACCCGACCATCAATGAACCTACCAGGTACAACTCCAAATCCGTAATCACAGGCACCCTCATAGATGTCATCCTAACTAACTCACCCTCCAAATACACCTCTGCTGTCTTCAATCAAGATCTCAGCGATCACTGCCTCATTGCCTGCATCCGTAATGGGGTCTGCGACCAAACGACCTCCACTCATCACTGTCAAACGCTCCCTGAAACACTTCTGCGAGCAGGCCTTTCTAATTGACCTGGCCGGGGTATCCTGGAATGACATTGACCTCATCCCGTCAGTAGATGATGCCTGGCTACTCTTTAAAAATGCCTTCCTCACCATCTTAAACAAGCATGCCCCGTTCAAAAAATGTAGAACTAGGAATAGATATAGTCCTTGTTTCACTCCAGACCTGTACAAAAACATCCTGTGGCATTCTGCATTAGTATCGAATAGCCCCCGTGATATGCAACTTTTCAGGGAAGTTAGGAACAAATATACACAGGCAGTTAGGAAAGCTAAGGCTAGCTTTTTCAAACAGAAATTTGCATCCTGTAGTACAAATTCAAAAAGGTTCTGGGACGCTGTAAAGTCCATGGAGAATAAGAGCACCTCTTCCCAGCTGTCCACTGCTCTGATGCTAGGAAACACTGTCACCACCGATAAATCCACTATAATTGAATTTCAATAAGCATTTCTCTACGGCTGGCCATGCTTTCCACCTGGCTACCCCTATCCCGGTCAACTGCCCGGCACCTTCCACAGCAACCCAGCAAAGCCCCCACCATTTCTCCTTTACCCAAATCCAGATAGCTGATGTTCTGAAAGAGCTGCAAAATCTGGACCCCTACAAATCAGCAGGGCTAGACAATCTGGACCCTCTCATTCTAAAATGATCTGCCAAAATTGTTGCAACCCCTATTACTAGCCTGTTCAACCTCTCTTTCGAATCGTCTGAGATTCCTAAAGATTGGAAAGCTGCTGTGGTCATCTCCCTCTTCAAAGGGGGTTACACTCTAGACCCAAACTGCTACAGACCTATATCTATCCTACCCTGTCTTTCTAAGGTCTTCGAAAGCCAAGTTAACAAACAGATTACCGACCATTGTGAATCCCACCGTACCTTCTCCGCTATGCAATCTGGTTTCAGAGCTGGTCATGGGGGCACCTCAGCCACACTCAAGGTCCTTAACAACATCATAACCGCAATCAATAAGAGACATTACTGTGCAGCCGTATTCATCGACCTGGCAAATGCTTTAGACTCTGTCAATCACCATATTCTTATTGGCAAACTCGACAGCCTTGGTTTCTCAAATGATTGCCTCGCCTGGTTAACCAACTACTTCTCTGATAGAGTTCAGTGTATCAAATCGGATGGCCTGTTGTCTGGACCTCTGGCAGTCTCTATGGGGGTGCCACAGCGTTCAATCCTCAGGCCGACTCTCTTCTCTGTATACATCAATGATGTTGCTCTTGCTGCTGGTGATTCTCTGGTACACCTCTACACAGACGACACCATTCTGTATACTTCTGGCCCCTCATTGGACACTGTGTTAACCAACCTCCAGACGAGCTTCAATGCCATACAACTCTCCTTCCATGGCCTCCAACTGCTCTTAAACGCAAATAAAACTAAATGCATGCTATTCAACCGATCACTGCCCGCACCTGCTCGCCCGTCCAGCATCACAACTCTGGACGGCTCTTACTTAGAATACGTGGACAACTACAAATACCTAGGTGCCTGGTTGGACTGTAAACTCTCCTTCCAGACTCACATTAAGCATCTCCAATCCAAAATTAAATCTAGAATCGGCTTCCTATATCAAAACAAAGCATCCTTCACTCATGCTGCCAAACATACCCTCGTAAAACTGACCATGCTACCGATTCTCGACTTCGGTGATGTCATCTATAAAATAGCCTCCAACACTCTACTCAACAAACTGGATGCAGTCTATCACAGTGTCATCCGTTTTGTCACCAAAGACCCAGGCACTACCCACCATTGCGACCTGTACGCTCTCGTTGGTTGGCTCTCACTTCATACTTGTCACCAAACCCACTGGCTACAGGTTATCTACAAGTCTTTGCTAGGTAAAGGTATCTCAGCTCACTGGTCACCATAGCTGCACCCACTCGTAGCACACGCGCCAGCAGGTATATCTCACTGGTCACCCCCCAAAGCCAATTCCTCATTTGGTCATCTTTCCTTCCAGTTCTCTGCTGCCAATGACTGGAACGAACTGCAAAAATCTCTGAAGCTGGAGAGTCATATCTCTCTCACTCGCTTTAAGCACCAGCTGTCAGAGCAGCTCACAGATCACTGCACCAGTACATAGCCCATCTGTAAACAGCCCATCTATCTACCTACCTCATCCCCATACAGTATTTATTTATTTATCTTGCTCCTTTGCACCCCAGCATCTGTACTTGCACATTCATCTTCTGCACATCTACCATTCCTGTGTTTAATTGTAATTACTTCGCCACCATTGCCTATTTTTTGCCTTAACTCCCTTATCTTACCTCATTTGCACTCACTGTATATAGACTTTTTGTTTTCTTTTGCTCTACTGTATTATTGACTATGTTTTGTTTATTCCATGTATAACTCTGTGTTGTTGTATGTTTCAAATTGCTCTGCTTTATCTTGGCCAGGTAGCAGTTGCAAATGAGAAATTGTTCTCAACTAGCCTACCTGGTTAAATAAAGGTGAAATAATAAATAAATAAGTCTATGTTAGTTTTTCTATATTTTCTATTTCTATGTTTGGCCTGATATGGTTCTCAATCAGAGGCAGCTGTCTATCGTTGTCCCTGATTGAGAGCCATATTTAGGTAGCCTGTTTTCCTTTGTGTTTTGTGGGTGGTTTTTTCTGTCTTTGTGTGTCTGCACCAGATAACTGTTTCGGTTGTCACTTTGTTGTTTTGTATTTTCTAAGTGTTCAGTTGTTTATTAAAAACAACGCTCCTCCCAGAGCGCTTAGAACCTTGGCGTGATCCTGGACAGCACCCTGTCGTTCTCAACTAACATCAAGGCGGTGGCCCGTTCCTGTAGGTTCATGCTTTACAACATCCGCAGAGTACGACCCTGCCTCACACAGGAAGCGGCACAGGTCCTAATCCAGGCACTTGTCATCTCCCGTCTGGATTACTGCAACTCGCTGTTGGCTGGGCTCCCTGCCTGTGCCATTAAACCCCTACAACTCATCCAGAACGCCGCAGCCCGTCTAGTGTTCAACCTTCCCAAGTTCTCTCACGTCACCCCGCTCCTCCGCTCGCTCCACTGGCTTCCAGTTGAAGCTTGCATCCGCTACAAGACCATGGTGCTTGCCTACGGAGCTGTGAGGGGAACGGCACCTCAGTACCTCCAGGCTCTGATCAGGCCCTACACCCAAATAAGGGCACTGCGTTCATCCACCTCTGGCCTGCTCGCCTCCCTACCACTGAGGAAGTACAGTTCCCGCTCAGCCCAGTCAAAACTGTTCGCTGCTCTGGCTCCCCAATGGTGGAACAAACTCCCTCACGACGCCAGGACAGCGGAGTCAATCACCACCTTCCGGAGACACCTGAAACCCCACCTCTTTAAGGAATACCTAGGATAGGATAAAGTAATCCTTCTCACCCCCTCCCCCCTTAAAATATTTAGATGCACTATTGTAAAGTGGCTGTTCCACTGGATGTCATAAGGTGAATGCACCAATTTGTAAGTCGCTCTGGATAAGAGCGTCTGCTAAATGACTTAAATGTAAATGTAATGTAAATGTAAAAAGATGAACACTAACCACACTGCGCTTTGGTCCTCTCTTTCTTCCACCCAAGACAGCCGTTACAGTAATCCATTACATTACCAGCAAAAATATTGTAATCAGATTGCAGATACTTGAAACATTAGATGATTACTTTGAAGATTACTTTTAAATTCAGAAAGGATGTTTGTGAAAAAAATCTTTGACACTTCGATGTTTTCTCAATGACATTCAAAGCAGCATTGAAAAAAGGAGCAGGTTTAAGTTCGTTCCACCTGAGTGAGTCTGACCACAAGTCAAAGACCACTATGATGACACAAAATATGTTTGATGGATCACAGGAAAATATCACAAATAGGCTTTTGTAGGCCACAGTCCAAGCTATGTCTTCCAATGGTGCAATTGCTGTCAGCATTCAAAGATGATCCAACTTGAATAAATGCTTGGAGGTAAGGATGACAGCAGTGGTGTAGTCTACGTCTAAATGGATTTCACTTATTATTGATATTTACATAGCGCATTGATGTGAATCACGCTACTGCTCTCTCATTTAGCTATTTGCACCATACAGATTGTTTTTTTTTGCGCCGACAGAGATGGCCGCCTCGCTTCGCGTTCCTAGGAAACTATGCACTATTTTGTTTTTTACATACAGTCGGGAGGAACTACTGAATTTAAGAGCAACATCAACTCACCATCATTACGACCAGGAATATGACTTTCCCGAATCAGATCCTGTGTTTTGCCTTCCACCCAGGACAATGGATCGGATCCCAGCCGGCGACCCTAAACAACGTCTCCGTAAAAGTGGCAAACGAAGGGGTCTTCTGGTCAGGCTCCGGAGACGGGCACATCGCACACCACTCCCCAGCATACTACTCGCCAAGTCCAGTCTCTTGACAACAAGGTTGATGAAATCCGAGCAAGGGTAGCATTCCAGAGAGACATCAGAGACTGTAATGTTCTTTGCTTCAAGGAAACATGGCTCAATCGAGAGACGCTATCGGAGTCGGTGCAGCCAGCTGGGTTCTTCACTCATCGCGCCGACAGAAACAAGCATCTTTCTGGTAAGAAGAGGGGCGGGGGGGTATACCTTATGATTAACGAGACATGGTGTGATCGTAACAACATACAGGAACTCAAGTCCTTCTGTTCACCTGACTTATAATTCATCACAATCAAATGTCGACAGAATTATCTACCAAGGGAATTCTCTTTGATTATAATCACAGCCGTATATATTTCCCCCCAAGCAGACACATCGATGGCCCTGAACTAAATTTATTTGACTCTATGTAAACTGGAAACCACATATCCTGAGGCTGCATTCATTGTAGCTGGGGATTTTAACAAGACAAATTTGAAAACAAGACTCCCTAAATTCTATCAGCATATCGATTGTGCAACCAGGGTTGGTAAAACCCTGGATCATTGTTATTCTAACTTACGCGACGCATATAAGGCCCTCCACCGCCCTCCTTTCGGAAAAGCTGACCACGACTACATTTTGTTGCTTCCAGCCTACAGACAGACACTAAAACAAGCTCTCGAGCTCAGGTCTGTTCAACGCTGGTCCGACCAATCTGATTCCACGCTTCAAGACTGCTTCGATCATGTGGATTGTGATATGTTCCGCATTGCGTCCAACAACAACATTGACGAATACGCTGATTCGGTGAGCGAGTTCATTAGAAAGTGCATTGGCGATGTCGTACCCACAGCATCTATTAAAACATTCCCAAACCAGAAACCGTGGATTGATGGCAGCATTCACGCGAAACTGAAAGCGCGAACCACTGGCAAGGTGACCGGAAACATGACCGAATACAAACAGTGTAGCTATTCCCTCCGCAAGGCAACAAACAAGCTAAGCATCAGTATAGTATTCAACGGCTCAGACACAAGAGGTTTGTGGCAGGGTCTACAGTCAATCACGGATTACAAAAAGAAAACCAGCCCCGTCACGGACCAGGATGTCTTGCTCCCAGACAGACTAAATAACTTCTTTGCTCGCCTCCAAACTCGTCATCAAGCTTGAGACCCTGGGTCTCGACCCCGGGGTCTGGAATTCCTGACGGGCCGCCCCCAGGTGGTGAGGGTAGGTAACAACATCTCCACCCCAGTGATCCTCAACACTGGGGTCCCACAAGGTTGCATTCTGAGCCCTCTCCTGTACTCCCTGTTCACCCACGACTGCGTGGCCATGCACGCCTCCAACTCAATCATCAAGTTTGATCTGCCTGTCCCTGTAAAAATAAAATAAACTAAACTAAACTAAACAAAACAAAGGAGATAATCGTGGCCTTCAGGAAACAACAGAGGGAGCACCTCCTATCCACATCGACGGGACAGTAGTGGAGAGGATAGTAATTTTTAAGTTCCTCTGCATACACACCACGGACAAACTGAATTGGTCCACCCACAGAGACAGCGTTGTGAAGAAGGCGCAGCAGCCTCAGGAGGCTGAAGGAATTCGGCTTGTCACCAAAAGCACTCACAAACGTCTACAGATGCACAATCGAGAGCATCCTGTCGGGCTGTATCACCTCATGGTACGGCAACTGCTCCACCCACAACCGTAAGGCTCTCCAGAGGATAGTGAGGTCTGCACACCGCATCACCGGGGGCAAACTACCTGCCCTCCAGGACACCTACACCACCCGATTTCCGAGGAAGGCCATAAAGATCGTCAAGGACAACAACCACCGGAGCCACTGCCTGTTCACCCCGCTATCATCCAGAAGGCGAGATCAGTACAGGTGCATCAAAGCAGGGACCAAGACTGACTGAAAAACAGATTCTATCTCAAGGCCATCAGACTGTTAAACAGCCACCACTAACATTGAGTGGCTGCTGCCAACATACTGACTCAACTCCAGCTCACTTTAACATTGGAAATTGATGGAAGTTTATGTAAAAATGTATCACTAGCCACTTTAAACAATGCCACTCAATATGTTTACATACCCTACATTACTCATCTCATATGTATATGTATATACTGTACTCTACATCATCTACTGCATCTTGCCATCTTTATGTAATACATGTATCACTAGCCACTTTAAACTATGCCACTTATGTTTACATTCCCTACATTACTCATCTCATATATACTATCCTCGATAGCATCTACTGCATCTTGCCTATGCCGTTATGTACCATCATTCAATTATATATCTTTATGTACATATTCTTTATCCCTTTACACTTGTGTGTATAAGGTAGTAGTTGTGGAATTGTTAGGTTAGATTAAATGTTGTTTATTACTGCATTGTCAGAACTAGAAGCACACGCATTTCACTACACTTGCATTAACATCTGCTAACCATGTGTATGTGACAAATACAGTTTGATTTGATTTGATTGTTGTGGATGGCTGTTCACAAATCTAAATGTGTATTTGAACCAAATAAAGGTTGAAATCAAGAAGTTTAAGCTGCTTATCAATCATTGTTTTTGAAACCAGTGGGTAGCCAGTGAAGAATGGGCTCTCGCAACAGCTGCATATTGCAGATCCAAATCTATGGAATAAAAGTTGGGCTTTTATTGCTCAATCTAATTCATGCTGATAACACTTTTTATCCATTGGCCTAACGGACACTTGCTCAAACTCATACACTTTTGATAGACTTAAAGGGACAATCTGTAGTTGCTACATCCATTTTTGGACTTATGAATTATATATATCTATTGATTCTTGAAGAATATAACTTGTGAGCTTAGTTAAACTGTCACACTCCTTGAGAACCCCAGAAAATAAGCTTGCTTTACTCCAGTCTTTGTAAACTTTGTAAATGTAAACTATCACTGTATAGCCTCATAACATGGTGTCATGACGTTCCCCAGAAAATAAGCTTGTTTTACTCCAGTGTTTGTAAACTTTGTAAATGTAAACTATCATTGTATAGCCTCATAACATGGTGTCATGACGTTCCCCAGAAAATAAGCTTGTTTTACTCCAGTGTTTGTAAACTTTGTAAATGTAAACTATCACTGTATAGCCTCATAACATGGTGTCATGACGTTCCCCAGAAAATAAGCTTGTTTTACTCCAGTGTTTGTAAACTTTGTAAATGTAAACTATCACTGTATAGCCTCATAACATGGTGTCATGACGTTGGCCTGGGGGGTAGGTTTATGACAGTCATAAATACCTCTCCCCCTTTTTTTCCTCTCTCTACCCTACTGAGGTTACATTTGCAAAACACTTGGTTAACATAGAGATTCTGGGAACATCAGTATGTGGGGGAAAATTAACTATATTCTGGTAATCTGTGATAAGGTGCTTCTCGGTGAGAGGTGTAGGAGTCAGGCACAGGAGAGCAGGGATTTTTGAGAAGCGTGTTTAATATATATATATATATATATATATAGTCCACCAATACAAAAAGGGCACAGACGAAAATCCAAAACTACGCTCTCGAAGGAACAGAAACTCGTGCCAACACATGGATGAACAACCACAGTTCCGACACTTACATACAAGTGCCTAAATAGTGAAAGCAATACAGAAACTCATGCAAAGCGCATGGAGGCACAAATTCAGTTCCGAAACTTAACTACAACTGCTAGCAGTGAAAACAATAAACATCAAAGCAAAGCAAATACACACAAGCTTAATCCCGCACGAATGAAGGCAGGCAACAGGTGCCCTATATACACATAGAAATAAACGCAAATGAAACCAGGTGTGAAAAGGAACACAGACAAAACAACCAGAAAAGAAAAAAGGGATCTGTGGCGGCTAGTAAACCGGCGACGCCGAGCGCCGCCAGAACAGGGAGAGGAGTTACCTTCGGTAGAAATCGTGACATAATCGGAACAATTGAACATATGCGGTGGTACTTAATGAATATGATGTCAGTTCGGTTGTCATCTGAGACATTCTCATCAATGATAAGATGACATAAACTCTACAGTGGAAAGTCTACACATCAGAGTTATCGGATTCACATGGAATTGTTGTTCAATTTAAATGTTTGAATATGAAATTATTAGCCCTTGACGACAATATAACTTCCTGTTCTGATGATGTGAGGACGACGGTAATAACTACAGAACAAAGCCAACATCCGCGTGAGCTTGGTTGCGAATGGTATGAACTATGAACTCTTATTCACTACAGAAGTGATACCTCCTAGCCTTTGAGTTAGCAACAGCAAATGCAACAAGGGTTAGGAAGGAACAGACAGAGTAACCCGTCTATCACCCAACAGCGTTACTACAACGTATTCAATTGACAACCAAAGACATTCTTCAGAGGACTCGGTTTGGCAACACAGCCTTCCATCTACCACCAACCTACCGAAGCGCAGCTCAGAGTAAATATTTATTGCATTTTCCTTTTCCAAATGGGCGGTAATTTAGAAGCATCAGATACTGTATTTACGATAGCACATCTCCCTGTGTCCCTCAGTCTTCTCGCTTTTTCACTCAAACCCAGCCCTTTTCCCTTGTGTAACAAGCTGTCATTTCTGTTCCGCCTGCTAGGGACATTTTCCTTTATGACATCATTTGTAATCAAGTTATGATTTAATGTGTATGTGTAATTCTGTGTGATTAGTTATGTATGTATTAAATAAATCATTAAACCCAATTTTGTATTGCTGATTCAAATTGTTAGCCAGGGTTCGTGCAGATAACCAAGAATTTACAACTTTCAGATGAGACTGAATTAAGATGAGGAATGATATTGACTGCTATTGATGTAAAATATTACTAGGTCTTCAAAAGTTTATTCTGAAGATAACAGCTCTATAAATATTATTTTGTGGTGCCCGACTCTCTAGTTAATTACATTTACATGATGAGCTCAATCAGGTGATATTAATTACGAATAAATTATTTTATAGAATAGCATGTCATATCACTTAATCCGGCATAGCCAAACACACGACAATGGTTAAAACAACACTCATTATATCATGGATGGTCAGTCCTTGCATCCATAGCTCTGTCTATTAATCTGAGAGTAGTTAAATTTCTTCAGGCCCATCCCTCAGCTTTTTACCAAAACAGAGGCTGGGTAATTGGCATTCATTTTTCACATGCAAATAGAACTTTTCAGTAGTGCTCAAAGCATGCCATTCCAGGAGCGCATTATTTATTTTGCAACTGGAATCAATGAACCCAATCAGTCCTCCATGACAACAAAATCATAAACAACAGAGAAGGGCTGGCTAATAAGTCCTTAGTTTTTGGGTCATGTGTCATGGTCGTCCTCCTCTTCATCTGAAGAGGAGAGGCGAGAAGGATCGGAGGACCAAAATGCGGCATGATATGTGTTCATCATGAATTTTAATAAAGAAAACACTGAACACTGAAACACTATACAAAAACCGTAAACAAAATAACAACCGTGAAGCTAATGCGAGCTGCGCTGAAACAAGCCATCAACATAGACAATCACCCACAAACAAACAGTGCAACCCAGGCTACCTAAGTATGATCCTCAATCAGAGACAACTAATGACACCTGCCTCTGATTGAGAACCATACTAGGCCGAAACAAAGAAATACCCATATCATAGAAAAACAAGCATAGACTGCCCACCCCAACTCACGCCCTGACCATACTAAATAATGACAAAACAAAGGAAATAAAGGTCAGAACGTGACATCATGCTTAGGTAAAACAATTTGGATAATCTATACTTCCATATTTCCAAGTCCTATTCTTGAAGATCAAGGGGTATAACATTTATTTGAATGACTGGAATTCTAATAGACTTTGGTTTTTAATGTAAATATATAATTGAATCATATTATTATATGTAGTAGAAAGCGATGGGTTAGAAGAAGCCTACATAACCAACCCATAAAGTAAAATTTAACATCCATACATGGCCAGCTAATTTAACTTCAACATTGATTTATCCTGCAATAAATGTCATTCAGTTGGTAACATACATTTTTGTCTTCTTCTAATGTCTCTTAAGGGGAAAGTAATCTAAAAATAACGGAATGTAATCAGATTACGATACTGAGTTTGGGTAATCCAAAAGTTATGTTACTGATTATAATTTTGGACAGGTAACTAGTAAATTTAATGCATCACGTTTAGAGAGGGAGAGAGAGAGACACAGCTGCATAATTTTTCAGCAGGGGCGTACAGTTGAAGTTGGAAGTTTACATACACCTAGGTTGGAGTCATTAAAACTCATTTTTCAACCACTCCATACATTTCTTGTAAACAAACTATAGTTTTGACAAGTCGGTCTACTTTGTGCAAGTAATTTGACAAGTCGGTCTACTTTGTGCAAGTAATTTTTCCAACATTTGTTTACAGACAGATTATTTCACTTATAATTCACTTTCACAATTCCAGTGGGTCAGAAGTTTAGATACGCTAAGTTAACTGTGCCTTTAAACAGCTTGGAAAATGACAGAAAATGATGTCATGGCTTTAGAAGCTTCTGATATGCTAATTGACATAATTTGAGTCAATTGGATAGGATAGGATAGGATAAGTATCCCCCCCCTTTAAGATTTAGATGCACTATTATAAAGTGGATGTCTGGATGTCATAAGGTGAATGCACCAATTTGTAAGTCGCTCTGGATAAGAGCGTCTGCTAAATGACTTAAATGTAAATGTAAATGTAATTGGGAGATGTACCTGTGGATGTATTTCAAGGCCTACCTTCAAACTCAGTGCCTCTTTGCTTGACATCATGGGAACATTTTTAAAAAATCAGCCAAGACCTCAGAAAACAATTATAGACCTCCACAAGTCTGGTTCATCCTTGGGAGCAATTTTGAAACGCCTGAAGGTACCATGTTCATCTGTACAAACAATAGTACGCAAGTATAAACACCAATGGACCAGACCGCCGTCATACCGCTCAAGAAGGAGACACGTTTTGTCTCCTAGAGATTAACGTACTTTTGGTGCCAAAAGTGCAAAATAATCACAGAATAACAGCAACGGACCTTGTGAAGATGCTGGAGGAAAGAGGTGCAAAAGTATCTATATCATTTGTAAAATGAGTCCTATATCGACATAACCTGAAGGGCAGCTCAGCAAGGAAGAAGCCACTGCTCCAAAACCGCCATAAAAAAGCCAGACTACGGTTTGCAACTGCACGTGGGGACAAAGATCGTACTTCTTGGAGAAATGTCCTCTGGTCTGATGAAAAAATATATAATTCTTCGGCCATAATGACCATCGTTATGTTTGGAGGAAAAAGGGGGAGCTTGCAAGCTGAAGACACCATCCAAACCCTGAAGCACAGGGGTGGCAGCATCATGTTGTGGGGGTGCTTTGCTGCAGGAGGGACTGGTGCACTTCACAAACTAGATGGCATCATGAGGTAGGAAAATGATGTGGATATATTGAAGCAACATCTCAAGACACCAGTCAGGAAGTTAAAGCTTGGTCGCAAATGGGTCTTCCGAATGGACATTGACCACAAGCATATTTCCAAAGTTGTGGCAAAATGGCTTTAAGGACAACAAAGTCAAGGTGTTTGAGTGGCCATCACAATGCCCTGACCTTAATTCTATAGAACATTTGTGGGCAGATCCGAAAAAGCGTGTGAGTGCAAGGAGACCTACAAACCTGACTCAGTTACACCAGCTCTTTCAGGCGGAATGGGCCAAATTTCACCCAACTTATTGTGGGAAGCTTGTGGAAGGCTTCCTGAAATGTTTGACCCAAGTTAAACAATTTAAAGGCAATGCTACCCGATACAAATTGAGTGTATGTAAACTTCTGACCCACTGGGAATGTGAGAATGTGAAATAAATAAAAGCATAAACAAATCATTCTCTCTACTATTAATCTGAAATTTTACATTCTTAAAATAAATTGGTGATCTTAACTGACCTAAGGCAGGGATTTTTTTCCTTGGATTAAATGTCAGAAATTTTGAAAAACTGAGTTTAAATGTATTTGGCTAAGTTGTTGTCATGCAGGTGAAAGAGGACCCAAAAGCGACTTAACAGAAACAGAGTTTATTTAAATCCAAACAGGGAATAACAAAAATCCTCTAGTCTGTAGAGGGGAATAACTAGAGAAGCGGCCACAGACTGCAGGTCGCTTCGGGTAGGCGCAGGCCGTAGTTGATAGAGCCACCTGCTCACACGCAGCATCTGATGAAGGCAAAAAACACGACAGGACAGGGCGAAACACAATCACAGCATGGTGAATACAAAACAAGGAACCGACGGGACAGGAACGGATCACAAAGGAATAAATAGGGACTCTAATCAGGGGAAAGGATCGGGAACAGGTGTGGGAAGATTAAATGATGATTAGGGGAATAGGAACAGCTGGGAGCAGGAACGGAACGATAGAGAGAAGAGAGAGCGAGAGAGTGAGAGAGGGAGGGGGAGAGAGAGGGATAGAAGGAGGGAAAGAACCAAATAAGACCAGCAGAGGGAAACGAATAGCATGGGGAGCACAGGGACAAGACATGATAATAAATGACAAACATGACAGTACCCCCCACTCACCGAGCGCCTCCTGGCGCACTCGAGGAGGAATCCTGGCGGCAACGGAGGAAATCATCGATGAGTGAACGGTCCAGCACGTCCCGAGACGGAACCCAACTCCTCTCCTCAGGACCGTAACCCTCCCAATCCACTAGGTATTGGTGACCCCGTCCCGAGAACGCATGTCCATGATCTTATGTACCTTGTAAATAGGTGCGCTCTCGACAAGGACGGGAGGGGGGAGGGAAGACGAACGGGGTGCGAAGAAAGGGCTTAACACAGGAGACATGGAAGACAGGATGGACGCGACGAAGATGTCGCGGAAGAAGCAGTCGCACAGCGACAGGATTGACGACCTGGGAGACACGGAACGGACCAATGAACCGCGGAGTCAACTTACGAGAAGCTGTCGTAAGAGGAAGGTTGCGAGTGGAAAGCCACACTCTCTGGCCGCAACAATACCTTGGACTCTTAATCCTGCGTTTATTGGCGGCTCTCACCGTCTGTGCCCTGTAACGGCAAAGTGCAGACCTCACCCTCCTCCAGGTGCGCTCACAACGTTGGACAAACGCTTGAGCGGAGGGAACGCTGGACTCGGCAAGCTGGGATGAGAACAGAGGAGGCTGGTAACCCAGACTACTCTGAAACGGAGATAACCCGGTAGCAGACGAAGGAAGCGAATTGTGAGCGTATTCTGCCCAGGGGAGCTGTTCTGCCCAAGACGCAGGGTTTCTGAAAGAAAGGCTGCGTAGTATGCGACCAATCGTCTGATTGGCCCTCTCTGCTTGACCGTTAGACTGGGGATGAAACCCGGAAGAGAGACTGACGGACGCACCAATCAAACGACAGAACTCCCTCCAAAACTGTGACGTGAATTGCGGGCCTCTGTCTGAAACGGCGTCTAACGGGAGGCCATGAATTCTGAATACATTCTCAATAATGATTTGTGCCGTCTCCTTAGCGGAAGGAAGTTTAGCGAGGGAATGAAATGTGCCGCCTTAGAGAACCTATCGACAACCGTCAGAATCACAGTCTTCCCCGCAGACAAAGGCAGACCGGTAATGAAGTCTAAGGCAATGTGAGACCATGGTCGAGAAGGAATGGGGAGCGGTCTGAGACGACCGGCAGGAGGAGAGTTACCCGACTTAGTCTGCGCGCAGTCCGAACAAGCAGCCACGAAACGGCGCGTGTCACGCTCCTGAGTCGGCCACCAAAAGCGCTGGCGAATAGACGCAAGAGTGCCTCGAACACCGGGATGACCAGCTAACTTGGCAGAGTGAGCCCACTGAAGAACAGCCAGACGAGTGGAAACAGGAACGAAAAGGAGGTTACTAGGACAAGCGCGCGGCGACGCAGTGTGCGTGAGTGCTTGCTTAACCTGTCTTTCAATTCCCAGACTGTTAACCCGACAACACGCCCATAAGGAAGAATCCCCTCGGGATCAGTAGAAGCCACAGAAGAACTAAACAGACGGGATAAGGCATCAGGCTTGGTGTTCTTGCTACCCGGACGGTAAGAAATCACAAACTCGAAACGAGCGAAAAACAACGCCCAACGAGCTTGACGGGCATTAAGTCGTTTGGCAGAACGGATGTACTCAAGGTTCTTATGGTCTGTCCAAACGACAAAAGGAACGGTCGCCCCCTCCAACCACTGTCGCCATTCGCCTAGGGCTAAGCGGATGGCGAGCAGTTCACGGTTACCCACATCATAGTTGCGCTCAGATGGCGACAGGCGATGAGAAAAATAAGCGCAAGGATGAACCTTATCGTCAGACTGGAAGCGCTGGGATAGAATGGCTCCCACGCCTACCTCTGAAGCGTCAACCTCGACAATGAATTGTCTAGTGACGTCAGGAGTAACGAGGATAGGAGCGGACGTAAAACGTTCTTTTAGAAGATCAAAAGCTCCTGGGCGGAACCGGACCACTTAAAACACGTCTTGACAGAAGTAAGAGCTGTGAGAGGGGCAGCAACTTGACCGAAATTACGAATGAAACGCCGATAGAAATTAGCGAAACCTAAAAAGCGCTGCAACTCGACACGTGACCTTGGAACGGGCCAATCACTGACAGCTTGGACCTTAGCGGAATCCATCTGAATGCCTTCAGCGGAAATAACGGAACCGAGAAAAGTAACGGAGGAGACATGAAAAGAGCACTTCTCAGCCTTTACGTAGAGACAATTCTCTAAAAGGCGCTGTAGAACACGTCGAACGTGCTGAACATGAATCTCGAGTGACGGAGAAAAAATCAGGATATCGTCAAGATAGACAAAAACAAAAATGTTCAGCATGTCTCTCAGAACATCATTAACTAATGCCTGAAAAACAGCTGGCGCATTGGCGAGACCGAACGGCAGAACCCGGTACTCAAAATGCCCTAACGGAGTGTTAAACGCCGTTTTCCACTCGTCCCCCTCTCTGATGCGCACGAGATGGTAAGCGTTACGAAGGTCCAACTTAGTAAAGCACCTGGCTCCCTGCAGAATCTCGAAGGCTGATGACATAAGGGGAAGCGGATAACGATTCTTAACCGTTATGTCATTCAGCCCTCGATAATCCACGCAGGGGCGCAGAGTACCGTCCTTCTTCTTAACAAAAAAGAACCCCGCCCCGGCCGGAGAGAAAGAAGGCACTATGGTACCGGCGTCAAGAGACACAGACAAATAATCCTCGAGAGCCTTACGTTCGGGAGCCGACAGAGAGTATAGTCTACCTCGAGGAGGAGTGGTCCCCGGAAGGAGATCAATACTACAATCATACGACCGGTGAGGAGGAAGGGAGTTGGCTCGGGACCGACTGAAGACCGTGCGCAGATCATGATATTCCTCCGGCACTCCTGTCAAATCGCCAGGTTCCTCCTGAGAAGTAGGGACAGAAGAAACGGGAGGGATGGCAGACATTAAACACTTCACATGACAAGAAACGTTCCAGGATAGGATAGAATTACTAGACCAATTAATAGAAGGATTATGACATACTAGCCAGGGATGACCCAAAACAACAGGTGTAAACGGTGAACGGAAAATCAAAAAGAAATAGTCTCACTGTGGTTACCAGATACTGTGAGGGTTAAAGGTAGTGTCTCAAATCTGATACTGGGAAGATGACTACCATCTAAGGCGAACATGGGCGTAGGCTTATCTAACTCTCTGAAAGGAATGTCATGTTTCCGAACCCATGCTTCGTCCATGAAACAACCCTCAGCCCCAGAGTCTATCAAGGCACTACATGTAGCACCCGAACCGGTCCAGCGTAGGTGGACCGACAAAGTAGTACAGGACCTTGATGGAGAGACTTGAGTAGTTGCGCTCACCTGTAGCCCTCCGCTTACAGATGAGCTCTGGCTTTTACTGGACATGAATTAACAAAATGTCCAGCAACTCCGCAATAGAGGCACAGGCGGTTGGTGATCCTCCGTTCCCTCTCCTTATTCGAGATGCGAATCCCTCCCAGCTGCATGGGCTCAGTCTCAAAGCCAGAGGAGGGAGATGGTTGCGATGCGGAGCAGGGAAACACCGTTGATGCGAGCTCTCTTCCACGAGCCCGGTGACGAAGATCTACCCGTCGTTCTATGCGGATGGCGAGAGCAATCAAAGAGTCCACATCTGAAGGAACCTCCCGGGAGAGAATCTCATCCTTAACCACTGCGTGGAGTCCCTCCAGAAAACGAGCGAGCAGCGCCGGCTCGTTCCACTCACTAGAGGCAGCAAGAGTGCGAAACTCAATGGAATAATCCGTTATGGACCGTTCACCTTGGCATAAGGAAGCCAGGGCCCTAGAAGCCTCCCCACCAAAAACTGAACGGTCAAAAACCCGAATCATCTCCTCTTTAAAGTTCTGGAATTTGTTAGAGCAATCAGCCCTTGCCTCCCAGATAGCTGTGCCCCATTCTCGAGCCCGGCCAGTAAGGAGTGAAATGACGTAAGCAACCCGAGCTCTCTCTCTAGAGTATGTGTTGGGTTGGAGAGAGAACACAATCTCACACTGCGTGAGAAAGGAGCGGCACTCAGTGGGCTGCCCGGAGTAGCAAGGTGGGTTATTAACCCTAGGTTCTGGAGGCTCGGCAGGCCAGGAAGTAACAGGTGGCACGAGACGTAGACTCTGGAACTGTCCAGAGAGGTCGGAAACCTGAGCGGCCAGGTTCTCCACGGCATGGCGAGCAGCAGACAATTCCTGCTCGTGTCTGCCGAGCATGGCTCCTTGGATCTCGACGGCAGTGTAACGAGCGTCTGAAGTCGCTGGGTCCATTCCTTGGTCGGTTCCTTCTGTCATGCAGGTGAAAGAGGACCCAAAAGCGACTTAACAGAAACAGAGTTTATTTAAATCCAAACAGGGAATAACAAAAATCCTCTAGTCTGTAGAGGGGAATAACTAGAGAAGCGGCCACAGACTGCAGGTCGCTTCGGGTAGGCGCAGGCCGTAGTTGATAGAGCCACCTGCTCACACGCAGCATCTGATGAAGGCAAAAAACACGACAGGACAGGGCGAAACACAATCACAGCATGGTGAATACAAAACAAGGAACCGACGGGACAGGAACGGATCACAAAGGAATAAATAGGGACTCTAATCAGGGGAAAGGATCGGGAACAGGTGTGGGAAGATTAAATGATGATTAGGGGAATAGGAACAGCTGGGAGCAGGAACGGAACGATAGAGAGAAGAGAGAGCGAGAGAGTGAGAGAGGGAGGGGGAGAGAGAGGGATAGAAGGAGGGAAAGAACCAAATAAGACCAGCAGAGGGAAACGAATAGCATGGGGAGCACAGGGACAAGACATGATAATAAATGACAAACATGACAGTTGTACGTAAACTTCTTACTTCAGCTCTATACAGGATGCTACCCTTCACAGCATAACCTCACTCCAGATTCAAACTCAAAACCTACAACCTAATGTTGGACAAAATTACCTGTAAGGATTACTACTACCAAAGATTCCCTTTTCCAAGCTATACAGAGGGTGCTCTGGGAAACAAACAGCAGAGACCTGGAGACACCATCCAACCCGGAACTGAGACAGACCAGATACAACTTCAATTAGCACTGAGGTGTGAAATGAGAGGTGTCGAAGCCTTCAAGCCCAACAAATGGCATGAGTCTCTCACAGCCTACCCCACCCAAATCCAGGGGCCTATGAAGCCTCCTCCCTCTTTTCAGAGACTGCCCACTGCCATTTTCTACAAGAAATCTCCCTCTAGCTTCTCCCAAATGGGTGACACCTACTCCCGTTGCCTGCTGCACTGCTGCTTGGATTCCAGACTGCTGCTTGGATTCACCGTCTGCCCTGGCCTGTCTCACCCTATCTGATGCCCCAACCACACTCCCCCCTCTCTCCCGAGCTTTTGCTCGCCTCCAGCACATACACACTTTTGGGGCGAGTGACTCTGAACTTACAATGGCTAGCTCCAAGTCGTTATACTCACTTTTCAGTATTTGGTATTCAAGAATGGTCCACCACCCAAAGAACATCCAACCAAATTGACACAACTGTGGGAAGTATTGTAGTCAACATGGGCCAGAATCCCTTTGAAAGGTTTTGACACCTTGCAGAGTCCATGCCCCGATGGGCATGTTCTTAGGGCAAAAGGTGGGGGGTGCAACTCAATGTCAGGAAGTTGTTACTAATGTTTTATACATTCAGTGTATATTTATATTCTGACATTGCTCATTCTGATATTTCTTCATTTCTGTCTTTAAACTTTTTGGATTGGTGAATATTGTTTTGTATTACTAGGTATTATTACTGCACTGTTGGAACTAGAAACACAAGCCTTTCACTGCACCTGCGAAAACATCTGCAAATCTGTGTACACAACCAATAAACTTTGATTTGATTTGAAAAGTGGCTAAAATACGGGATTGTTCCAGGATGCAGCCATGAAAAAAATGAAAAATGTTTTAAACCATGACTCAGCGGTTGGGGGTGTTTGTTAAATTTGGATAAGCTTTTATTTTAATATGTACCACTGTAGCAGTAGAAATGTCCTTTTAATCAAATAGGAGAATAGATAAATTAGCATTATTTAGGACCACCTGCCCAGTTATACTTGTTGCATTTAGGGGCATTCATGTCTCATTCAGGGTGCCTGAGAACCCCCTTGGCCCCCCGTAATTCACACTTTGCTCCATGCCTACAATTCTTGCTTTTAGCAACACTCCACTACTCCTGCAAACATGATTATTTGATGATATGGTCTCAGTTTCCCCATTATCCTTTAGTGAATACGATCTGACACTGAATAATTCAGCTGTGGTAGCTAAAGACAGACAGCAGGCTGATCTCAAGCAGTCCATTGAACACCCCGTATCGTATTAGCTCCTTGTTCAGGTAGGTACAGTATATAGGGTCCTTAGGGTCTCAGGCGGATTCTCAAAGTCACATCTCCCAGCAGGAGAACCATGGAGGAGCTCCAGAGGAAACTGGACAAGAGGTATGACAGCGATCAGCTGTATGACAGCAAACCCAGAAAGGTGAGGTTCAAGCTGGCTTCGTCGGTCAGCGGCAGGGTGCTGAAGCATGTGTACGAGGATGGCCAGGAGCTGGACAGCCCAGAGGAGAAATACCCCCACAGCTTCCACAGCCACAAGATGCCCAGACACCTGGAGATGGAGCAGCTCTGTGGCTTCCAGGACATGCAGGACCAGGGTCTGTACCCCCCTACCGGACTGATGGCCCAGAGGATCAACGTCTACAGGGCGGGTGCTAACTACAGACCCTCTGCCCACAATGATACACCAGAGGGAGTCCCCAATGTGAGTAGTTGTGGCTTGGGTGAAAAAACATGCTATGAAACTGTTGATTTGTAGCACAATACACAACCTTCACCAGACCCCTATTTGCTTTCATTGCCTTTTGTAATGCATGGTTAATCGTCTTAGATCAGTAATGTATTCTATCCTGGTGGGTGTCTGCTTGCCGATTAGAATCTAAGGGGCCGATTCAGACTTAGGAAATGCACTCCCTTTGTCACGTTCTGACCTTAGTTCTTTTATTTATGTCTTTGTTTTAGTATGGTCAGGGCGTGAGTTTGGTGGGTTGTCTATGTTTGTTGTTCTCTTTGTGTTTTGAGTTTGGCCTGGTATGGTTCTCAATCAGAGGCAGGTGTCGTTAGTTGTCTCTGATTGAGAATCATACTTAGGTAGCCTTTTTCCACCTGTGTTGCGTGGGTGTTTGTTTTCTGTCTCTGTGTCTTCACCAGACAGAACTGTTTCGTTTTCGTTCGTTCGTTCTCCTTGTTATTTTGTTTTTGGTGTTCAATGTTAATAAATGATCAACATGGACACGTACCAAGCTGCATATTGGTCCGATCCTTCATACTCCTAGTCGGAGGAAGACGAATATCCGTTACACCCTTCTCCTACTCACTTCTCAGTATTTGAGATTCAGACTTACAGGTTGACTACAACGCTTGCGTCGCGTGCGCAAGCGTTGCAAAATAAATGTAGAAATCTATATTATTCAATTATTGCACCCATACTGCTCACGCACACCAACGAGCGTCTGCGTTTCTAAGGGCTAAAATAGAAGTCAGTTCTATTTCTGACGCAGATCGCGCTGCAAGTCCTGCCTCTCCCATCTCCTCATTGGTTTACAAAAGCAGGTACCCACGTGCCATCTCCTCATTGGTTATACCCACGTGCCATCTCCTCATTGGTTATACCCACGTGGGTGACTGAAGACGAATGAGGTCAGTGGCGGTAATGCACCTAATATATGAAAGTTGCCAATTGCAATATAAAGTCAAGAGAAGAAAAAGCCTGGAAGGAAGAGAAATGACTAGAAACGATTCGTTGACCATTTTATGTGTAGAGTAGAGGACCTTGTGCATTTCAGGTAAATAGGACAAATTAGCTAGCAAGTGCAAATTAATATTATTGGGTCAGAGTGTTTTGATATTTTAACCTGCGTGTCGTGATCACGTTTGTTGTGGGGAGACAAAATACATTTATGCACGATGGCGCACGCAGCCGGTTTGGGTTCCATGTTAGCTTATTCAGTTACGTAACGCACACTGCAGGTGTGTCTTGCGAGTGTCTTGCGAGCTCTGAATAAAATGTATTCAATCTCTGAAAACCCTCCCACTTGCTGGCCATTCAATAGGGTTTCAGTACACTTATTTATCTTAAGCCATCCATTTAAATACGGAGTACCTTTTAGTTATACATTTGGCGACAGACTAGAATATATCAAGAGAACGGTTTCAGAATATTAGGGATCAAAAAAAGAAAAGACATCTGAATATATGCATATTCTTCTCCATTTCAGCAACAATTGCTAGATAAACTATTAGATTATTTAGGTTTAGTAACGTATTTATTAATCATAAAAACAGGTTTGGAGAGCCTTTACACACAAAAGAAAGAAAACGGTGATTTGATTCATTCAGAAAATTGCCACATTCAGTTCTTTAACCCATGGTAATGTTAGATGAGTGTACATAGAACTATAATAGGGAGAATAGTGTACACTAGTAGGTTATACCCTCGCGTATTGCCTGCACTAACCACGGAGCTGTGGATGACAACTAAGTATTGAGCCATGCGTCAGGTTCAAACTGTTATGGCTTGGTCTTGCGCTCCAGTCCATAATGATTTAATTACCCTGCATTACTTATTTTATATTATCAACTGTTACTAATGATCCTCAGCAACAACCACACGGCCGTGACAGCATTTACAGAGGAAGCTAATGAAGGTTAACAAAACAATGTTTATAGCAACTGAAGGGAACAAACAGTACATTGGCAGTTTAATATGTGGTTATTAGGCCTAGTGATGGCTAATATTTAACATGATAGAAGTAAGAAACAGAGAAAGTCGGGGTAGCCTATAATTAAGACATTCAAGAGTGCCCATGCCTGCAAATTAAAAGGCTGTACAATTTTAATTATGCATAATTGCAAAGCATTTCATTATAGCATATGAGCGTTGGGCTATAGTTTATCAAACTGTGTTAAAATGAAGGACAAAACAATGTTTTTGTTGTATGCTGTTATTTACCAACCTCAATGTGTGTACAATACTGTGGCAATACAGCAATCAAGTATCAGCTGATCAGACAACAGTCACATCTTCAGTGTTTCATTCTCTGCAGCCAGTCTTTACTTTAGTCTGTCCTGTGAAGTTCAGACTGAACAAATTACGAAAAGCATAAGATGTTTACTTTTATCACTATGTCATATTTCTCCAAATTACTTTTAATGAAAAGACTAAAAGACTAAGCAAGCATCACACAGTCCAATAAAACGTTTATGATTGTACACTTACAAAGGCCCTCGGAGTGTTGTCAAGTTGTCCGCTGAATAGCAAATAAATACACTTAAAAAGAGACAGTAAAATGTTGTAAACACGCAATTAGTATTTTATCACATAGGTATTAACCACTAAAACAGACATTTTTATTCAAGTCCGTCTATCAAATCAAAACGATTCAAATGTTATTAGTCGGATGCTTCGTAAACAACGGGTGTGGACTGACAGTGAAATGCTTACTTATAATGTAGAGATAAATAATAGAAAAGTAAAACACATAATAATAAAAGTAGTAATAGATACACAAAGAGTAACAATAACTAGGCTTTATACAAGTAGTCCTGAGTCAATGTGCAGGAAAACGAGCAGGGTTGGACTGGCACCAAAAACCTGTTTTTTTCTAACACACCGGACCATGCACTTTTAATTTGAACACGGTGTGTTCAATAAAGACAGGAAAATGCATAATTGTTTGTGTGTTATTAGTTTAAGCCGACTATGTTTGTCTATTGTTGTGACCTAGATGAAGTTCAGATCAAATTTTATGACCAATTTCTGCAGAAATCTAGGTAATTCCAAAGGGTTCACATACTTTCTGTTGCCACTGTACCTCCTGGGGGACTCGGACAGTCGATGGTCCTAAAGTTATCTGGAGAGGTAAATTGAAGAGGTACATTATTATAAGCTCAGCATAACTATGATTTCTTGCTTTCTCGAATGGCAACCAAAGCTTAACATACCTTGACTATTGGGCTTCAACGAAGTGTAGGGCGTCTGTGCTTCCAGTGGTCGACCGTCCAACCTCTCCAACTGCTCCAACTGCTCGTTGACTTCCACCGAGGTTAACCCTAAGACGACAAAGATAAAAAATATCAGTGTTATGGAAACTCAAACTAGTTTCATGTTATTTTGTTATCAAATGCAAATAGTTAGTCTGACATTGTTTCTATTTACTTTAACAGATGGTGACCCCAGCTAGAACGAAAGAGCAACGAGGTTTCCTAGGTCTTGCCTCCCTGTCGTCCTTTTGTCCTTCTTCTAAACCAAGTAATTTGTCTGGATGTCGTAGCACTTGGTCCCCTTTTTGATTCTGCTCTGGTAGCTCTCCTGTTTCTCCTGCGCCTTGTCCATGTTCAGTCTCACCTTGATTGATAACAGGAATAAATGCAATTATATTTCTATTTACAAATACATTACTTACATATCTCTTGCAGGGCCCGAAAATAAATTAACAACGGACAATCATTTTTACCTGGTCAAAAACCTCCACATCCTTCTCAATCTGTGTCCGAAGGTGGTCATCGAAGGCGTTCTGATCTGGTTCTACAACTTCCACCACATCAGGTGGGGTTTCAATGATCTGAAAGTATGTTTTACAAAAATAGCAATAGACAAACAACAACACTAAGTCTCATCACAAATTGGAAAGACTACAGTAAATACAATAACTGTATATACAATTGCATTGTTTACCTCAGTCAACAGCTGCGGCTTGCGTCCAGACTCATTGGCGGGCTGGATGCTGTTGTTGTGTGCAAAGAGAATTACCTTCAGGTTGTTCGCCCACCCTTCCTGGTACCAATCAAGGTACTTGCCCATGGCAGTCTTGAGGGTCTGGTGGGTCCATTCACCAAACTTGGAGGAGAGGGTAGGAAAGGGATATCAATTGACAATGTAAGATATTGAAATATGTCAGATTATGGTTTTCCATACCATGGAAAAACAAAAGACTAATTGTAAATAATAAACCAAACAAACCATTGGTGACAGAATATAACGTATAACATCCGTACCTTGTTCCAGCGTTCATGACCTCGGTCACTCAAGATGACCTCAGGAGAACCATAGGTGTTGAAGATGTTTATCATTGCCTTGGAGGGGGCCTCTGTCATGCAGGTGAAAGAGGACCCAAAAGCGACTTGGCGAAAACAGAGTCTTTAATCCAGTAAAGTAAATACAAACAAAAACACAACTTTCACTCGAGATGACGAGGACAAACTGGAGACTCGATCTTGAACAGCAGGTGAACAGCAGGTTGCCTCGGGAAGGCACTTGAACCAGACAGACTCAGACACCTGCTCACCACGCAGCATCTGAGGAAAACACGACACGACAGGGCGATATACAAACACAGCACGGTGAATTCTAGACAAGGAACCGACTGGACAGGAACGGAACACAAAGGAAGAAATAGGGACTCTAATCAGGGGAAAGGATCGGGAACAGGTGTGGGAAGACTAAATGATTGATTAGGGGAATAGGAACAGCTGGGAGCAGGAACGGAACGATAGAGAGAAGAGAGAGCGAGAGAGTGAGAGAGGGAGGGGGAGAGAGAGGGATAGAAAGAGGGAAAGAACCTAATAAGACCAGCAGAGGGAAACGAATAGAATGGGAAGCACAGGGACAAGACAAGATAATAAATGACAAAACATGACAGTACCCCCCACTCACCGAGCGCCTCCTGGCGCACTCGAGGAGGAATCCTGGCGGCAACGGAGGAAATCATCGATGAGTGAACGGTCCAGCACGTCCCGAGACGGAACCCAACTCCTCTCCTCAGGACCGTAACCCTCCCAATCCACTAAGTATTGGTGACCCCGTCCCCGAGAACGCATGTCCATGATCTTATGTACCTTGTAAATAGGTGCGCTCTCGACAAGGACGGGAGGGGGGAGGGAAGACGAACGGGGGTGCGAAGAAAGGGCTTGACACAGGAGACATGGAAGACAGGATGGACGCGACGAAGATGTCGCGGAAGAAGCAGTCGCACAGCGACAGGATTGACGACCTGGGAGACACGGAACGGACCAATGAACCGCGGAGTCAACTTACGAGAAGCTGTCGTAAGAGGAAGGTTGCGAGTGGAAAGCCACACTCTCTGGCCGCAACAATACCTTGGACTCTTAATCCTGCGTTTATTGGCGGCTCTCACAGTCTGTGCCCTGTAACGGCAAAGTGCAGACCTCACCCTCCTCCAGGTGCGCTCACAACGTTGGACAAACGCTTGAGCGGAGGGAACGCTGGACTCGGCAAGCTGGGATGAGAACAGAGGAGGCTGGTAACCCAGACTACTCTGAAACGGAGATAACCCGGTAGCAGACGAAGGAAGCGAATTGTGAGCGTATTCTGCCCAGGGAGCTGTTCTGCCCAAGACGCAGGGTTTCTGAAAGAAAGGCTGCGTAGTATGCGACCAATCGTCTGATTGGCCCTCTCTGCTTGACCGTTAGACTGGGGATGAAACCCGGAAGAGAGACTGACGGACGCACCAATCAAACGACAGAACTCCCTCCAAAACTGTGACGTGAATTGCGGGCCTCTGTCTGAAACGGCGTCTAACGGGAGGCCATTTAGAAATGAAATGTGCTGAATACATTCTCTTCCCCGATAATGAAGTCTTGTGAGACCATGGTCGAGTGGGGAGCTCTGAGGCTTACCCGCGGAAGGCCAAGTTTCCTGAGTCGGCCACCAAAAGGGGCGAATAGAAATGCCTCGAACACGCCAGCTAACTTGGCAGAGAACCAGCCAGACGAGTGGATTACTAGGACAACCGTAAGAATGTCACAGTCTTCCCCAACACGCCCATAAGGAAGAATCAAAGGCAGACCGGGGATAATGAAGTCTAGGGCGATGTGAGAAGTGCCTGAATGACCAGCTAACTTGGCAGAGTGAGCCCACTGAAGAACAGCCAGAGGTGGTCGAGAAAGAACTAAACAGACGGGATAAGGCATCAGGCTTGGTGTTCTTGCTACCCGGACGGTAAGAAAATCACAAACTCGAAAAACGAGCGAAAAACAACGCCCAACGAGCGCGGGCATTAAGGAATGGGGAGCGGTCTGAGACGACCGGCAGGAGGAGAGTTACCCGACTTAGTCAACCTCGACAATGCAGTCCAGAACAAGCAGCCAAAACGTTCTTTTAGAAGATCAAAAGCTCCCCTGGGCGGAACGGACCACTGTCACAGCTGTGAGAGGGGCCTGAGTCGGCCACCCTAAAAGCGCTGCAACTCGAATGACCTTGAACGGGCCAATCACTGAGTGCCTCGGAATCATCTGAATGCCTTCAGCGGAAATAACGGAACCGAGAAAAGTAACTAGGAGACATGAAAAGAGCACTTCTCAGACTTTACGTAGAGACAATTCCTAAAAGGCGCTGTAGAACACGCCGTGCTGAACATGAATCTCGAGTGACGAAAAAATCAGGAACGAAATAGACAAAAACAAAGATGGCATGTCTCTCAGAACATCATTAACTAATGCCTGAAAAACAGCTGGCGCATTGGCGAGACCAAACGGCAGAACCCGGTACTCAAAATGCCCTAACGGGTGTTAAACGCCGTTTTCCAGTCCCCCTCTCTGATGCGCACGAGATGGTAAGTGCCAACCACTGTAAAGCACCTGGCTCCCTGCAGAATCTCGAAGGCTGATGACATAAGGGGAAGCGGATTTAACATGTCATTCAGCCCTCGATAATCCACGCAGGGGAAAATAAGCGCAGGATGTCCTTCTTCTTAACAAAGAACCCCGCCCCGGCCGGAGAGGAAGAAGGCACTATGGTACAAGAGACACAGACAAATAATCCTCGAGAGCCTTACGTTCGGGAGCCGACAGAGAGTATAGTCTACCCCGAGGAGGAGTGGTCCCCGGAAGGAGATCAATACTACAATCATACGACCGGTGAGGAGGAAGGGAGTTGGCTCGCTGGACAGAAGACCGTGCGCAGATCTGAAAAATCGACTGAGGGATGGCAGACATTAAACACTTCACATGACAAGAAACGTTCCAGGATAGGATAGAATTACTTGAAGTGACATACTAGCCAGGGATGACCCAAAAACAACAGGTGCGGTGAGACCAGATATTGTAGGGTTAAAGAAATCTCAAATCTGATTCCATCTAAGGCCCAACATGAATTGGCTTATCTAACTCATGTCTGGCAGAACGCCCCAGAATCAAGGCACTACATGTATGGTCTTGGACCAAACAGGATTTTGAAAAGGAGTTGCGCTCACCTGTAGCCCTCCGCTTAAGATGAGCTGTTGGCGAGACAAACTCGGGAGGGATGGCAGACAATAAACACTTCAGATGAAAATAAGCAAGGATGAACGTTCAGACAGGATAGGATAGAATTACTCTGACCAATTAATTGTCTAGTGACAGGAGTAACTATGACAGAAGATCGAGATGTGAATCCCTCCCAGCTGCATGATACTGGCTCAGACTCTGAGCCAGAGGAGGGAACTCTCTGATGGTTGAAACGAGAGACCCAATGGCGGAGCAGGGAAATGGACCGACCAGGATTTTGATGGAGATGACTTCAGAGCTCTCTCATCCCTGACAGATGAGCTCAGCCCGGTGACGAAGATCTTGGTGATCCTCCCGTCGTTCTAATCCGGATGGCTCAGACTCTGAGAGGAGGGAGGTTGATGACAAAGAGTCCTTCCAACCGGTACATCTGAAGGAACCTCCCTGAAAAAAGAACCCCGGAGAGAATCTCATCCTTAACCACTGCGTGGAGTCCCTCCAGAAAACGAGCGAGCAGCGCCGGCTCGTTCCACTCACTAGAGGCAGCAAGAGTGCGAAACTCAATAGAATAATCCGTTATGGACCGTTCACCTTGGCATAAGGAAGCCAGGGCCCTAGAAGCCTCCCTACCAAAAACTGAACGGTCAAAAACCCGAATCATCTCCTCTTTAAAGTTCTGGAACTTGTTAGAGCAATCAGCCCTTGCCTCCCAGATAGCTGTGCCCCATTCTCGAGCCCGGCCAGTAAGGAGTGAAATGACGTAAGCAACCCGAGCTCTCTCTCTAGAGTATGTGTTGGGTTGGAGAGAGAACACAATCTCACACTGCGTGAGAAAGGAGCGGCACTCAGTGGGCTGCCCGGAGTAGCAAGGTGGGTTATTAACCCTAGGTTCTGGAGGCTCGGCAGGCCAGGAAGTAACAGGTGGCACGAGACGTAGACTCTGGAACTGTCCAGAGAGGTCGGAAACCTGAGCGGCCAGGTTCTCCACGGCATGGCGAGCAGCAGACAATTCCTGCTCGTGTCTGCCGAGCATGGCTCCTTGGATCTCGACGGCAGTGTAACGAGCGTCTGAAGTCGCTGGGTCCATTCCTTGGTCGGTTCCTTCTGTCATGCAGGTGAAAGAGGACCCAAAAGCGACTTGGCGAAAACAGAGTCTTTAATCCAGTAAAGTAAATACAAACAAAAACACAACTTTCACTCGAGATGACGAGGACAAACTGGAGACTCGATCTTGAACAGCAGGTGAACAGCAGGTTGCCTCGGGAAGGCACTTGAACCAGACAGACTCAGACACCTGCTCACCACGCAGCATCTGAGGAAAACACGACACGACAGGGCGATATACAAACACAGCACGGTGAATTCTAGACAAGGAACCGACTGGACAGGAACGGAACACAAAGGAAGAAATAGGGACTCTAATCAGGGGAAAGGATCGGGAACAGGTGTGGGAAGACTAAATGATTGATTAGGGGAATAGGAACAGCTGGGAGCAGGAACGGAACGATAGAGAGAAGAGAGAGCGAGAGAGTGAGAGAGGGAGGGGGAGAGAGAGGGATAGAAAGAGGGAAAGAACCTAATAAGACCAGCAGAGGTAAACGAATAGAATGGGAAGCACAGGGACAAGACAAGATAATAAATGACAAAACATGACAGCCTCGCCAGTCTCGTACTTGATGGGTATCATACAAAACAACTAAACAAATATATATTTTTGGCTCCAAGCACCCTTTTTAACGGGTTACAGAAGGGAACGTAGAGTTAAGCTCTACTCTTCCTTTACTAACCTTAATGGGTATTGCCTTCACCCACTTGGTAAAGCAATCGGTCACCGCCAGTCACCAACTGTTGCTATTCCTGGATTTTGTGAAGGGACCGATGAGGTCCACCCATAACATTTGAAGTGTTAGAGAGAAGATGACTTTATTCTTACCCGTATCTGTGTCATACAGAATGCAGATTTTCATATTTGTAAGCATACTGACACACACACACTTGCTATAATATTGAACTCTGCTGTGGTCAAGTAAAGCAACCATTACAAAACAACATATCAGGGCAAAATTTGAATTGGGACACATACTGATCATGTGCCATGGTGAAACAACTTTGAAGGGCTTCAACTCCGGCGCCACAGTTTTCACCATCTCAAACTTCTGGCAGGTTAGACAGGGTACTGACCTTTAAGCACAAAGTGACAAATTGAAACATTGTGTATTCTCTGATATGACATTCATTGAAATCATAATAAATTCAGATATAATAGAATGTGATTGATAAACAAAAGGCTATTTCATTTGCCCAGCTGTCCACCTCCTTGACAATTCCCCATCAGAAGAATTTGGCATTTATGCTCTTCACAGGCCTCCCGGGTGGGGCAGTGGTCTAAGGCACAGCATTGCAGCGCTAGCTGTGCCTCCAGAGATTCTGGGTTCAAGCCCAGGTTTTGTCTCAGCTGGCTGTGACCGAGAGGCCCATGGGGCGGCCCAGCGTTGTCCGGGTTAGGAAGGGTTTGGCCGGCAGGGATATCCTTGTCTCATCGCGCACTAGCGACTCCTGTGGCAGGCTGGGCGCAGTGCACGCTGTGTTTCCTCTGACACATTGGTGCGGCTGGCTTCCGGGTTGGATATGCATTGTGTCAAGAAGCAGTGTGGCTTGGTTGGGTTGTGTTTCGGAGGAGGCATGGCTGTCGACCTTCACCTCTCCCAAGTCAGCACGGGAGTTGTAGCGATGAGACAAGACAGTAACAATATTGGGGAGAAAAAGGGGCTAATTATTATTTATTTTTTTATTTAAAAAAAATCATGTTCTTCACTCCGGCATGGCCAGCATGCATCTCTATCAGCACGGCCTTCCCCCGTAGGTACATAATGATTGCCTAACAAGTTGGAAGAGAAGAGCTGTTGAAATACTCAAGTCTAAGTCCATTTCCACTGCTCTCTTTCTCTCTGTTTCTTTCTCTCCATCTCTCTCTCGGTCTTCCACTCTTTTACAACCTCTCTCTCCCTCTCATCCTTTCTTTCTTACTTTCTCCCCCCTCTCTCTTTGTCTGTCTAGCAAAGACACCTAGTTAAGGGCATTTGGAATTACCAAAATTGCTTACACCTATCCATTTGATTGATCAGGTTTAATTTATAGCTAAACACCTCAATATGACAGATGTCTAACTATATCAGTGGAGTCTGGTAACTCATTAATCCCATTGTGATGCGGGGAGGACTATTTGGCATGACAGGCCCCCAAGAACTAGCTTAGACAGGCCCACTAGGCTAAAAATTTACCAGCCTATCTGTCATTTGCCCGAAATGCCAGATGGCCAGTCCAATATCTAACAATTTCACAACAAAACACACAATACGCACAGATCTAAAGTAAAAGAATGGTATTAAGAATATATACATATTTGGATGAGCAACGTCGGAGAGGCATAGACTTAAATACAGTAGAGTAGAATAGAATACAGTATATACATAAGAGATGAGTAATTTTTTTATGTTTTATTTTACCTTTATTTAACCAGGCAAGTCAGTTAAGAATACATTCTTATTTTCAATGACGGCCTAGGAACAGTGGGTTAACTGCCTGTTCAGGGGCAGAACGACAGATTTGAACCTTGTCAGCTCGGGGGTTTGAACTCGCAATCTTCCGCTCTAACCAATAGGCTAAACATTATTAAAGTGACTAGTGTTCCATTATTAAACTGACCAGTGATTTCAACTCCTCTAATGTGCCAGTGGTGGCTATTTTATAGTCCGATGGCCTTGAGATAAAAGCTGAGCTTGGAGGGTAACTATGGTGTTGAATGCTGAGCTATAGTCAATGAACAGCATTCTCACATAGGTATTCCTCTTGTCCAGATGGGATAGGGCAGTCTCTCAAAGCACTTCATAATGACAGAAGTGAGTGCTACAGTCATTTAGTTCAGTTACTTTAGCTTACTTGGGTACAGGAACAATGGTGGACATCTTGTAGCTTGTGGGGACAGCAGACTGGGATAGGGAGGGATTGAATATGTCCGTAAACACTCCAGCCAGCTGGGCCGCGCATGCTCTGAGGACGAGGCTAGGGATGCTGTCTGGGTCGGCAGCCGTGCGAGGGTTAACGTGCTTAAATGTCTTACTCACGTTGGCCCCGGAGAAGGAGAACCCACAGTCCTTGGTAGCTTGCAGCGTCAGTGGCACTGTGTTATGCTCAAAGTGGGTGAAATAAGAGCGTCTGCTAAATGACTTAAATGTAAATGTAAATGTAAAAAGGTGTATAGCTTATCCGGAGGCAAGACATAAGTGTCCTCAACGTGGCTGGTTTTCCATTTGTAGTCCATGATTGTCTGTAGACCCTGCTGCATACATCTGGTGTCTGAGCTGTTGAATTGCGACTCAAATTTGTCTCTGCACTGACATTTTGCCTGTTTGATTGCTTTACGGAGGGAATAACTACAGTGTTTGTATTCGGCCATATTCCCAGTCACCTTTCCATGGTTAAATCAAATCAAATTTATTCATATAGCCCTTCTTACATCAGCTGATATATCAAAGTGCTGTACAGAAACCCAGCCTAAAACCCCAAACAGCAAGCAATGCAGGTGTAGAAGCACGGTGGCTAGGAAAAACTCCCTAGAAAGGCCAAAACCTAGGAAGAAACCTAGAGTGGAACCAGACTATGAAGGGTGGCCAGTCCTCTTCTGGCTGTGCCGGGTGGAGATTATAACAGAACATGGCCAAGATGTTCAAATGTTCATAAATGACCAGCATGGTCAAATAATAATAATCACAGTAGTTGTCGAGGGTGCAACAAGTCAGCAACTCAGGAGTAAATGTCAGTTGGCTTTTAATAGCCGATCGTTGAGAGTATCTCTACCGCTCCTGCTATCTCTAGAGAGTTGAAAACAGCAGGTTTGGGACAAGTAGCACGTCCGGTGAACAGGTCAGGGTTCCATAGCGGCAGGCAGAACAGTTGAAACTGGAGCAGCAGCATGGTCAGGTGGACTGGGGACAGCAAGGACAGCAAGGAGTAATCATGCCAGGTAGTCCTGAGGCACGGACCTAGGGCTCAGGTCCTCTGAGAGAGAAAGAAAGAATTAGAGAGAGAGCATACTTAAATTCACACAAGACACCGGGTAAGACAGGAGAAATACTCCAGATATACCAGACTGACCCTAGCCCCCCGACACATAATCTACTGCAGCATAAATACTGGAGGCTGAGACAAGAGGGGTCAGGAGACACTGTGGCCCCATTCAATGATACCCCCGGACAGGACCAAACAGGAAGGATATAACCACACCCACTTTGCCAAAGCACAGCCCCCACACCACTAGAGGGATATCTTCAACCACCAACTTACCATCCTGAGACAAGTCCGAGTATAGCCCACAAAGATCTCCGCCACGGCACAACCCAAGGGGGGCGCCAACAGAGACACGAAGACCACGTCAGCGACTCAACCCACTCAAGTGAAGCACCCCTCCTAGGGACAGCATGGAAGAGCACCAGTAAGCCAGTTACTCAGCCCCTGTAATAGGGTTAGAGGCAGAGAATCCCAGTGGAGAGAGGGGAACCCTAGCCTTAATAGGAAGCCAGTGTAGAGAGGCTAGCACTGGAGTAATATGATTTTTAAAATTGGTTCTAGTCAGGATTCTACAGCCGTATTTAGCACTAACTGAAGTTTATTTACTGCTTTATCCGGGTAGCCGAAAAGTAGAGCATTGCAGTAGTCTAACCTAGAAGTAACAAAAGCATGGATTAATTTTTCTGCATCATTGTTGGACAGAAAGTTTCAGATTTTTGCAATGTTACGTAGATGGAAAAAAGCTGTCTTGAATCAGTCTTGATATGTTCGTCAAAAGAGAGATCAGGGTCCAGAGTAACGCCGAGGTCCTTCACAGTTTTATTTGAGACGACTGTACAACCATCAAGATTAATTGTCAGATTCAACAGAAGATCTCTTTGTGTCTTGGGACCTAGAACAAGCATCTCTGTTTTGTCCGAGTTTAAAAGTAGAACGTTTGCAGCCATCCACTTCCTTATGTCTGAAACACAGGTTTCTAGCGAGGGCAATTTTGGGGCTTCACCATGTTTCATTGAAATGTACAGCTGTGTGTCATCTGCATAGCAGTGAAAGTTAACATTATGTTTTCGAATGACATCCCCAAGAGGTAAAATATATCGTGAAAACAATAGTGGTCCTAAAACGGAACCTTGAGGAACACCGAAATGTACAGTTGATTTGTCAGAGGACAAACCATTCACAGAGACAAATTGATATCTTTCCGACAGATAAGATCTAAACCAGGCCAGAACTTGTCCGTGTAGACCAATCTCTCCAAAAGAATGTGGTGATCGATGGTATCAAAAGCAGCACTAAGGACTAGAAGCATGAGGACAGATGCAGAGCCTCGGTCAGACGCCATTAAAAGGTAATTTACCACCTTCACAAGTGCAGCCTCAGTGCTATGATGGTGTCTAAAACCAGACTGAAGCATTTCGTTTACATTGTTTGTCTTCAGGTAGGCAGTGAGATGCTGCGCAACAG
The DNA here is from genome assembly GCF_021184085.1 of Oncorhynchus gorbuscha. Taxonomy (NCBI): domain Eukaryota; kingdom Metazoa; phylum Chordata; class Actinopteri; order Salmoniformes; family Salmonidae; genus Oncorhynchus; species Oncorhynchus gorbuscha. The sequence goes on along the minus strand of NC_060174.1, from coordinate 99,876,529 downwards.
CTTTTTCAAAAACTTTAGAGAGGAATGGAAGATTAGATATAGGTCAATAGTTTTTTATATTTTCTGGGTCATGGTTTGGCTTTATTACTGCCACTTTTAGTGAGTTTGGTACACATCCGGTGGATAGAGAGCCGTTTATTATAGGAGGCCCAAGCACAGGAAGCAGCTCTTTAAGTAGTTTAGTTGGGTCCAGTATGCAGTTTGAAGGTTTAGAGGCCATGATTATTTTCATCATTGTGTCAAGAAATATAGTACTCAAACACTTGAGTGTCTCTCTTGATCCTAGGTCCAGGCAGAGTTGTGCAGACTCAGGACAACTGATCTTTGGAGGAATACGCAGATTTAAAGAGGAGTCCGTAATTTGCTTTCTAATGATCATGATCTTTTCCTCAAAGAAGTTCATGAATTTATTACTGCTGAAGTGAAAGCCATCCTCTCTTGGGGAATGCTGCTTTTTAGTTAGCTTTGCGACAGTATCAAAAATACATTTTAGCTCCGAAAGCCTTTTGGAGTGGGTCTATGGACTTTTCCATGTGAATATTAAAGTCACCAAAAATGAGAATATTATCTGCTATGACTACAAGGTCCGATAGGAACTCAGGGATCTCAGTGAGGAACGCTGTATATGCCCCAGGAGGCCTGTAAACAGTAGCTATAAAAAGTGATTGGGTAGGCTACATAGATTTCATGACTAGAAGCTCAAGAGATGAAAACGTTTAGTTTTGCCCAGACCTAGTTCGAGGCACAGACAAGGTCTCAAGGTCGAATACATAAAATAACAAAATACTGCAAAGTTGCTTAGGAGCTAGAAGCACTATCTGTCTGCACCATATTTTAATTCTATGACTTAGAAGGCTGGAGTCTTTAACAGTTTTTTGCCCTTCCTCTGACACCGCCTGGTTTTAAGGTCCTGGATGGCAGGGAGCTTGACTCCAGTGATGTACTGCGCCGTATGCACTACCCTCTGTAGCGCCGTGCAGTCGAATGCCAAGCAGTTGCCATACCAAGCAGTGATGCAGCAAGTCACGATGCTCTCAATGGTGCAGCTCTAAAACTTTTGGAGGATCTGAGGGCCTATGACAAATATTTTTTGTCTCCTGAGTGGGATGAGGCATTGAGGCATAGTACTTTGTACTAAGTAATGCTCATCAAAGACCATGACCATGCTTTTTTGTTTGCCCTCTAGTCTTCAGTATTGGACTTCGGAAAGATAATAATCTACACCAGCAATCTGCGGATCATCCGGGCCCCTCGGAGGGAAGAAGGGACGGGGCGACATCCTCAGACCCCGGGGGGAGTGGACGAGTACTCACAGGGGCGTAACAGAGGGGGTAAGAGGAGGCCCAAAGCCCTCTGTGCTCATGGGGAGGAGCAGAGCACACATCCACAGGGCGGGGAGGAGGAGAGCACCCATCAACAGGACGGGGTAAAAAGGCCTGACCAGAACACCTTGCACAGTGTTAATGTGCTTCAGCAATGCTATCCCCTTCTCTGTCTCTCTCTAACCACATCTCTGCCTACCGACTGCACAGATTGTGATGACTACTCAGTTTCTCTGCTGCCATTTATGAGCCGGGATACTCTCAGTAATTCCCCATGGTCGCTTCTTCAACTGATTGCCAGTTGCACTCTCTCCTTCTTTCTCCCCCCATCACCCCCCTCTCTCCCCCCTCTCGCTCTCCGTCTCTCTCCTCCTTCCCCCTCGCTCCCCCTCGCTCCCCCTCTCTCCCCCTCCCTCTTGCTGTCCCCCTCGCTCCTCCATTCTCTCTCTAACCTCTCTTTTGGTCTTTCCATTCCTAACTCATCTCCATTTCTCTCACTGGGTTTCTCATTTCCTCTGCCTCTCTATATTTTCTAATATTTCATTTTTTCTCTCTCTCTTTGTTGCCTTTTTAACATTCTCTGTTTGGACCCAGGTCATCTTTTTTTGACTTTTCTACCATTTTGTTTGATTCATTAGTAATGATATGTCATATGAGTTGACATGGGTGGCAGTGTTTCTCTGGGTTGTTAGTGACACTGTGTGTGTGTGTGTGTGTGCCTCCAGCAGGATGCAGTGTCTGGCTGCCAGCATTGTGGAGGTTCGGGCTGTGCCCCCTGCTCTCTATGCCATGGCAGCAAGCTGTCAATGCTGGCCAACCGCTTCAATGAGTCTATCAGTGTGCTGCGATGCCAGGCCTGCTACCCTGATGGACTGGAGAGGTGCCAGTCCTGTACCAAATAACACCAACCACTGGCCGTGTGTGAGCCTATTGTCTCTCCTGATGTAATAGCACTGTAATATAAAATGGTTATGATGGTTATGGGAGCACTGCATATGTTTTGAAAGGAATCAGAATCCAATTGTTGGAAGGGAAGGAGGCTACCATACGTGCAGCTGGCTGAACCATAGAGAACAAAGACACATGATAAGACAACAAAATCACTCTGTTGGTGGTAGGTGGTGCATCTGAGTCTCTGCAAAGATAACATGAACTACCAACTGGTTTCATGATGACTTATCATTTTAATTAAAATAATGTAAAATCATTGCATTTTATCCACAAGGGAAGCTGTCCTATCAACCCCACATTCACGAGAGAGAAAACCACTTTTATCTCCCATGTTAGGCCTATATATAAGGCTAATTGATGCTTTCATTTGGAGAGAAGGGAAGACTTTCAATAAATTATGAAGAGGCTTTTGGGCAGCTCTGGAGGTAGAAAGAAATGAATTAGTGTTTTATCTTCCTAATGCTGAGGTAATTGCTTCCAGAGTTGTCTTTGTGAGAATGAATAAAATGGACACATGCCTTATTTTCATTGGCTCTGAATGAAGGAATCTATGTATACTCATAGAAACATAATTAATAGAATGGGTGTCCACTCAAATTGCCAGGGTTAAAGGTTCCACGCCTGTTCTATTCATTCTATTTCTATGCTTATAACCCCAAATGTATAGCTTTCTGTTTTTACTAGTATAAAATGGAGATACATGATGAGTGATTCAGCAAATATACCTGAGAGAAGTTAGCATATATACAGTTGTTGCTGTGGCTTTCTTTTGGCTTTATCTCAGCTGAACACACACTTAACCATAGTCACAAACATGCTTTCTTTCCTCTCTTTTTCCAAAGAGCTGGTCTCATTCGTTCTCTCTCATCTCCTGTGTGGGGTGGGGGATAGTACTGCATCAAAGCTTTGAGTTGCTGCTTCTTACATGGATCCATCCTGCGGCATGGAGCGCTAGCTTCAATAATCCTGCGAGGTTCAAACCTCAGCCTTTCATTATAGAACAGGAATACTGGCAGCTGGAAATCTCTCATCAGATGGTAGATCACTTGGGTTCATGTGCTGTGTGCATTCGTGAACTGTGCTGCTCATTTCACATTCCAAGTTATTCCAGTTCATTTGAACGTTCATGAATAATTTCCAGTCATTATAGGGAGTTTTTTCTCTCAAAATGTAGTCTGTTTATAACCCAACATCGGAAGATGTCTATTTGTGAGGGTTTCCTTCTGTTCTCAATTGGCTAAACCCTGTGTATGCAACACCTTCCTTATTCACACATATAAAAGTGGGTAAATGGTCACAAGTTTACAGCCTCCCTTATCACTGGTGATAATCAGATAGCTTATGCACGTGTGAAGCAAAGTTTCAAATGACCCATGTAAAGATGGCTTGTCATTAGAAAGACTTCAGAATGTACTGAAAATGTAAACATGGCTGTGTTTGTGCTGGAATGTGGCCAAAGAGACTCCGCTCAGACTAGTTTCTTGGAGAGATAAAAATTGGCCCTTATGTTTCTTATGATAGTCCTCTGAGGCCTTGTTTGTTGTTTGCTGTACACACAACTTTGACCTTTTGGCTTGCGGCCGTTTTCATCCAGCAGATACAGCGCTCATTAGATTGACCTCTGTCTTGATGGTCCTCCTTTCATTTTGTCCACAGTGGTCTTCTGAGGATCCCAGCGAATCAGAGCAATTGAAAATAACAGTCAGTAATTCAAAACTGATAGCAATACGAACCACAGCACACTCTTAACTATTTGTTGTTACATTAGACCGACACGGTTTTGAGTTTGTTGTTACAAGGGACATGATGATGTGGTAGCATGATGTTGTTACATGACATGTGATACCGTAATAGGCTACGCAGCCCTTGAGCTTGTAGGCCTACTGTTTGAGGAAGCTGAGAATAAGAAAAGATCTATCAGTATACAACTGAATATATTTATCTTATAACCACTTTTTGGGTGACATAACCTCTGTGTTATCCAGAGTATAATCCACCTAGTATTGTGGAATGCAAATGGTTACACACATACACTGTACATTATCCAAGCAGTTGAGAAAGGTACTCTGAACATCTCAAGGATTCAAACTAGTCACGTTTTCCCCCTGAAATGGTCAAATCGGGAGGATAAATGTTGATCATAAATGTCTGAAGCAACTGTAAATTACTGTAAATCCACTCCATCTTGAATTGCAAAAAGGGACTGTACAGAAACCCGTGCCTGTCAGACTTGGCTTCTGCTTTGAAGAAGTGGATTTTCAAACATCCAACTTTTTCTAGTTAGGCAGCATCAGTTGCGCAAAATGACAACACAAGAGGGCAGAGAGAGGGCGAGGGTAGCGCCAACATTTTGACAGGTCTCTTTATGATGAGTATGGTGGAGAGATCAGAGGGCTAGCCTGCTCCCCGGTTAATAGTTTGTGCTTCGCTGCCTGAGAGGTGGTCATATTTATAGATTTTCCCACGGCGATACATAACACAGGTATGATAGCCACTAGCGTTTAACGTCTTCACTGCTGGTGAGGAACTACTTTATTGGCAGAACACCAAGTTCCCATGAATGCAATTTTGAGACAAAAAGACTGTTGGTTAGGTAAAGTACTTTTTTATTCATGAACGTCTAGGCTACATGGGAAACAATGGAGGTTGCTGAGGGGAGGATGGCTCATAATAATGGCAGGAATGGAGTGAATGGAATGGTATCAAACACATAAAAAACAAATGTTTGATTCCATTCCATTTACACCGTTCCTGCCATTATTATGAGCCATCCTCCCCTCAGTCACCTCCACATAATAGGAAAGTGTTCGAGGTGTAGGCCTACATGACAACAAGTCACTTGATATTATGGTTGAATATTTTCTGGGTATTTTACAAATCTTCCATCCCGGGGTAACCCTGTATTTCCTGCCAAAACAGGAAGTGTCATTCAAAAGCATTATAAAACATAGAAATGTCTGGAGCTTTGATCAGCATGAAAAGTAAAACCTGATGCTATTGGAGCCTGATGAGTCACACATTAATGACATTTAATGAGCCCAAGCCCAAAAAAGCCCAAATGACTTTGCCGTTGTCCAATACATATATGATAGAGGCTACTGCACATTACACACGACAGAAAAACAGAAAAGCTCAAAGATGTAGCTTATTATATGCTCTCTTGGGTAAATACATTAAACTAGCTCCAGTAGGCTAATATTTTGGATGTGAACTGTATTACCGTACTGTATTGTGTTATACTGTATTATATGGACTGGAATTATGCACATAGTTCAAACCATGATAAAGTACGGAGAGAACATAAGATTCTGGTGCAAAACATGCGGCCTACAACATTAGAATGAATGAATGAATAAAATTGTATTTTCGTGTCAAATCGCCAATTGGCAACCCATCCCTTATGGGATTAATTGGCACAAACAAACTTTAAAATAATTCACTACGGTAATAAAATTATAATTCTTCTTCCGGTGTTCTCTGCATTGCTCATCACGTAACGAGTGAAAAAAAAATTCTAAGACAAAAGAAAGAAAGAAAAAGTAAGGTAAAAATCAATAAGTAATAGTAAATAGACATAACCTGAAAGGCCACTCATTAGATGCAGAAGTTTTTCACTTGTTTTCACAAAGATTGAATGGTTGGGTCTGCATAAATAACTTCTGTTAATTATGTTGCTCTTCTTCTAAACTATCTGTGAGCTCTATTGGCTGCTGTATTTCACATTCAGAAAAAAAGAGCTTGCATTCTTCTTCTAATATTATATTGGTATAAGAAATACACAAAAAAATAATAATGTCCAGCAAGCTAATCTAGTCTAGTTTTTCCTGCATGGGACTCCAAGAGCTAAGGATTTTTTTTTAAGGAGAGGCCAGTGGAGCACAGGTGTGTGCGTATTGCACAAGAGACAGTGACTATAAGTTAGAAGCTTATTATGCATAACTCATCATTAATTAGCTAAATATAAGGCTAATACTGCATAGACTAGGACATCTATATACTTTATAGAGTTATATATCAATTTAGAACAGAATTATCAATTTTGGATGCTATTTGTATGAGGTTGATGGAGAGAGAAAAAGACTACGAGAGAGTGCTTGCACGTGCACTGCAATTACATTTAAAAAAATCTTTACAATGTAAAAACATGGTGAGCCCTGAAAGCCAGATAGAGATGGGTAAATTAGACACACATTCAATCTTTATATTACTGTTGCATAGGCTATGCAGCAGCAAATGTAGGCCTACCTGTCACAAGAAGGCAGGCCTCCCGACTGGTGTGCAGCCTTCTGAGGCACTGCATCTCAGTGCAAGCGGCATCACTGCAGTCCCTGGTTCGAATCCAGGCTGCATCACATCTGGCCGTGAGGGCGGCGCACAATTGGCCCGGCATCGTCCGGGGTAGGCCGTCAAAGTAGATAAGAATTTGTTCTTAACTGACTTGTCTAGTTAAATAAAGGTAAAGTTTAAAAAAGTTAGCATGAGGTGATAGGTCTTGTATTGTGAACTGCGCTCCATACAGAGATGGGTCGGTCCCCAGCCTGAGTGTTGATGATTCATCATGCAGGGGCCGTAGAGAAGGCAGATTTAGACATCACATATCATTGAACAGTTCCATTTCACACCTTGCTGTTCATATAATTTTTTTAATGACAATTTACCGGTTACTCGCAGTTATTTATCCCGGATAAAAGGAGTGGTTTTGTATGAAAAAATCCTGGAAAATCTCAGTAACCGGATTCCTGCCATTTAACCCTACCTGTGTCAAGCGGGACTAGGTGGGTGAGGAAGGAATCAGGGGCAGATAGTTCCACTGGGAAAAGGTGCAATTTAATGTGGCACAAAAAATAACAAGCCCAAAACACAGGGCGCGGACAATAATGTGGACCACCCAAAACACAGGGTGCCAGGTCCTGAAACACGGACACCTCTACCTAACGCACACACGTAACATAAATACAATCCCGCACAAAACAAGGGTGTATACACGTACTTTAAAAAAGGAAGCCCATTAAGCACATACAACAGGACACAGGTGAAACTAATAAGACAAAACAAACAGACAACGAAAAAGGGATCAGTGGCGGCTAGTAGGCCGGTGACGACGCCCGCCGAGTGCCGCCTGAACAGGCAGGGGAGCCAACTTCGGCGGAAGTCGTGACAACCTGATATCTCCTCATGTCAGGGCCATCATCAATATGTAATATGTCTCATTGAGAGTATCAGTTTGCCTAACTATATTAAACTGTTGCTCCCATGTTTCTTTAGCTGAAATAGAAGGTCCTAGTAATTTGTTTACATCCCTGTTAGTGAGCATTTCTACTTTGCCAAGATAATCCATCCACCTGACAGGTGTTGCATATCAAGAAGCCGATTAAACAGCATGATCATTACACAGGTGCGCTTTGTGCTGGGGACAATAAAAGGTCACTCTAAAATGTGCAGTTTTGTCACACAACACAATGCCGCAGATTGCACATTTTTTTGAGGGAGCGTACAATTGGCATGCTGACTGCGGGAATGTCCACCAAAGCTGTGGCCATAGAATTGAATGTTAATTTATCTACCATAAGCATCCTCCAACGTCATTTAAGAGAATTTGGCAGTACGTCCAACTGGCTTTACAACTGTACCACGTGTAACCACACCTGCGGGATTGTCGGAGACAAGCCACTCGGACAGCTGATGAAACAGAGAAGTATTTATGTCTGTAATAAAGCCCTTTTGTGTGACAAAATAAATTCTGATTGGCTGGACCTGGCTCTCCAGTTGGTGGGCCTCTGCCCTCCCAGGCCCACTCACAGCTGCGCCCCTGCCCGGTCATGCGAAATCTATAGATTAGGGCCTAATTCATTTGTTTCAATTGACTGATTTTATTATATTAACTGTAATTCTGTAAAATCTATTCAATTATTGCATGTTGCGTTTATATTTTTGTTCAGTATAGATCTTGAAGGTACACATATCCCATATACTGCACCTGGAATATTCAATGAGTGTACAAAACATTAAGAACACCTTCCTAATATTGCATTGCACCCCTCCCTTTTACCCTCATAACAGCCTCAATTCATCATGGCATGGACTCTGTCAAAAGCATTCCACAAGGATGCTGGCTCATGCTTACTCCAATGCTTCCCACCACTGGATGTTCTTTGGGTGGTGGAACATTCTTCATACACACGGGAAACTGTTGTCCGTGAAAAATCCAGCAGGGTTGCAGTTTTTGACACCAATTTGGTGAACCTGGCACTTACCATTAACATACCTCGTTCAAAGCTACATAAATATCGTCTTGTGCATTCCCCCTCTGAATGGCACACATACACAATCCATGTCTCAATTGTCTTTGAAATGTTTCTTTAACCTGTTTCCTCCCGTTCATCTACACGGATTGAAGTGGATTTAACAAGTGACATCAATAAGTGATCATAACTTTCACCTGAATTCACCTGGTCAGCCTGTCATGGAAAGAGCAGGTGTTCCTAATGTTTTGTAGGTGTTCCTAATGCGCATGTTCAGGGGGTTTCTTATCCTGCCATGTTTCTTTTCTCTACTACAGTATTTCTTAAAGACTCTATTTGGTGTTATTGCACCATGATCAGCACCATGGACAGTTCCAACATTGTGTAAGATAACTCACATTTACAAGGCCCTAGGGAAAGGATGCTTACTCATAGCATCTGCTGACCAGTTGGCAAGTGTCTTCACTGACATTTTCAACCTCTCCCTGACCCAGTCTGTAATACTTGCATGTTTCAGGCAGACCACCATAGTCCCTATGCCCAAGAATGCCAAGGTAACCTGTCTAAATGACTCACATCAGTAGCCATGAAATACTTTGAAAGGCTGGTCATGGCTCACATCAGCACCATTGTTACGAATCCCTTTTGGCCCGACAGTCTAGGGGGGGATGGTAATGAGACCCGTAACATAACTCATGCAAATTATTATTGTGACAAAGTAAAAGTGTGCACGAAATAACCACGACAACAGAAATCTACCGTCAAACTCTAGGTTTATTTATAAACACACGGTAAAGGGGGGGAGCAGGAAAAGGGGCTGAGCTGGACCCAAGGAAAGAAACAATAAATATACAAAAACACACCCCTAAGCTAGACTAGCCTACTTTAACAGCTAACTAACTAACCAAAAATACAGTGGGTGGTCCGCCCAGTTCTACCTAGTGTATTTAACAAAGTTCACCTACGGGTAGTGTATGCCCATGGGCGACTTGTCTTGGTTTCCCCTTTTTCCCACCAGCAACAAACAAACACCATAACCAAAAACAATACTCACAGGTGATGACAAAGTGCTATGGAGGTGCTTTAAACAAAAGAGAGGTTAAGACACAAAGCGAGAGTGAAACACAGAGACCTACAGACATGGCATTTACAGAGAGATTGAGCTGAGCTGAGCTGAGCTGAGCTCATGAACAAACAAATGATGGGGTTTTTAAACCATGGGGAAGGAACTGTGATAGGTCAGGAAATAGGAGGAGGTGTGTCTTCTGATTGATGATTGATTGTTGACTGATTGGGGAGTGATGATTTTCACCTGTGAGGGGAGAAGGAGAGAAAAGAAACACACACACAGGATACACACACACACAGGATAACTGTATCCGTAACAACCATCATCCCAGACACCCTGGAGTAGACCCACTACAATTTCCATACAGCCCCACAGATCCACTGATGACACAATCACCATTACAATGCACAATGCCATATCCCACCTGGAAAAGAGGAATACCAAAGTAAGAAAGCTGTTCATCGACTACAGCGCAGCCTTCAATTCCACAGTACCCTTCAAGCTCATCACTGACCTCAAGTCCATGGGATTAAACCCCTCTCAGTACAATTGGGTCCTAGACATCCTGACAGGCCGACCTCAGGTGGTGAAGATAGGCAACAACACCTCCACCACGTTGATCCTCAACGCGTTGGTCTCACAAGGGTGCGTGCTCAGCCCCCTCCTGTACTCCTGTTCACCCATGACTGACTGGCCACACAGGTCTGTAACTCAACCATTACGTTTGCTGACGACACAACAGTGTTAAGCCTGATTACCAACAACGACGAGACAGGAAAATGACCTCTCCCTCAACATCAAAAAAAAAAAGAAGCTTGGACTACAGGAGTCAACAGAGAGAGCATGCCCTCATCCACATTGACAGGGCTGCAGTGTTAATGGTCAAACGCTTTCAAGTTCCTTGGCGTGCACATCACTGAGGACTTTAAATAGCCCCTTCACACACACAGTGGGCTGAATAAATTTTGCTTGGTCCATAAGATCCTTGCAAGCTTCTAGAGATGTACCATTGGGAGTATTCTTTCGGACTGTATCACTGCCTGGTACAGCAACTTCACCGCCGAAAACCGCAGGGCTCTCCAGAGGAGGGTGCGTTCAGCCCAACGCATCATCAGGGGCACACTGCCTGCCCTCCAGGACATCTACAGCACATACTGTCACAGGAAGGCCAAGAAGTTCATCAAGGACCTCAGCCACCTGAGCCACGGCCTGTTCACCCTGCTACCGGCTAGAAGGCAGGGAAAGTACACGTGCATCAAAGCTGGGACCGAGAGACTGAAAAAGAGCTTTTATCTCAAGGCCATCAGACTGTTAAACAGCCATCACTAGCAGGCCCCCACCCAGTACTCTGCTCTGAACTTTAGTCACTGTCACTTGCCTGCTACCACCCAGTTACTCTATCCTGCACCTTAGAGACTGCTGCCCTATGTACATAGTCATTGAGCATTGGTTACTTTAATAATGTTTACGTAATGTTTAACCCAGTCTATATATGTATACTGTATACTATACACTATATGTATACTATACTTCTAGTAATGGCTTATCCTATAACTACTGCTGTACACACTTTTCCTATTCAGATGCTGTCCATACTGTATAGACACAATTCGCATGCATACTGTACATATACAGATGTGCTCAAATTTGTTGGTACCCTTGAAGCTCATTGAAATAATGCTTAATTCCTCCTGAAGAGTGATGCAATTAAAATCTATTTTATAATGTATACTTGCATGCCTTTGGTATGTCATATATTAAAGAAGCTGTGAAAGGATTTGAATTATTGCTTCTTCTACAAAGATATTCTAAAATGGCCTGGACACATTTGTTAGAAAATATCTGTCATGCAGGTGAAAGAGGACCCAAAAGCGACTTAACAGAAACAGAGTTTATTCAAGTCCAAACAGGGAATAACAGACATCCTCTAGTCTGTAGAGGGGAATAACAGGAGAAGCGGCCACAGACTGCAGGTCGCTTCGGGTAGGCGCAGGCCGTAGTTGACAGAGACACCTGCTCACACGCAGCATCTGATGAAGGCAAAAAACACGACAGGACAGGGCGAAACACAATCACAGCACGGTGAATACTAAACAAGGAACCGACGGGACAGGAACGGAACACAAAGGAATAAATAGGGACTCTAATCAGGGGAAAGGATCGGGAACAGGTGTGGGAAGACTAAATGATGATTAGGGGAATAGGAACAGCTGGGAACGATAGAGAGAAGAGAGAGCGAGAGAGTGAGAGAGGGAGGGGGAGAGAGAGGGATAGAAAGAGGGAAAGAACCAAATAAGACCAGCAGAGGAAACGAATAGAATGGGGAGCACAGGGACAAGACATGATAATAAATGACAAACATGACAGTAATGAACGGAGGAAATCATCGATGAGTGAACGGTCCAGCACGTCCCGAGACGGAACTCCTCTCCTCAGGACCGTAACCCTCCCAATCCACTAAGTATTGGTGACCCCGTCCCCCAGAACGCATGTCCATGATCTTATGTACCTTGTAAATAGGTGCGCTCTCGACATGCGAAGAAAGGGCTTAACACAGGAGACATGGAAGACAGGATGGACACACTGTCGCGGAAGAAGCAGTCGCACAGCGACATGACGACCTGGGAGACACGGAACGGACCAATGAACCGCGGAGTCAACTTACGAGAAGCTGTCGTAAGAGGAAGGTTGCGAGTGGAAAGCCACACTCTCTGGCCGCAACAATACCTTGGACTCTTAATCCTGCGTTTATTGGCGGCTCTCACAGTCTTCCCCGCAGACAAAGGCAGACCGGTAGTGAAGCCTAAGGCGATGTGAGACCATGGTCACGGTCTGAGACGACCGGCAGGAGGAGAGTTACCCGACTTAGTCTGCTCCGAACAAGCAGCCACGAAACGCTCCTGAGTCGGCCACCAAAAGCGCTGGCGAATAGACGCAGAACTTGGCAGAGTGAGCCCACTGAAGAACAGCCAGACGAGTGGAAACAGGAACGAAAAGGAGGTTACTAGGACAAGCGCGGCGACGCAGTGTGCGTGAGTGCTTGCTTAACCTGTCTTTCAATTCCCCAGACTGTTAACCCGACAACACGCCCATAAGGAAGAATCCCCTCGGGATCAGTAGAAGCCACAGAAGAACTAAACAGACGGGATAAGGCATCAGGCTTGGTGTTCTTTACCCGGACGGTAAGAAATCACAAACTCCAAAAACAACGCCCAACGAGCTTGACGGGCATTAAGTCGTTTGGCAGAACGGATGTACTCAAGGTTCTTATGGTCTGTCCAAACGACAAAAGAACGGTCGCCCCCTCCAACCACTGTCGCCATTCGCCTAGGGCTAGCGGATGGCGAGCAGTTCACGCCCACATCATAGTTGCGCTCAGATGGCGACATGAGAAAAATAAGCGCAAGCTGAACCTTATCGTCAGACTGGAAGCGCTGGGATAGAATGGCTCCCACGCCTACCTCTGAAGGTCAACCTCGACAATGAATTGTCTAGTGACGTCAGGAGTAACGAGGATAGGAGCGGACTAAAACGTTCTTTTAGAAGATCAAAAGCTCCCTGGGCGGAACCGGACCACTTAAAACACGTCTTGACCGAAGTAAGAGCTGTGAGAGGAGCAGCAACTTGACCGAAATTACGAATGAAACGCCGATAGAAATTGCTTTACGACACGTGACCTACTGACAGCTTGGACCTTAGCGGAATCCATCTGAATGCCTTCAGCGGAAATAACGGAACCGAGAAAAGTAACGGAGGAGACATGAAAAGAGCACTTCTCAGCCTTTACGTAGAGACAATTCTCTAAAAGGCGCTGTAGAACACGTCGAACGTGCTGAACATGAATCTCGAGTGACGGAGAAAAAATCAGGATATCGGATAGACAAAAACAAAGATGTTCAGCATGTCTCTCAGAACATCATTAACTAATGCCTGAAAAACAGCTGGCGCATTGGCGAGACCGAACGGCAGAACCCGGTACTCAAAATGCCTAACGGAGTGTTAAACGCCGTTTTCCACTCGTGCGCACGAGATGGTAAGCGTTACGAAGGTCCAACTTTGGCTCCCTGCAGAATCTCGAAGGCTGATGACATAAGTGTTTATGTCATTCAGCCCTCGTTTTTATCCTTCTTCTTAACAAAAGAACCCCGCCCCGGCCGGAGAGGAAGAAGGCACTATGGTACCGGCGTGTTACAGACAAATAATCCCTGAGAGCCTTACGTTTGGATATAGTCTACCTCGAGGAGGAGTGGTCCCCGGAAGGAGATCAATACTTCATACGACCGGTGAGGAGGAAGGGAGTTGTACTGAAGACCGTGCGCAGATCATGATATTCCTCCGGCACTCCTGTCAAATCGCCAGGTTCCTCCTGAGAAGTAGGGACCGGGAGGGATGGCAGACATTAAACACTTCACATGACAAGAAACGTTCCAGGATAGGATAGAATTACTAGACCAATTAATAGAAGGATTATGACATACTAGCCAGGGATGACCCAAAACAACAGGAGTAAACGGTGAACGGAAAATCAAAAAGAAATAGTCTCACTGTGGTTACCAGATACTGTGAGAGTTAAAGGTAGTGTCTCAAATTTGATACTGGGAAGATGACTACCATCTAAGGCAAACATGGGCCTAGGCTTGTCTAACGGTCTGAAAGGAATGTTATGTTTCCGAACCCATGCTTCGTCCATGAAACAACCCTCAGCCCCAGAGTCAATCAAGGCACTGCATGTATCCAGCGTAGATGGACCGACATAGTAGTACAAGATCTAGATGAAGAGACCAGAGTAGTAGCGCTCACCAGTAGCCCTCCGCTTACTGATGGGCTCTGGCCTCTTACTGGACATGAATTAACAAAATGTCCAGCAACTCCGCAATAGAGGCACAGGCGGTTGGTGATCCTCCGTTCCCTCTCCTTAGTCGAGATGCGAATCCCTCCCAGCTGCATGGGCTCAGTCTCAAAGCCAGAGGAGGGAGATGGTTGCGATGCGGAGCAGGGAAACACCGTTGATGCGAGCTCTCTTCCAATCTACCCGTCGTTCTATGCGGATGGCGAGAGCAATCAAAGAGTCCACATTGAGGGAACCTCCCGGGAGAGAATCTCATCCTTAACCACTGCGTGGAGTCCCTCCAGAAAACGAGCGAGCAGCGCCTGCTCGTTCCACTCACTAGAGGCAGCAAGAGTGCGAAACTCAATAGAATAATCCGTTATGGACCGTTCACCTTGGCATAAGGAAGCCAGGGCCCTAGAAGCCTCCCTACCAAAAACTGAACGGTCAAAAACCCAATCATCTCCTCTTTAAAGTTCTGGAACTTGTTAGAGCAATCAGCCCTTGCCTCCCAGATAGCTGTGCCCCATTCTCGAGCCCGGCCAGTAAGGAGTGAAATGACGTAAGCAACCCGAGCTCTCTCTCTAGAGTATGTGTTGGGTTGGAGAGAGAACACAATCTCACACTGCGTGAGAAAGGAGCGGCACTCAGTGGGCTGGCCGGAGTAGCAAGGTGGGTTATTAACCCTAGGTTCTGGAGGCTCGGCAGGCCAGGAAGTAACAGGTGGCACGAGACGTAGACTCTGGAACTGTCCAGAGAGGTCGGAAACCTGAGCGGCCAGGTTCTCCACGGCATGGCGAGCAGCAGACAATTCCTGCTCGTGTCTGCCGAGCATGGCTCCTTGGATCTCGACGGCAGTGTAACGAGCGTCTGAAGTCGCTGGGTCCATTCCTTGGTCGGTTCCTTCTGTCATGCAGGTGAAAGAGGACCCAAAAGCGACTTAACAGAAACAGAGTTTATTCAAGTCCAAACAGGGAATAACAGACATCCTCTAGTCTGTAGAGGGGAATAACAGGAGAAGCGCCACAGACTGCAGGTCGCCGGGTAGGCGCAGGCCGTAGTTGACAGAGACACCTGCTCACACGCAGCATCTGATGAAGGCAAAAACACGACAGGACAGGGCGAAACACAATCACAGCACGGTGAATACTAAACAAGGAACCGACGGGACAGGAACGGAACACAAAGGAATAAATAGGGACTCTAATCAGGGGAAAGGATCGGGAACAGGTGTGGGAAGACTAAATGATGATTAGGGGAATAGGAACAGCTGGGAGCAGGAACGGAACGATAGAGAGAAGAGAGAGCGAGAGAGTGAGAGAGGGAGGGGGAGAGAGAGGGATAGAAAGAGGGAAAGAACCAAATAAGACCAGCAGAGGGAAACGAATAGAATGGGGAGCACAGGGACAAGACATGATAATAAATGACAAACATGACAATATAATAAATAATTGGAATATAGTGATATTTCAAACTAATTTGTTTCTTTAATTAGTATCACACATCTTCAATCTTGTAATGAAGTCAGTCAGCCTATTTAAATGGAGAGAAGTAGTCACTGTGCTGTTTGGTATCATTGTGTGTGCCACACTGAACATGGACCAGAGAAAGGAGAGATTTGTCTGAGGAGATCAGAAAGAAAATAACAGACAAGCGTGGTAAAGGTAAAGGCTACAATACTATCTCCAAGCAGCTCAATGTTCCTGTGACAACAGATGCAAATATTATGAAGAAGTCTAAGGTTCATGGAACTGTTGCCAACCTCCCTGGGCGCGGCCGCAAGAGGAAAATCAACCCCAGATTGAACAGAAGGATAGTGCAAATGATAGAAAAAGAACCAAGGCCAAAGAGATACAAGCTGATGTCACGACTTCCGCCGAGGTTGGCTCTCCTGCCCGTTCAGGCTGTGCTCGGCGGTCGTCGTCACCGTCCTATTAGCCACTACCGATCCCTTTTTCGGTTATCTGTTGGTTTTGTCTAATTGTTTTCACCTGTGTGTTAGTTAATTAGTATCTGTATTTAATGTAGCTTGTCCCGCCCTTGTTTTGTGTGGGATTGTTTGTTTTTGTCATTTCGTTTCGGCTGTTGGTGTTTTTGTGTTTTATTTCTCCGGTTTGTATGTTATTCCCTGTTTTGGATATTTTTCACCCTGTTTGTAATTTGGGTTGTCCGTGTTTGTTGTTCACCGGAGAATAAACCTCTATTCATTATTTGCTCTCTGCGCCTGATTCCACCCACCTTGACTAGTCGTGACAGCTGAACTCCAAGGTGAAGGTACGTCAGTTTCTGAGCGAAAGTGGGCTCCATGGAAGAAGACCCAGGAGAACTCTACTTTTGAAAGAAAAGCATACAAAATCCAGACTGGAATTTCCTCAAATGCATATTGACAAGCCACAATCCTTCTGGGAGAATGTCCTTTGGACAGATGAGTCAAAACCGAAGCTTTTTGGCAAGTCACATCGGTTCTATGTTCACAGATGGAAAAAATGAAGCTTTCAAAGAAAAGAACACCATACCTATAGTGAAACATGGAGGAGGCTCGGTTATGTTTTGGGCCTGCTTTGCTGCACCTGGCACAGTGTGCCTTGAATCTGTGCAGGGCACAATGCAATCTCAAGACTATCAAGGCAAAATGGAGCGAAACGTACTGCCCAGTGTCAGAAAGCTCTGTCTCAGTCGCAGGTCATAGGTCCTGCAACAGGATAATGACTCAAAACACACAGCTAAAAGCACCCAAGAATGGATAAGAACAAAACATTGGACTATTCTGAAGTGGCCTTCTGTGAGTCCTGATTTGAATCCTATCAAACATCTATGGAAAGATCTGAAACTTGCAGTCTGGAGAAGGCACCCATCAAACCTGAGACGGCTGGAGCAGATTGCTCAGGAAGAGTGGGCCAAACTACCTGTTAACAGATGTTGAAGTCTCATTGAGAGCTACAGAAAATGTTTGATTGCAGTGATTGCCTCTAAACGTTGTGCAACAAAATATATGGTTAAGTGTCCCATCATTTTTGTCCATGCCCTTTTCAGGGCTAGCTGTCTGAATCGCCGTGACCCCAACCAACCTCACTACTCCCCGGACACTTATGATCTCTCGGCTAAGCATGCCTCTCCTTTAGAGGTCGACCAATTAATCGGAATGGCCGATTAATTAGGTCCGATTTCAAGTTTTCATAACAATCGGTATTTTGGGGTGTCGATTTTGCAGATTATTTTGATTTTTTTGTAGACCTTTATTTAACTAGGCAAGTCAGTTAAGAACACATTCTTATTGTCAATGACTGCCTAGGAACGGTGGGTTAACTGCCTTGTGCAGGGGCAGAGTGCCAGATTTTCACCTTGTCAGCTCGGGGGATCCATTCTTGCAACCTTATAGTTAACTAGTCCAAAGCTCTAACCACCTGCCTCTCATTGCACTCCACGAGGAGCCTGCCTGTTACGCGAATGCAGTAGAAGCCAAGGTAAGTTGCTAGCTAGCATTAAACTTCTCTTTTAAAAAAAATCAAACATAATCACTAGTTATATCTACACATGGTTGATGATATTACTCGTTATCTAGCGTGTCCTGCATTGCATATAATTGATGAAACGCTGGGGAATGATTTAACAAAAGTGCATTTGTAAAAAAAGCACAATCGTTGGACGACTGTACCTAACAATAAACACAAATTCCTTTCTTAAAATCAATACACAGAAGTATATATTTTTAAACCTGCATATATAGCTATAAGAAATCCAGGTTAGCAGGCAATATTAACCAGGTGAAATTGTATCAGGGTATATGCAACAGTTTGGGCAGCCTGGCTCATTGCGAACTAATTTGCCAGAATTTTACATAATTATGACATAACATTGAAGGTTGTGTAATGGAACAAGAATATTTAGACTTAGGGATACCACCCGTTAGATAAAATACAGAACGGTTCCATATTTCACTGAAAAAATAAACGTTTTCTTTTCGAAATGATAGTTTCCGGATTCGACCATATTAATGACCAAAGGCTCGTATTACTGTGTGTTATTATGTTATAATTAAGTCTATGATTTGATAGAGCAGTCTGACTGAGCAATGGTAGGCAGAAGCAGGCTCGTAATCATTCATTCAAACAGCAGTTTCGTGCATTTTGCCAGCAGCTCTTCGCAAGCAGAGCGCTGTTTATGACTTCAAGCCTATCAGCTTAATGGGTGGTGTAACCGATGTGAAATGGCTGGCTAGTTAGCGGGATACGAGCTAATAGTGTTTCAAACATCACTCGCTCTGAGACTTGGAGTAGTTATTCCCCTTGCTCTGCAAGGAGCGATGGGAGCGATGGGTAACGCTGCTTCAAGTCTGGCTGTTGTCAATGTGTTCCTGGTTCGAGCCCAGGTAGGAGCGAGGAGGGTGACAGAAGCTATACTGTTACTCTGGCAATACTATAGTGCCTATAAGAACATCCAATAGTCAAAGGAATATGAAATACAAATGGTATAGCGAGAAATAGTCCTATAAATACTATATTAACTACAACCTAAAACCTCTTACCTTGGAATATTGGAATAAGTCTCATGTTAAAAGGAACCACCAACATTCATATGTTCCCATGTTCTGAGCAAGGAACTCAAACGTTAGCTTTTTTACATGGCACATATTGCACTTTTACTTCTCCAACACTTTGTTTTTGCATTATTTAAATCAAATTGAACATGTTTCATTATTTATTTGAGGCTAAATATATTTTTATTGATGTATTATATTAAGTTAAAATAAGTATTGTTGTAATTGCCATTATTACAAATGAAATAAATAAATCTGCCGATTAATCGGCATCGGCTTTTTTGGTCCTCCAATAATCGGTATCGGTATCCACGTTGAAAAATCATAATCGGTCAACCTCTACTCTCCTTAAATCCAATATGCCTTGTCTATTGCTGTTCTGGTTAGTGTTTATTGGCTTATTTCACTGTAGAGCCTCTAGCCCTGCTCATTATACCTTATCCAACCTTTCAGTTCCACCACCCACACATGCGATTACATCACCTGGTTTCAATCATGTTTCTAGAGACTATATCTCTCCCATCATCACTCAATGCCTAGGTTTACCACCACTGTGTTCACATCCTACCATACCCGTGTCTGTACATTATACCTTGAAGCTATTTTATCGCCCCCAGAAACCTGCTCCTTTTACTCTCTGTTCCAGACGTCCTAGACGACCAATTCTCATAGCTTTTAGCCTTACCCTTATCCTACTCCTCCTCTATTCCTATGTAGAGGTGAATCCAGGCCCTGCAGTGCCTAGCTCCACTCCTATTCCCCAGGCACTCTCTTTTGATGACTTCTGTAACAGTAATAGCTCCTCCCTAAGTTTGTTTTATTCACTGCTTTAGCACACTCTGCCAACCCGGATGTCCTAGCCGTGTCTGAATCCTAGCTTAGGAAGACCACCTAAAACTTTGAAATCTCTAACTATAACATTTTTAGATAAGAGAACGACCAAAGGGGGAGGGGTTGCAATATACTGCAGAGATAGCCTGCAGACTTCTGTCCTACTATCCAGGTCTGTACCCAAACAATTTGAACTTGTACTTTTAAAAATCCACCTCTCTAAAAACAAGTCTCTCACTGTTTCCACCTGCTATAGATCACCCTCTGCCCCAAGCTGTGCCCTGGACACCATATGTGAACTGATTGCCCCCCATCTATCTCCAGAGCTCGTGCTGCTAGTTGACCGAAACTGGGACATGCTTAACACCCCAGCCATTCTACAATCTAAGCTTGATGCCATCAATCTCAAACAAATGATCAACGAACCTACCAGGTACCACCCCAAAGCCGTAAACACTGGCACCCTCATAGATATCATCCTAACCAACTGGCCCTCTAAATCACCTCTGCTGTTTTCATCCAAGATCTCAGCGATCACTGCCTCATTGCCTGCATCCGTAATGGGTCAGTGGTCAAACAACCTCCACTCATCACTGTAAAATGCTCCCTGAAACACTTCAGCGAGCAGGCCTTTCTAATTGATCTGGCCCGGGTATCCTGGAAGGATATTGACCTCATCCCGTCAGTAGAGGATGCCTGGTCATTTTTTTAAATGCCTTCCTCACCATCTTAAATAAGCATTCCCCATTCACGAAAATTAGAACCAGGAACAGATATAGCCCTTGGTTCTCTCCAGACCTGACTGCCCTTAACCAACACAAAAACATCCTATGGCGTTCTGCATTAGCATCGAACAACCACTGTGATATGCAACTTTTCAGGGAAGTTAAAAACCAATATACACAGGCAGTTAGAAAAGCCAAGGCTAGCTTTTTCAAGCAGAAATGTGCTTCCTGCAACACAAACTGTGTGGGACACTGTAAAGTCCATGGAGAATAAGAACACCTCCTCCCAGCTGCCTACTGCACCGAGGATAGGAAACTCTGTCACCACCGATAAATCCACTTTAATTGAGAATTTCAATAAGCATTTTTCTATGGCTGGCCATGCTTTCCACCTGGCTACCCCTATCCCGGTCAACAGCACTGAACCCCCCACAGCAACTCAACCAAGCCTTTACCACATCTCCTTCTCCCAAATCCAGTCAGCTGATGTTCTGAAAGAGCTGCAAAATCTGGACCCCTACAAATCAGCCGGGCTAGATAATCTGGACCCTTTCTTTCTAAAACTATCTGCCGAAATTGTTGCAACCCCTATTACTAGCCTGTTCAACCTCTCTTTCGTGTCATCTGAGATTCCCAAAGATTGGAAAGCTGCCGCGGTCATCCCCCTCTTCAAAGGGGGTGACACTCTAGACCCAAACTGCTGCAGACCTATATATATCCTACCCTGCCAAACTGCTGCAGACCTATATATATCCTACCCTGTCTTTTTAAGGTCTTCGAAAGTCAAGTTAACAAACAGATCCGCTATGCAATCTGGTTTCAGAGCTGGTCATGGGTGCACTTCAGCCACACTCAAGGTCCTAAGCGACATCATAACCCCCCATCGATAAGAGACATTACTGTGCAGCCGTATTTATCGACCTGGCCAAGGCTTTCGACTCTATCAATCACCACATCCTCATCGGCAGACTCGATAGCCTTGGTTTCTCAAATGATTGCCTCGCCTGGTTCACCAACCACTTCTCTGATAGAGTTCAGTGTGTTAAATCGGAAGGCCTGTTGTCCGGGCCTTTGGCAGTCTCTATGAGGGTGCCACAGGGTTCAATTCTTGAGGCAACTCTCTTCTCTGTAAACATCAATGATGTCGCTCTTGCTGCTCGACTTCGGCGATGTCATCTACAAAATAGCCTCCAATACCCTAATCAATAAATTGGATGCAGTCTATCACAGTGCCATCCGTTTTGTCACCAAAGCCCCATATACTACCCACCACTGCGACCTGTACGCTCTCGTTGGCTGGCCCTCGCTTCATACTCGTCACCAAACCCACTGGCTCCAGGTCATCTACAAGACCCTGCCAGGGAAAGTCCCCCCTTATCTCAGCTCGCTGGTACCATAGCAGCACCCACCTATAGCACGCGCTCCAGCAGGTATCTCTCTCTGGTCACCCCCAAAACCAATTCCTCCTTTGACCCCTCTCCTTCCAGTTCTCTGCTGCCAATGACTGGAACGAACTACAAAAATCTCAAACTAGAAACACTTATCTCCCTAACTACTTTTAAGCCCCAGCGGTCAGAGCAGGTCACAGATTACTGCACCTGTACATAGCCCATTTAAAATTTAGCCCAAACAACTACCGCTTCCCCTACTGTATTTATTTATTTATTTTGCTCCTTTGCACCCCATTATTTCTATTTCAATTGTAAATGAGATCTTGTTCTCAACTTGCCTACCTGGTTAAAAAAATAAAAAAATAAATTAAATTAGACATTTTTAATTTTAAAATGGTTTTCTTATTTACAATATTATGTAGAATAAAAAATCAGAAGCAAAGTCTGATTTCTATTAAATATGGAATAAACAATGGCGGATGCCAATTACTTTTGTCAGTTTCAAGTTATTTCAGAGAAAAATGTGCATTCATCATTTTTTTGTGGAAGGGTGCCAACAAATTTGAGCATGTTTGTATATATATATTTATACTCTGACATTGCTCGTTCTGTTATGTCTTAATTTCTTGTTTTTTACTTTTAGATATTGTGTGCATTGTTATTCTATTGCTAGATATTCCTGCATTGTTGGAGCTGGAAACAATAATTTCACTGCACTTGCGATAACATCTGCAAAACTGTATATGCGACCAATAAACTTTTGATTTAAAATTTGATTTTAAAATGGAAACTCACTTAGAGTTCTTAGACCAGTAATAATAGTCATTGGTACGTCCATTAAGCACCTGTGAAAAATAGTTGAAAAGATAGAGGCTCTATTATATGCTTGTGGGCACACAGTTCTCCTGACAGCTGCTTTTTCTCAGATGAGGCCATCGCAGCGGCGCCACCGCTACCCGTACCTCGGTGTCCAGAGTCAGCTTTCAATGAACTAGGGCCAATGAGTGATATTTTTCAGGCCATTGTGTCACTAGATTGGATTTCCTTCTCTCTATAGGTCAGGGCACCGTGTGGTGTCGGGAGAATGGCACAGAGCTGGAATGTGGTGCTTGGCCTTCAAAGGGAGCCGTTCCCCACAGACCTCACCAGGGGAGTTCGCTAATCGCTCAGAACTCCTCTACAAATGAGGCACCACAGGATTTTGCTGACACACATAAAACAAAGTGGGCACCATGTATATGGTAATTCATCAATCGTTCAACTTGTGTAGATATTACAGGCCTGCTGTAATCATGGAGTGGTGTACATGGATGGGGTCATCTTAGACGTGCACATCTCACTGGTTAAAGGAGAATGGGGAACAAAACAGGTTGTAAAGCTATAGATGAATCTTGTATATTGACATATCCACATGTACATTAAGATCCTGATGTAGGCTATATTGGATCTGCTAAGCCAGCAGTTTTGTCCCATGGGTGTAGAGATGAAAGCGATATTGAGATGCGATGCCAGTGAAAGTTTTGTAATGCTGGCACATTTTAATGCCAGTAAATTAGATACATTTCCCTTCCAATTAAATCAACTAGAGAAAGAACATCTATTTTGTTATTATGTCTATCAACAGTGAAATGCCTTTGATGACTTCTACGTGAGGACTGGGTTCATAGCTGGGAATATACAGTATGTCATTAGTCGGGCTGAGTTCGTAGCTGGGAATATACAGTATGTCATTGGTCTGGCTGAGTTCATAGCTGGGAATATACAGTATGTCATTGGTCGGGCTGAGTTCATTGCAGGGAATATACAGTATGTCATTGGTCGGGCTGAGTTCATAGCAGGGAAAATACAGTATGTCATTGGTCGGGCTGAGTTCATAGCTGTGAATATACAGTATGTCATTGGTCGGGCTGAGTTCATAGCTGTGAATATACAGTATGTCATTGGTCGGGCTGAGTTCATAGCTGGGAATATACAGTATGCCATTGGTCGGGCTGAGTTCATAGCAGGGAATATACAGTATGTCGTTGGTCGGGCTGAGTTCATAGCAGGGAATATACAGTATGCCTTTGGTCGGGCTGAGTTCATAGCATGGAATATACAGTATTCCGGGGTTTGGCAACAGGTGGCCAGCGGACCAAATCCACCCTGGAAGTGTTTTTTTTGTGGGGTAAAAGAAAAGACTGTAATAAAATCACCAGGAAATCAGCAAAAAAACATTCCACAAAAAAAAAACTGATATACAGTATGTTATTGGTCGGGCTGAGTTCATAGCATGGAATATACAGTATGTTATTGGTCGGGCTGAGTTCATAGCATGGAATATACAGTATGTTATTGGTCGGGCTGAGTTCATAGCATGGAATATACAGTATGTTATTGGTCGGGCTGAGTTCATAGCATGGAATATACAGTATGTTATTGGTCGGGCTGAGTTCATAGCATGGAATATACAGTATGTTATTGGTCGGGCTGAGTTCATAGCATGGAATATACAGTATGTTATTGGTCGGGCTGAGTTCATAGCATGGAATATACAGTATGTTATTGCGTCTCAATGTAATCAAGGTATGAAATGGTTATTATTTTCAAATACAATCTCATTTTGGGCTTAGTTGTGTTCAATTTGCAGTGTGTCATTTATTACATTTACGTTCCAGCTAACCACTAACCTTCCGCTCCGACAGAAATCGCCGCAAGGCTGAATCTACTGTAGATAGTTGTCATTCTCTGACAGAGATCAAAGACTTGATATCTGCCCACAATGTAATAAAAATGATGACATCTGTTGCAAAAACAAACCCTATAATGTTCAGACAGATTCCAGGTGGATGGTATTTCAGACAGATTCCAGGTGGATGGTATTTCAGACAGATTCCAGGTGGATGTTATCTGAAGAACAATATGTCCACTGTGTTTTGATACTGTTTCAGTTGGTAAAAGGAACAATGTAACTACTGCAGCTTTAACCACAGGCTCCTGCGCTACCTGACGGAGGTGCTTTAAGCAAGAGCAATGCTCTGCTGTGCTATGCAGTTGTGCCCGAGGAACTAGCGTGACTGCTTTGGAAAAAATGCATTTGCATTCCGCCTCACTGTTTATCCTTTTCATATTATTCCTCTTTATTTCTTAAAACAAATAAATATATGGGGTGAAAATGATGCAGCAAGCTCGAAGGAGAATACGTTCCTCACTTGGGAGAAAGACACAGCCCTGAAGAATACTAAAGAGTCCCGGTTTGGTTTCCCGCCTCTCAGAACAAAGGGTACATTTTCCATCAAAGAGCAACAAAAACTGCTGGTATAAATATGTCTCCTAGTTTGTGTGCGGAGGCCAGAGGTGGCTACGCCAGGGGACGTGTTCAAACTGCAGAACGCTAGTTTATCCTTTTACAAACGGTCACAAAGAAAATCTCACTTTTCAACTCACAAAGAATGTTTTGGCAACCACATCAATAGCTTACACTTAAGATTGAGTGGGGAAAAAATACAAGTCTGTAAGGATCCAAATATTGCCCAATGAACAACAAAGCATTTAACAGGATTACTACTTTGGAAGGTATTTGACACAACTACGGTATGTACTCTGGGACTTTAACAAGAGTTCTACTTAATTATATTACTCAAATATTTGTTTTTATTGAACCTTTTTTTAACGAGGCAAGTCAATTAAGAACAAATTCTTATTTAAAATGACGGCCTACCCCCCCCCCTGGCCAAACCCTCCCCTAAACCAGACGACGGTGGACCAATTGTGCGGCTCCCTATGGGACTCCTGATCACAGCCCGGGATTAAACCAGGGTCTGTAGTGACGACTCTAGCACTGCAATGTAGTGCCTTTGACCCCTGTGCCACACCGGAGGCAAAGTCAATTTTAAAGCCATTTCTCACACCACTTAAAGTTAGTGTTTGTGATAAGGCCAATCTTTCATTACATCCAAGGGCCTTTGGGCCAAGTGAAACAGAACAGGGCTCTGGACTACCATGACCTAATTCTCCATCTAGTTCCCAAGTGACCTCCTGCCCTGTCCTAGAGTGTGAGGGGAATAGGGACACACCTAAAAGGTAACTCAGAGTTTCAGGGACTTTATCATAGTAAAATGTGTACTGTGTCAGAGGGCACTGACTGACGTTTTCTTTCACAGAAGAATACCACTCAGTCTACTAGAGGAATTGAGTCAACATATGTCTTCATTATTCTGAATAGAACCTTTCCCATTAGGCACTGTGTTGTTGTTTCACCAGTGGGAGGGCCTGGTGACCTAATACAACTTTGGTGGGTATGTATATTAGTCCTGTTTCACACATGTACATGTGTATATTATTGTGTGAATTGGAAATGTGTTTTTTGCATATCCCGACTCTCTCTGAGACATCCTCGGAGAGCGTGGTCACAGCCAGGGTCTGCCATTATCAACTGTGACCCTGGAGAAATTAGGGTTAAGTGCCTGGCTCAATTACTGGCCCAATGCTCTAACCGCTAGGCTAACTGCCGCCCACCACCAGACGTCACAGCTACATACTGTCCATATATGAAATACCCGTGCATCTGTTGTCCCTTTCAAAATCACTGATCTGGGTGAAACAAGGTCATCCATCCTCTCAACTTTGCCCAACATAGCCGCACCTTGGGATTATTTGTGTATTAGTATTGTATTGTTAGACACTGCTGAAAACAAGCATTTTTGCTGCACCTGCTTTAACTGCTAATATGTGTATGCAACAAATAAACGTTGATTTGATCTGGATTTAGCAGTAAAGTCTGAGTCAAACACACTTTCAGTAACCAAGGTTGGATATGACTAAAAGTTTGACAGCACCTTCATTATGATCCATTATAGATGTTCATAACTCTAGCCCATTCATAATGTATTATGCAGACTTCAGCACTCTTCATTACTCATACCTCATAACAGCCTACGTGGAGTAATGTAAGAATTAGATTTAATTTTTAATCAGTGCAATACTGCCTGGCAGTCTCTCTCTCAGTTCCAATTCCATTAGACGGATCTTCAAGAACATTCTTTATTGACAAAAATATTACCGGATCCAAGTCAGACTGTCTCTGCATCGTCACCTAGGCTAGATTAAACAATCCTTGTCTAGAGTACAATAATATCCCAGCCAGGGTCTTTATAGTGCTTTGCAATCATGCCAGTAATTCACATCTCTTACAGAATGTATATACTTCTGAAACACACCCACCTTGACCCAAACCGTAACCAATTGTAATACAGTTCTGATTTCATTTTAGGCTCAGAGCACTTTAATAAAGCTGTCAGATCTAGTCTTCAGACTCTCATGTTGAGAACTTTGGAGAACTTGCAAATGAAGATCGGACGAAAATATAGGACCTACAACAATTGCCTGAATATCAGGATAATTGGTCCGTTTTCTGCTAATTTTGTGTTCCTTTTAGCTCTGCACTGAAGACCTAATGTTATTTAACCTTCACAGGATGCGTCATCTAGATCCACCATGAAGCCAGATTTCCACAAAACACATACATTATGAACCTCAAAAGAGGGGGCAAAGGGAATTCTGTTTATGCTGTGAGATAAGCCTTAGGAAGAAAAATGACTGTATGTTCCAGAAGAACATGATTAATGCATAGCTCATTTATCCTTCTCTGAAGTGTGAAATTGCAAATGTATCTAAAGTAAACACTGTGGAAATATAAGTTTTGCATAGCTAACTCCAGTCCGTATCCGTCTCTTTTTCATAGGCATGGCTTTTGGACATGCCATGATCCATTCTTTGTGAATCCCACTGGTTTGCCCCGGTGGCATGCAGCACAGAAGGTGCTCATCTTTAGAAGCTGGAGCATAATCAGGGCTCGGGAAGATGATGAGATGCCAATTAACATCGTGTCGGGCGCCTCTCCAATTTATAATGGAATGGGAAGCAGCTGCAGCTCCCTGTACCGAGGAGGGCGGCGATTGAAAATGGATGGGTAGTTTGGCTATAAGGGTCTACATTGGTAGAGGAGAGTTGTGCGTGCGTGCGAGTGCGCGTGTGTGTGTATGGCAAGGAGAGCAATGAAAGCACATCTAACCTTTCTAACCCCACAGAAGCAAAATGCATCAAAGCTTATCAAGTTTATTATGTATGTGTCAAATGAGATAATTTGCATGATCTAGTGATTAAGACCTTTTGAAATAATCTGCAGCAAAAATGTAAATGTCAGAGAGTCAAATATTTAACTTGTTCTGAAGAATAATTGCCTTCATGAAGCAGCGCTAAATTGTATCATCGCTGGCAGTGGAAAACGAGAGAAAGACACGGGATCATAGCCACACAGCCAGAGGAACCGCTGTGACACGGGATCATAGCCACACGGCCAGAGGAACAGCTGTGACACGGGATCATAGCCACACGGCCAAAGGAACAGCTGTGACACGGGATCATAGCCACACGGCCAGAAGAACAGCTGTGACACGGGATCATAGCCACACGGCCAGAGGAACAGCTGTGACACGGGATCATAGCCACACGGCCAGAGGAACCAGTGTGACACGGGATCATAGCCACACGGCCAGAGGAACAGCTGTGACACGGGATCATAGCCCCACGGCCAGAGGAACAGGTGTGACACGGGATCATAGCCACACGGCCAGAGGAACAGCTTGAACAGGTGAAACAAATGAGCACATTTTGTGCTTTTCAAACTAACCTTAAACTCTAGAAACTAATCGTCACAGATTCCTCTGATCTTTGGCCCGTCTCTCTTTCCGCCAAATGATTTATTCATTGCTAATTTGCTCACTCATTTTCAGTCTGGCCCTGCTGTACCTCTGAGGGCAGCTCTATCAGAGTAAAAGGATTGCATTAAGGACTCAATGTGACAATCTGTGACAGATTCCAAGCTGCACTAATTTCTAGCGAGGGTAAAGCAACTTCTAGTCAGACTAACAGTGAGTCCTCTCTCGCTGAGACAGTCCACTGGGTGTCTCACCATCACCACCACTCTCATCAAATCACACGTGTGTCAGCTACGCCCTCCGTAAGGCAGCCAAACAGCCAAAATGTCAGTACAGAGACAAAGTGGAGTCGCAATTCAACGGCCAAGACACGATACGCATGTGGCAGGGACTCCAGACAATCCCGGATTATAAAGGGAAAACCATCCACGTCGAGGGAAACAGGGTGTCGTCGACGCCGACCACCACTGCTCCTGTGGACTGTGAGCGCTCGTTCTCTGTGGCTGATTTAAGACATTTAAGCAGGTTAACCCTCGCAAAGCGGCCGGCCCAGACGGCATCCCTAGCCGCGTCCTCAGAGCATGCACATACCAGCTGGAGTGTTAACAGACATATTCAATCTCTCCCTATCCCAGTTTGTTGTCCCCACTTGCTTCAAGATGTCCACCACTGTTCCTCTACCCAAGAAAGTGGAGGTAACTGAACTAAATGACCATCACCCATAGCACCCACTTATGTCATCATGAAGTGATTTGATACGCTACTTAAAGATCATATCATCTCCACCTTAACAGACACCCTAGACACACTGTGATTTTCATACCAGCCCAATAGATCCACAAACGATGCAATTGCAATCGCACTGCACACTGCCCTATCC
Source organism: Oncorhynchus gorbuscha (assembly GCF_021184085.1). Classification (NCBI taxonomy): domain Eukaryota; kingdom Metazoa; phylum Chordata; class Actinopteri; order Salmoniformes; family Salmonidae; genus Oncorhynchus; species Oncorhynchus gorbuscha. The sequence continues at coordinate 99,847,055 of NC_060174.1, read as the reverse complement.
CATCTGGACAAGAATAATACCCATGTAAGAATGATGTGCATTGACTACAGCTCAGGCTTCAACACAATAGCACCATCCAAGCTCATAAAATTAAGCTTGGGGGCCTGGGTCTGAACCCTGCCCTGTGCAACTGGGTCCTTGACTTCTTGACGGGCCGCCCCCAGGTGGTGAAGGTAAGCAACAACACCTCCACTTCGCGGCTCCTCAACACAGGGGCCCCACAAGGGTGTGTGCTCAACCCCCTCCTGTACTCCCTGTTCACCCTTGACTGCGTGGCCACTCAATTCTCCAACTCCATCATCAAGTTTGCAGACGACACAACAGTAGTAGGCCTGATTACCAACAATGACGTGACAGCTTACAGGGCGGAGGTGAGGGCCCTGGCGGAGTAGTGCTAGGAAAATAATCTCTTCCTCAATGTCAACAAAATGAAGGAGCTTATTGTGGACTTCGGGAGACAGCAGAGGGAGCAAGTCCCCATCCACATTGACAGGGCCACAGTGGAGAAGGTGAAAAGCTTCGGCAAGCTTCGGCATATACATCACTGACAATCTGAAATAAATCATGTTGAGGAAGATGCAACAGCACTTCTTCAACCTCAGGAGGCTGATAAAAAGTGGCTTGGCCCTTAAGACCATCACAATCTTTTACAGATGCACTATTGAGAGTATACTGTCGGGCTGTTTCACCGCCTGGTACGGCAACTGCACCATCCACCCAACCACAGGGCTCTCCAGAGGGGTGTACGGTCTGCCCCCACACTGCCTGCCCTCCAGGACATCTATCGTCCCGGTTTCACAGGAAGGCCAAGAAGATAATCAAGGACCTCAGCCACCTGAGCCACAGCCTGTTCACCCCTCTACCATCCAGAAGGCGAGGTCAGTACAGGTGTATCGAAGCTGGGACCGAGAGACTGAAAAACAGCTTTTATCTCAAGGCCATCAGACTGTTAAATAGTTACCACTAGCAGGCCCCCGCCCAGTACCCTGCCCTGAACCTTAGTCACTGTCACTTGCCAGCTACCACCCAGTTACTCTATCCTGCACCATGTACATAGTCATTGAACACTGGTCACTTTAATATTGCTTACATACTGTTTTACCTACTTCATATGTATATACTGTATTCTAGTCCATGTATATACTGTATTCTAGTATTCTAGTCAATATCTTATCTAACTATTGCTGTACATACAGTACAGCGATACATATACATATTCTAACAATACACTGTCCATATTGTCTATACACCCCATCACATATAGTATCAGTCGGAAGTTGATACACCAACTAATTCAAGGGTTTTTCTTAATTTGTATTATTTTATACATTGTAGAAAAATATGAAATAACATGTAGTAACCAAAAAAAGTGCTAAACAAATCCAAATATAAGTAGCCACCCTTTGCATTGACAGCTTTGCACACTCTTGGCAACAAGTTTCACCTGGAATGCTTTTCCAACAGTCTTGAAGAAGTTTCCTTCACTCTGCAGTCCAACTCTTCCCAAACCATCTCAATTGGGTTGAGGTCGGGTGATTGTGGAGGCCAGGTCATCTGCTGCAGTACTCCATCACACTCCTTCTTTGTCAAATAGCACTTACACAGCCTGGAGGCATGTTGGGTCATCGTCCTGTTGAAAAACAAAAGATAGTCCCACTACGCGTAAACTTGATGGCATGGCGTACCGCTGCAGAATGCTGTGGTAGCAATGCTGGTTAAGTGTGCCTTGAATTCAAAATAAATGACTGACAGTGTCACCAGCAAAGCACCCTCACACCATCACACCTCCTCCTCCATGCTTCACGGTGGCAACCACACATGCGGAGATCATCCGTTCACCTACTCTGCGTCTCACAAAGACACGGCAGTTGGAACCAAACATCTCAAATTTGGACTCATCAGACCAAAGGACAGATTTCCACCGGTCTAATGTTCATTGCTAGTGTTTCTTGGCCCAAACAAGTCTCTTCTTCGTATTGGTGTGCTTTAGTATTGGTTTCTTTGCAGCAATACGACCATGAAGGCCTGATTCACACAGTCTCATCTGAACAGTTGATGTTACTTACTTGAACTCTGTGAAGCATTCACTTGGACTGCAATTTCTGGGGCTGGTAACTCTAATGAACTTATCCTCTGCAGCAGAGGTAACTCTGGTTCTTCCTTTCCAGTGGCGGTCCTCATGAGAGCCAGTTTCACAACTGATTGGCTCAGTTAAGAAATGTTTTTTAACAAGGCACACCTGTTAATTGAAATACAGTGGGGCAAAAAAGTATTTAGTCAGCCACCAATTGCGCAAGTTCTCCCACTTAAAAAGATGAGAGAGGCCTGTAATTTTTATCATACGTACACTTCAACTATGACAGACAAAATGAGGGAAAAAAATCCAGAAAATCACACTGTAGGATTTTTTATGAATTTATTTGCAAATTATGGTGGAAAATAAGTATTTGGTATACAACAAAAGTTGATCTCAAATCTTTGTTATATACCCTTTGTTGGCAATGACAGAGGTCAAATTTTTTCTGTAAGTCTTCACAAGGTTTTCACACACTGTTGCTCGTATTTGGCCTATTCCTCCATGCAGATCTCCTCTAGAGTAGTGATATTTTGGGGCTGTTGCTGGGCAACACCGACTTTCAACTCCCTCCAAAGATTTTCTATGTGGTTGAGATCTGGAGACTGGCCTTTATACATTGTAGAAAAATATGAAGACATCAAAACTATGAAATAACATGTAGTAACCAAAAAAAAGTGCTAATCAAGTCCAAATATAAGTAGCCACCCTTTGCCTTGACAGCTTTGCACACTCTTGGCAATCAGCTTCACCTGGAATGCTCAGGTGCATCCTTTTTTTCATTGATCATCCTTGAGATGTTTCTAGAACTAGGTTTCCACCTGTGGTAGAATAAATTGATTGGACCTGATATGTAAAGGCACACAACTGTCTAAATATATATATTTATTTGTAGTTGTTAGTTAAAGTTTACATACACTTAAGTTGGAGACAATAAAACTCGCCTTTCAACAACTCCACAAATGTCTTGTTAACAAACTGTAGTTTTGTCAAATCAGTTAGGACATCTACTTTGTGCATGACACAAGATATTTTCCAACAATTTTCCAACAACAGACAGATTATTTCACTTATAATTCACTGTATCACAATTCCAGTGGGTCAGAAGTTAACATACACTAAGTTGACTGTGCCTTTAAACAGCTTGGAAAATTCCACAAAAGAAGCTTCTGATAGGCTAATTGACACAATTTGAGTCCATTGGAGGTGTACCTGTCGATGTATTTCAAGGTAAACCTTCAAACTCAGTGCCTCTTTGCTTGACATCATGGGAAAATCAAAAGATATCAGCCAAGACCTCAGAAAAAAATTGTAGATCTTCCATATCGACATGATCTGAAAGGCCGATCAGCAAGGAAGAAGCCACTGCTCCAAAACCGCCATAAAAAAAGCAAGACTTTGCAACTGCACATGGAGACAAAGATTGTACTTTTTGTGGAAATGTCTTCTGGTCTGATAAAACAAAAATAGAACTGTTGGGGCATAATGACCATCGTTATGTTTGGAGCAAAAAGGGGGAGGCTTGCAAGCTGCAGGAGCTTGCTGCAGGAGGGACTGGTGCACTTCACAAAATAGATCATGAGGTAGGAAAATTATGTGTATATATTGAAGCCACATCTCAAGACTTCAGTCAGGAAGTTAAAGCTTGGTCGCAAATGGGGTCTTCCAAATGGACAAGGACCCCAAGCATACATCCAAAGTTGTGGCAAAATGGCTTAAGGACAACAAAGTCAAGGTATTGGAGTAGCCATCACAAAGCCCTAACCTCAATCCCATAGAAAACTTGTGGGCAGAACTGAAAAAGCGTGTGTGAGCAAGGAGGCCTACAAACCAAACTCAGTTACACCAGCTCTGTCAGGAGGAATGGGCCAAAATTCACCCAACTTATTGTGGGAAGCTTGTGGAAGGCTACCCGAAATGTTTGACCCAAGTTAAACAATTTAAAGGCAATGTTAACAAATACTAATTGCGTGTATGTAAACTTCTGACCCACTGGGAATGTGATGAAAGAAATAAAAGCTGAAATAAATAAATAAAAATGACTAGGATTAAATGTCAGGAATTGTGAAAAACTGAGATTGAATGTATTTGGCTAAGGTGTGTGTAAACTTCCGACTTCAACTGTATATAAGGTCCCACAGTTGACAGTGCGTGTCAGAGCAAGAACCAAGCCATGAGGTCAAAAGAATTGTCCGTAGAGCTCTGAGATGGAATTGTGATGAGGCACAGATCTGGGGACGGGTAGCAAAACATTTCTGCAGCATTCAAGGTCCCTAATAACACAGTGGCCTCCATCATTCTTAATTGGAAGAAGAACGGAACCACCAAGACTCTTCCTAGAGCTGGCCACCGGGCCAAACTGAGCAATCGGGAAGAAGGGCCTTGGTCAAGAACCTGATGGTCACTCTGACAGAGCTCTAGAGTTCATCTGTGGAGATGGGAGAACCTTCCAGAAGGACAACCATCTCTGCAGCACTCCACCAACCCCAGCAGTGGCTTCGGGACAAGTCCCTGAATTACATTTACATTTACATTTAAGTCATTTAGCAGACGCTCTTATCCAGAGCGACTTACAAATTGGTGCATTCACCTTATGACATCCAGTGGAACAGTCACGTTACAATAGTGCATCTAAATCTTAAAGGGGGGGGGATACTTATCCTATCCTAGGTATTCCTTAAAGAGGTGGGGTTTCACGTGTCTCCGGAAGGTGGTGATTGACTCCGCTGTCCTGGCGTCGTGAGGGAGTTTGTTCCACCATTGGGGGGCCAGAGCAGCGAACAGTTTTGACTGGGCTGAGCGGGAGCTGTACTTCCTCAGTGGTAGGGAGGCGAGCAGGCCAGAGGAGGATGAATGCAGTGCCCTTGTTTGGGTGTAGGGCCTGATCAGAGCCTGGAGGTACTGAGGTGCCGTTCCCCTCACAGCTCCGTAGGCAAGCACCATGGTCTTGTAGCGGATGCGAGCTTCAACTGGAAGCCAGTGGAGAGAACGGAGGAGCGGGGTGACGTGAGAGAACTTGGGAAGGTTGAACACCAGACGGGCTGCGGCGTTCTGGATGAGTTGAAGGGGTTTAATGGCACAGGCAGGGAGCCCAGCCAACAGCGAATTGCAGTAATCCAGACGGGAGATGACAAGTGCCTGGATTAGGACACAATGGAGTTGTCAACCGTGATGGCGAGATCATGGAACGGGCAGTCCTTCCCCGGGAGGAAGAGCAGCTCCGTATTGCCGAGGTTCAGCTTGAGGTGGTGATCCGTCATCCACACTGATATGTCTGCCAGACATGCAGAGATGCGATTCGCCACCTGGTCATCAGAAGGGGGAAAGGAGAAGATTAGTTGTGTGTCGTCTGCATAGCAATGATAGGAGAGACCATGTGAGGTTATGACAGAGCCAAATGACTTGGTGTATAGCGAGAATAGGAGAGGGCCTAGAACAGAGCCTGGGGGACACCAGTGGTGAGAGCGCGTGGTGAGGAGACAGATTCTCGCCACGCCACCTGGTAGGAGCGACCTGTCAGGTAGGACGCAATCCAAGCGTGGGCCGCGCTGGAGATGCCCAACTCGGAGAGGGTGGAGTGGAGGATCTGATGGTTCACAGTATCGAAGGCAGCCGATAGATCTAGAAGGATGAGAGCAGAGGAGAGAGAGTTAGCTTTAGCAGTGCGGAGCGCCTCCGTGATACAGAGGAGAGCAGTCTCAGTTGAATGACTAGTCTTGAAACCTGACTGATTTGGATCAAGAAGGTCATTCAGAGAGAGATAGCGGGAGAGCTGGCCAAGGACGGCACGTTCAAGAGTTTTGGAGAGAAAAGAAAGAAGGGATACTGGTCTGTAATTGTTGACATCGGAGGGATCGAGTGTAGGTTTTTTCAGAAGGGGTGCAACTCTCGCTCTCTTGAAGACGGAAGGGACGTAGCCAGCGGTCATTGATGAGTTGATGAGCGAGGTAAGGTAAGGGAGGTGTTTCCTCTGACACATTGGTGCGGCTGGCTTATGGGTTGGATGTGAGCTGTGTTAAGAAGTAGTGCGGCTTGGTTGGGTTGTGTATCGGAGGACGCTTGACTTTCAACCTTCGTCTGTCCCGAGCCCGTATGGGGATTGTAGCGATGAGACAAGATAGTAGCTACTAAACAATTGGATACCACGAAATTGGGGGAAAAAAGGGGTAAACATTTTTTTTAACTACTTAAAAAAACAAAACATATTTTTCTTAAGCGTAGTTTTCTAATGGACTAAAACACGCAGACAACAACAAAATTGCTGTGAGCCAATTGGGTAATCAAGGCAACCACAGGCTGTTTTCCCCAAAGTCTTCCTGAATGGAATGGCTTGATGGGCACTTCTTATGTACCATAGGGTCAAGCTGCTCCCACAACAGCTCAATAGGGTTGAGATCCGGTGACTGTGCTTGCCACTCCATTATCAACAGAATACCAGCTGACGCTTCTTCCCTAAATAGTTCTTGCATAGTTTGGAGCTGTGCTTTGGGTCATTGTTCTGTTGTCGGAGGAAATTGGCTCCAATTAAGCACCGTCCACACGGTATGGCATGGTGTTGCAAAATGGAGTGATAGCCTTCCTGCCTAGAAGGCCAGCATCCCGGAGTTGCCTCTTCACTGTTGACGTTGAGACTGGTGTTTTGTGGGTACTATTTAATGAAGCTGCCAGTTGAGGACTTTTGAGACATCTGTTTCTCAAACTAGACACTAATGTACTTGTCTTCTTGCTCAGATGTGCACTGGGGCCTCCCACTCCTCTTTATATTCTGGTAAGAGTCAGTTTGTGCTGTTCCGTGAAGGGAGTAGTACACAGCGTTGTACGGGATCTTCAGTTTTTTGGCAATTTCTCTCATGGAATAGCCTTCATTTCTCAGAACAAGAATGGACTGACGAGTTTCAGAAGAAAGGTCTTTGTTTCTGGCCATTTTGAGCCTGTAATCAAACCCACAAATGAAGATGCTCCAGATACTCAACTAGTCTAAAGAAAGCCAGTTTTATTGATTCTTTAATTAGAACAACAGTTTTCAGCTGTGCTAACATAATTGCAAAAGGGTTTTCTAATGATCAATTAGCCTTTTAAAATTATAAACTTGGATTAGCTAACACAACGTGCCATTGGAACACATGAGTGATGGTTGCTGATAATAGGCCTCTAAACGCCGATGTAGATATTCCCTAAAAAATCTGCCGTTTCTAGCTACAATAGTAATTTACAACATTAACCTTTCTAGGGCAGGCGTTCTGCTAGCAGAACCCCTCGACAACATTCCACTGAAAAGGCAGCAAATGAAAGATAAACTTCTTGTTAATCTACCCATCGTGTCCGATTTCAAAAAGGCTTTACAGCGAAAACACAAGTCAAAAAAACACAGCCATTTTCCAGCCAAAGATAGGAGTCACAAAAAGCAGAAATATAGATCAAATGAATCACTAACCTTTGATGATTTTCATCAGATGACACTCAAAGGACATCATGTTACACAATACATGTATGTTTTGCATCTTTATATCTAAAAATCTCAGTTTACATTAGCGTGTTACGTACAGTAATGTTTTGATTCCAAAACATCTGGTGATTTTGCAGAAATACTCATAATAAACATTGATAAAAGCTACAAGTGTTATTCACAGAATTAAAGATAGACTTCTCCTTAATGCAACCGCTGTGTCATATTTAAAAAAAACTTCACGGAAAAAGCATAACCTGAGAACGGCGCTCAGAGCCCAATCCAGCCAAAGAAATATCCGCCATGTAGGAGTCAACAGAAATAACACTATAACTTTTGACATACCTTTGATGATGTTCATCAGAAGGCACTCCCAGGAATCCCAGTTCGACAATAAATGACTGATTTGTTCCATAAAGTTCCATAAAGTCCATCATTTATGTCCAAATAGCCACTTGTTGTTAGCGTGTTCAGCCCAGTAATCCATCTTCATGAGGCGCGAGCACTTCGTCCAGACAAAAACTTGAAAGGTTCCGTTACAGGTCGTAGAAACAAGTCAAACGATGTATGGAATCAATCTTTAGGATGTTTTTAACATAAATCATCAATAAGGTTCCAACCGGAGAATTTCATTGTCTGAAGAAAAGCACTGGAACGAGAGCTAAATCTGTCAGGAGCGCGAGTCACGAGCCTGAGACACTCTGTCAGACCCATGACTCATTCAGCTCCCATCCCCACCTCCTTTATAGCAGAACCATGAAACAAGTTTCTAAAGTCAGTTGACATCTAGTGGAAGCCGTAGGCAGTGCACATTGACCCCATAGACACTGTGTATTCGGTAGTCCAAGCTTTGAAAAACTACAAACCTAAGATTTCCCACTTCCTGGTTGGATTTTTCTCAGGTTTTCGCCTGCCATATGAGTTCTGTTATTCTCACAGACATCATTCAAACAGTTTTAGAAACTCCAGAGTGTTTTCTATCCAATACTAATAATAATGTGCATATATTAGCAACTGGGACAGAGTAGGAGGCAGTTCACTCTGGGCACGCTATTCATCCAAAAGTGAAAATGTTGCCCCCTATCCCAAAAAGGTTTTAACAATGTCTACACTGTATTTCAAATCAAATCAAATGTTATTAGTCACATGCGCCGAATACAACAGTGAAATGCTTACTTACGAGCCCCTAAACGACAGTGCAATTTCAAGTATAAAAGACAAAAATAAAAAGTAATTAAAGAGCAGCAGTAAAAAATTATAATAAATACAGGGAGGTGCCGGTACAGAGTCAATGTGCAGGGGCACCGGTTAGTCAAGGTAGTATGTACATGGAGGTAGAGTTCATTAAAGTGACTATGCATAGATGACAACAGAGAGTGGCAGTGGTGTGGGGGGGACGGGAATAGTCTGGGTAGCCATTTGACTAGATGTTCATTGGTCTTATGGCTTGGGGGTAAAAGCTTAGAAGCCTCTTGGACCTAGACTTGGCCACGTACCGCTTGCCGTGTGGTAGCAGAGAGAACAGTCTATGACTAGGTTGGCTGGAGTCTTTGACAATTTGTAAGGCCTTCCTCTGACACCACCTGGTATAGAGGTCCTGGATGGCAGGAAGCTTGGCCCCAGTGATGTACTGGGACGTACGCACTACCCCCTGTAGTGCCTTGCAGTCGGAGGATGAGCAGTTGTCATACCAGGTAGTGATGAAACCAGTCAAGATGCTCTCGATGGTGCAGCAGTAGAACCTTTTGAGGATCTGAGGACGCATGCCAAATCTTTCCAGTCTTCTGAGGGGAGATAGGTTTTGTCGTGCCAGCTTCATAACAGTCCAGTTGCAGAGGGAGGTGTTTAGTTCCAGGGCCCTTAGCTTATTGATGAGCTTTGAGGGCACTATGGTGTTGAACGCTGAGCTGTAGTCAGTGAATAGTATTCTCACATAAGTGTTCCTTTTGTTCAGGTGGGAAAGGGCAGTGTGGAGTGCAGTAGAGATTGCATCATCTGTGGATCTGTTGGGGCGGTATGCAAATTGGAGTGGGCCTAGAGTTTCTGGGATGATGGTGTTGATGTGAGCCATGACCAGCCTTTCAAAGCACTTCATGGATACAGACGTGAATGCTACAGGTCGGTAGGCAGGTTAGGCAGGTTACCTTAGTGTTCTTGGGCACAGGCACTATGCTTAAAACATGTTGGTATTACAGACTCGGACAGGGAGAAGTTGAAAATGTCACTTGCTAAAGACACTTGCTAGTTGGTCAGCGCATGCTCATAGTACACATTTCTGATCAATTTGATATTATTTAAAAATAACAATAAACATGCTTTTCTTTAAAAAATAAGGACATTTCTAAGTGACGCCAAACTTTTGAACGGTAGTGTACATTGAAAATCAGCTTTTCAGCATGTTGTGTTATTTCTTTAGAACAAAAAATAGACTATGAAGCTGGCTCTTTTACAATGGCCCCTCCTGTCTCAGCCTCCAGTATTTATGCTGCAGTAGTTTATGTGTCGGGGGGCTAGGGTCAGTTTGTTTATCTGGAGTACTTCTCCTGTCCTATTCAGGTGTCCTGTGTGAATCTAAGTGTGCGTTCTCTAATTCTCTCCTTCTCTCTTTCTTTCTCTCTCTCGGAGGACCTGAGCCCTAGGACCATGCCCCAGGACTACCTGACATGATGACTCCTTGCTGTCCCCAGTCCACCTGGCCATGCTGCTGCTCCAGTTTCAACTGGCCTGGGCCCTAGGACCATGTCCCAGGACTACCTGACATGAGGACTCCTTGCTGTCCCCAGTCCACCTGGCCATGCTCCTGCTCCAGTTTCAACTGACCTGAGCCCTAGGACCGTGCCCCAGGACTACCTGACATGATGGCTCCTTGCTGTCCCCAGTCCACCTGACTGTGCTGCTGCTCCAGTTTCAACTGTTCTGCCTTATTATTATTTGACCATGCTGGTCATTTATGAACATTTGAACATCTTGGTCATGTTCTGTTATAATCTCTACCCGGCACAGCCAGAAGAGGACTGGCCACCCCACATAGCCCGGTTCCTCTCTAGGTTTCTTCCTAGGTTTTGGCCTTTCTAGGGAGTTTTTCCTAGCCACCGTGCTTTTACACCTGCATTGTTTGCTGTTTGGGGTTTTAGGCTGGGTTTCTGTACAGCACTTTGAGATATCAGCTGATGTACGAAGGGCTATATAAATACATTTGATTTGATTTGATTTGAATGGGGATCAATGGGAAAGAATGTTTGTTTTCCCCAATGTTTGGGCGTGGTCGAGAGGGAATTCCTTCTTATGACATGAATACCGACTCGGAGTACACCGTGCGTTATAGGGAAATACTGCACGCTCAAGAATGCCCTTCAAGCCAATTAGGAACAAGTATTCAACAATGCCATGGTTTAAAGTTACATAATGAGATGGATTTGATAAGGAACACATACATGATGCTTTGTATTTGTGTCACACTTTGACATTCATGAGGTGTATGCACCTAATTGGGTTGCTGAATAGTATGTTGAAATTATGAGCGATTCAGTTCAGACAGCCCCCTATGACTTTTGGGACATGCATCTTCCAAACCTTTGCGATATGTCACTTGAGTTCCTTGAAGATTTTTTCCATTACACTAAAAGGTTTTTCTAAAAATAGAACTCACTTGCAATGATAAAGTTTTCTCATTCAGAGAATTTGAACTTGGAGAATTACATAATGGATTTACAATGCTTCATTACGCAAGAGGATGTTAATCAGACAGAAACTGATTAGATATTGTTATTTCTAGTTGCCAGACTGGAGGCTACAGGCCAGGTGAGTGAAAATGACACTAAAGAAGTTTGAAAACAAAATGATGGACCAAATGTGGAGATAAAACTGAGAACCAAAAGAAGTCAATTGCATTAAAAGGTCAGGTATTACAGGGTTAGACTCCACTTTGTAATTTCCAAACAAAGAGAGCATGTTTTATCACTGTGGCAAGAAATCTATGTCTGTGTCTTATTAAGCCATATCTATTGGCCCTCTGTTATGGTCCCTGAGCACAGATATGACAGTAATACATTCAACTTGGTGTCACCATTGCAAGAAAAACCACTTGCAGGAAATGTCTGTTTCACTTTATGGCCCAAACTAGATTTATCTGCACCCTGCCTGTTGCAGCACCATTTTAATGGCCTCATAAAATGGTGCATCCATTGAAGCACAAGAAGCCTGGCATTCTAGATTCCATTCTAGATTCCATTCTAGATTCCATTCTGATTTCCATTCAGATCGAGAGCCGGCCATGCATTCAATTCCCTGTTCCCCACCTTTATACCTCTCTCACCTCTCTATCTATCCCGGGCCCTCTATTCCTATAATCATTCCTCACCAGCATCAGCATTAAATTAATGCCTTGTGACACCTGTAGAGACAATGATCTGTGAGAACTGCTTAAACGGATTCCAATTTCAATCTACTCCCTCTACAGAGTCTAAATGAAATTGCTGCCCATGTTAAGATACGTCAGATCATTGCCATCAACGTCCCATACCCACAGGTGTGTGGCTCTGTATCTGTGCATGGAATGCTAAGGGTATTTGCCTTTGAGTTAGAATCGCTGTTGTCTGGTTTTTCAAGCGTCTCAGTGTTTGGAAGCACTAAATCAATACAGTCTATGTGGGTAATCATATTTCAAAACACAGCCAACTGTTGGAGGAGCTCTTTTTTTGCATTTGAAAACAGAGATTAAAGCAACACAAACTATGAACTATACAGGGGTTCCAGCATCAAATCAAATCAAACTTGACTTTGGAAAACTGAAAATCAACTGTAGTCTATTCATTGTAACTTAAGCTTTTGCAAAAAAAAAATCTCATGAGAATTCATTCATATTGCTATCAAGCCTTCCTCTAAATTCAATTTATTGTAGAATCCCTTACTTCTAATACCCTCTGAGAAAAGGAGGGTTATATTAAATACCTCCTGCTATCCAGTGCTGTAAACCTTTGTCACTGTTGTTCTTCACCTCACAGTATTATCAGTAATACTACCAAACACATCATTCATTTCCCAGACACAAAGTGTCCTTGTTGAAATTTGGGAGTGCAGGCTGAGCTTCTTGATTTTCAAAGCACACGTTACGCTCCTTTTTGTATAAGCCCAGTGTGTGTCCATAAGGTCTGTAAGTCACATCAGCCTAACTGGGGAAGATAGTTTGTGGACTTTCTCAGGCACTGTTGGAGCTCTTTAAATGAAGCCCCAATCGATCAGTCAGCCAACCTCTCTTTTCTTCTCCATCGCCTCTCTCTCTCTCTTCTCCATCTCCTTCCCTCCCTACCTTCAACAACTGTTTTAACGCATCATTGATTTATTTCATTAAGGAGCTGGACTGTGGAGTGCAGTTGTTGACTGTAGAGTGGTGCTTTTATTTCATTACGGAGCTGGACTGTGGTGTGCAGTTGTTGACTGTAGAGTGGTGCTTTTATTTCATTACGGAGCTGGACTGTGGAGTGCAGTTGTTGACTGTAGAGTGGTGCTTTTATTTCATTAAGGAGCTGGACTGTGGAGTGCAGTTGTTGACTGTAGAGTGGTGCTTTTATTTCATTAAGGAGCTGGACTGTGGTGTGCAGTTGTTGACTGTAGAGTGGTGTTTTTATTTCATTAAGGAGCTGGACTGTGGAGTGCAGTTGTTGACTGTAGAGTGGTGCTTTTATTTCATTAAGGAGCTAGACTGTGGAGTGCAGTTGTTGACTGTAGAGTGGTGCTTTTATTTCATTAAGGAGCTGGACTGTGGAGTGCAGTTGTTGACTGTAGAGTGGTGCTTTTATTTCATTCCAGAGCTGGACTGTGGAGTGCAGTTGTTGACTGTAGAGTGGTGCTTTTATTTCATTACGGAGCTGGACTGTGGAGTGCAGTTGTTGACTGTAGAGTGGTGCTTTTATTTCATTACGGAGCTGGACTGTGGAGTGCAGTTGTTGACTGTAGAGTGGTGCTTTTATTTCATTAAGGAGCTAGACTGTGGAGTGCAGTTGTTGACTGTAGAGTGGTGCTTTTATTTCATTACGGAGCTGGACTGTGGAGTGCAGTTGTTGACTGTAGAGTGGTGCTTTTATTTCATTCCAGAGCTGGACTGTGGAGTGCAGTTGTTGACTGTAGAGTGGTGCTTTTATTTCATTACGGAGCTGGACTGTGGAGTGCAGTTGTTGACTGTAGAGTGGTGCTTTGAAAATAGCAAGTAAAAGTCATGAGCTTCAACAATGCAGGCTCCCAGATTACATGAGTCGGAACACAAATACAGCCTATTTTCAAGTTATGCTTTTAGTTTTCCATTTAATTTACAATAATCTTACATACCCAATGCTACAGTTGAGGATAATCCCAAGAAAAGGCAAGGGAAAACACATTCTACCTTTTTATTTCACATCCCTTCATGCACTATTTTACCAACACATATCACAAGGGTAAAATTCTATAACTAATCTGCCTTTGCTTCTGAGTGAAAAATATATCTGTAAACAGTGTAATAGATCCTGTCCTCCATCTCTATCCTCCATCTCTCTATCTCCTGCTGTAATGAACTACATAATACAGGTCCCGCTGGACCTGAACATGAATTATGAACAAATTTGAAATGAGCCAAATGCACTTTATTTTGTACTCTTACTTGGCATTTTGAAGGTAATATAAACAATGTGGATTATGTAGTTCATTTCTTTGCATATGTGTGCTTTACAAGAAGAAAATGATGAAAAATAAAGATTGGCAAGAGCAGGGACCTACAGAATTGTATAACACATTCCCCCCTTCTGGACCAATCTACCAAGGCCAGGCAATCTGATTGCTTTCTTCTAGGCCAGTAAGGTAAGGCTAAGCAATCTACAATGCCTTTGACAGACAGACAGACAGACAGACAGACAGACAGACAGACAGACAGACAGACAGACAGACAGACAGACAGACAGACAGACAGACAGACAGACAGACAGACAGACAGACAGACAGACAGACAGACAGACAGACAGACAGACAGACAGACAGACAGACAGACAGACAGACAGACAGACAGACAGACAGACAGACAGACAGACAGACAGACAGACAGACAGACAGACAGACAGACAGTGAGTGAGTGAGTGAGTGAGTGAGTGAGTGAGTGAGTGAGTGAGTGAGTGAGTGAGTGAGTGAGTGAGTGAGTGAGTGAGTGAGTGAGTGAGTGAGTCCACTGAAAAAATATATTATCTGGTACACAGGCATTCTTCTCAGGTTGATGAAACAGAATCTCTCACATTTTTCATCTCAATTAATACTCCGTGCCTGTCAAGGTTCAGTGCAATGTTGTTATGAAAACACAATACTAAACTAATCTGAGGATCAGAAGACTTGAAAGATTTAACAAATCCATAATTTCATTTATTTCATGTTCAATTCCATTTAATTGTTTCGTCTTTCTTATCTTTCAAAGATAAAAAAGTGTAAACTGATGAACTTAGGCGGGTAACACTGAATTGAGTTGATCAATTATATCAATATGCAATTAAAGGGTAATTACTATGTAACAACATGTTAATGCAATGTTGTTTATACTTAGTGTACTTAATTATAATAATACTACATGGGACTTATATACGCTTTTCATGAACCCAAAGTCATTTTACAATTATAGAAATGTAAAAGAAAAGCAACATAACAGGAGTCAAAACAAAACATCAGACTAAACAATACAAAGAGAGGAGTGGGTTCGAAGAAGAGAAAGAGTGTGATGTATCAGTGTAGGGGGAGGGGAGCGTTGGGATTTGGATATGAACCTGGTTTAGGGTATGAGGTAGGGTAAGTGTTAGGTGCTGCTCACTATGGTGAAGAGAGGCGTGTCTTAGTAGTGTATTTATTTGCTTGTGTGTGTGTGTGTGTGTGGAGGGGGGGGGGGGAGGGGCTTAAGTGTAGACCTTGTCAAAAAGGTTTGGCTTTAGGAGGGACTGAAAGATAGTGATGGACTCCGAGTCACAGATGGCTGGAGGGAGGGAATTCCAGAGCCCTTGAGAAGGTCCTGCTGCCAAAGCTCTGGAGCTTCTCCTGGGGATGACACAGTGGCCCAATGTGGCGTAACGGAGTGCGCATGTGGGTTGGTGGGGGAGTCGAAGGTCTGAGAAGTATGGGGGGGCAAGGTAATGAAGAGCTTTGTAGGTCAGAAGGAGGATCTTGTAATCAATGTGTTGGGAGACAGGGAGCCGGTGTAGTTCACAGAGGACAGGGGTGATGTCCTGCCAGGACTTGGTGTGGGTGAGGAGTCGGGCTGCAGAGTTTTGAAATATTTGGAGCTTATGGAGGGAGCTTGAGCTGATGCCGGAGAGTAGTGAGTTGCAGTAGTCAAGATGGGAGGAGATAAATACATGTATGAGGGTTTCAGCGGCAGGACAGGAGATGGAGGACCCGACTTTGGCAATGTTGCGGAGGTGGAAGAATGAGGATTTGACAGTCTCTCTTGTGTGGTGGTCAAATGAGAGGGGTGGATGATGCCAAGGTTGGAGGGAGGGAGAGATAGTGGTGTCATCAATGTTGAGGGTGAGGATGCCACCGTTGGAGGGAGGGAGAGATAGTGGTGTCATCAATGTTGAGGGTGAGGATGCCACCGTTGCTGAGGGAGGGAGGGAGAGATAGTGGTGTCATCAATGTTGAGGGTGAGGATGCCACCGTTGCTGAGGGAGGGAGAGATAGTGGTGTCATCAATGTTGAGGGTGAGGATGCCACCGTTGCTGAGGGAGGGAGGGAGAGATAGTGGTGTCATCAATGTTGAGGGTGAGGATGCCACCGTTGCTGAGGGAGGGAGGGAGAGATAGTGGTGTCATCAATGTTGAGGGTGAGGATGCCACCGTTGCTGAGGGAGGGAGAGATGGTGGTGTCATCAATGTTGAGGGTGAGGATGCCACCGTTGCTGAGGGTCGATTTGGGGCCTATGATGAGGAGTTCCATGTTATCACTATTGAGCTTAAGGAAGTTTTGTTGCATCCATGTTTTTATTGCAGAGAGGCAGGATTCAATGTGGGTCAGAGGTGGGTTGAGGAGGGATTCGGTGCTAGGTAGATACGATGCGAGGTAGATACGGGTGTCATCGGCATAGCACTGGAAGTTAAGGTTGAAGTGACGGATGATCTGACCAAGCGGGAGGATGTAGATGATTAAGATCAAGGGACCCAGCACAGGTTTCAGGTGTGACGGTTGGTAGGTTGACAGGGGGAGAGCCAGGTTTCAGGTGTGACGGTTGGTAGGTTGACAGGGGGAGAGCCAGGTTTCAGGTGTGACGGTTGGTAGGTTGACAGGGGGAGAGCCAGGTTTCAGGTGTGACGGTTGGTAGGTTGACAGGGGCAGAGCCGGGAATTCAGGTGTGACGGTTGGTAGGTTGACAGGGGGAGAGCGGGGTTTCAGGTGTGACGGTTGACAGGGGGAGAGCCAGGTTTCAGGCGTGACGGTTGGTAGGTTGACAGGGGGAGAGCCGGCTTTCAGGCGTGACGGTTGGTAGGTTGACAGGGGGAGAGCCAGGTTTCAGGTGTGACTGTTGGTAGGTTGACAGGGGGAGAGCCAGGTTTCAGGCGTGACGGTTGGTAGGTTGACAGGGGGAGAGCCAGGTTTCAGGTGTGACTGTTGGTAGGTTGACAGGGGGAGAGCCAGGTTTCAGGCGTGACGGTTGGTAGGTTGACAGGGGGAGAGCCAGGTTTCAGGCGTGACGGTTGGTAGGTTGACAGGGGGAGTGCCGGCTTTCAGGCGTGACGGTTGGTAGGTTGACAGGGGGAGAGCCAGGTTTCAGTTGTGACTGTTGGTAGGTTGACAGGGGGAGAGCCAGGTTTCAGGTGTGACGGTTGGTGGGTTGACAGGGGGAGATCCGGGTTTCAGGTGTGATGGTTGGTAGGTTGACAGGGGGAGAGGCGGTTGAGGGAGATTGATCAGTCAGTGATTAGTTTATTTTAGTGATTTTGTCCTTGATAAACTGAAGGAAGGAGTTACAGAGTTCAGTGGAGGGAGTAGAGAAGGTGTCATCACGGGGCTGTAGTAGTTTTCTGGCAATGGAGAAGTCCGGAAGTTCTTAGTGGAGTGATGATGTCGGAGAAGTAGGTGGACCTGGCAGGACGGAGGGCATCTCTGTAGGTGGAGAGGTGGAGTTTTTTGACCTCAGCGTGAACAGTGAGGCCAGGCGTCCTCTCGGGCTCTCCAGGAGGCATTCAGCTTCAGGGCACGGAGCTCAGGGGTAAACCGAGGCGAGGAGAAGGAGACAGGTTTAGTTTGAGGGAGGGGTCAGAGAGTTGAGGGAGAGGGGCAGGGCAGAGTAGAGCAGCTGGCATCAGAGAGTTGGAGGTGGTCAACAGCTTTGACGTTGTGGCAGGAGATAAGGAGTTTGTCAGTGTTGTGGGGTGAGTATGAGAGAAATGAAGGATCTTGTGGTCAGACAGTGGGAACAGGGAGGGGGAAATATTAGTTATTTTGAGGCCATAGAGCAGATGAGGTCAAGTATGTATAATGAAATCAGAGGCAAGTTTTGAGTTTGAGTCCACGTGAATATTCATATCTCCAAGCAAAAGTAAGTGGCGGGAGAGTGGGACCGCAATGGTGAGTAGTTCAGATGATTCAAAGAGGAATGATTCATTGCCTTTAGCAGGACAGTACACAAGTATAATGGTCATGGAGCAAGATGATTTGTAAGCAATGTATTCAAATGAGGAGACAGTAAGGAGAGACAGTTATTTAGATTTTAGAGTTGTACCGTACAGAGAGGATTTCACCAGCAGTGGTGACACAGGTAGCCATAACCAGCTGGAGAAGCTTGGTAATGAGAAAAGAAATCACTAGCTTCTTGCCTTTTTTCTATCAGGGAGTCATACTGAGACCATGGTTTCTTACAGATGAGCCCTGAATTACAGAAATTACAGAAAATACACACATCAAAATCAATACAAGATGCAAGCAGAAAGAACAACATGGTCATAAAAAACAAACACATTCATCAGTATAAAGATCCTCAATCAGCTTTCTTTTTTAACCCCCTTTTCTCCCCAATTTCTTGGTATCCAATTGTTAGTAGTTACTATCTTGTCTCATCGCTACAACTCCCGTACGGGCTCAGGAGAGACGAAGGTCGAAAGCCATGCGTCCTCCGAAACACAACCCAACCAAGCCACACTGCTTCTTAACACAGCACGCATCCAACCTGAAAGCCAGCCGCACCAATGTGTTGGAGGAAACACCGTGCCCCTGGTGACCTGTTAGCTTGCACTGCGCCCTGCCCTCCACAGGAGTCGCTAGTGCACGATGAGACAAGGATATCCCTACAGGCCAAACCCTCCCTCACCCGGACGACGCTAGGCCAATTGTGCGTCGCCCCCTGGACCTCCCAGTCGTGGCCGGCTGCGACAGAGCCTGGACTCGGAACCAGGGTCTCTGGTGGCACAGCTAGCACTGCGATGCAGTGCCTTAGACCACTCAATCAGCTTTCTGAATTGCCTTAGAGGAACCAACACATCAAATTTAAGAACATTTTGAAGATTGTTCACAAATAAGGGGAAAGAACTAAAAGCTGATTTACCTCCATAGAGGCCAAAGGAATTTCCAGAGTTAACCATCCCTGAGACCGTAGGTGGTAACTCGTGTCTAAAGTTTAGTAATGATGTTAGGTACAGTGGGACTTTTTGTCAAATGGTTTTATAAATGAAAACATAGCAATGTATCAACCTACGTGACATCAAAGAGGGCCAACCAACTTTCTGCTTGAGAATCCAGTGATGAGTACTAAACTTGTCCCCTGTAATAAAGCACAGTGCGCTGTGATAAACTGCATCTATTCGCTTTAATAAAGTGGAAGTTTCATTCATATAGACGATGTCACCACAGTCTAGAACTGATAGGAATGTCGACTGAATAATTTGCGTTCTACCATTTAGCGAGAGGCAGGACTGAATGATCTGCGTTCTACCATTTAGCGAGAGGCAGGACTGAATGATCTGCGTTCTACCATTTAGCGAGAGGCAGGACTGAATGATCTGCGTTCTACCATTTAGCGAGAGGCAGGACTGAATGATCTGCATTCTACCATTTAGCGAGAGGCAGGACTGAATGATCTGCGTTCTACCATTTAGCGAGAGGCAGGACTGAATGATCTGCGTTCTACCATTTAGCGAGAGGCAGGACTGAATGATCTGCGTTCTACCATTTAGCGAGAGGCAGGACTGAATGATCTGCGTTCTACCATTTAGCGAGAGGCAGAACTGAATGATCTGCGTTCTACCATTTAGCGAGAGGCAGGACAGGCTATACTCGGCCTTGTCTCAGGATGGACCTGAGCCCTAGAACCATGCCCCAGGACTACCTGACATGATGACTCCTTGCTGTCCCCAGTCCACCTGGCCATGCTGCTGCTCCAGTTTCAACTGGCCTGGGCCCTAGGACCATGTCCCAGGACTACCTGACATGAGGACTCCTTGCTGTCCCCAGTCCACCTGGCCATGCTCCTGCTCCAGTTTCAACTGTTCTGCCTTACTATTATTCAACCATGCTGGTCATTTATGAACATTTGAACATCTTGGCCACGTTCTGTTATAATCTCCACCTGGCACAGCCAGAAGAGGACTGGCCACCCCACATATGCTCTCTCTAATTCTCTCTTTCTTTCTCTCTCTCGGAGGACCTGAGCCCTAGGACCGTGCCCCAGGACTACCTGACATGATGGCTCCTTGCTGTCCCCAGTCCATCTGACTGTGCTGCTGCTCCAGTTTCAACTGTTCTGCCTTATTATTATTTGACCATGCTGGTCATTTATGAACATTTGAACATCTTGGTCATGTTCTGTTATAATCTCTACCCGGCACAGCCAGAAGAGGACTGGCCACCCCACATAGCCCGGTTCCTCTCTAGGTTTCTTCCTAGGTTTTGGCCTTTCTAGGGAGTTTTTCCTAGCCACCGTGCTTTTACACCTGCATTGTTTGCTGTTTGGGGTTTTAGGCTGGGTTTCTGTACAGCACTTTGAGATATCAGCTGATGTACGAAGGGCTATATAAATAAATTTGATTTGATTTGATTTGAATGATCTAAAGCAGCATAAGGTTGATATAGCTCTTCTTCAGGAGACACACCTGACTGATTCTGGGTGTTATAAACTGAAGAGAGAGTGGGTGGGTCAAGTGTACTATTCATCTTTCACCTCTCGGGCAAAAGGTGTGGCCATTCACATTAATAAGCATTGCCCCTTTCAGCTACAATCTCAGATTAAAGACACAAGGGGTAGGTATGTGATCATTCAAGGCTTCCTTAACACTGAGCCCATTTCCATTGTGAATGTGTATGGGCCTAACCATAATGATTGTACATTTTACCAAGACATATTTTTTAAGTTAACGTGCCCCTCATCAGAGATAATAATGACAGGAAATTTTAACTTGGTACTGTACCCTTCCAGTTGTCGTGTCTTTACTATCATTAAATGAAGACTTTTAATTTTATCAAAGATTTTCTGTAATTAGTATTACGCGATTAAACTGATTAATCATGTAACTGTAATTAACTAGGAAGTCGGGGCACCAAGGAAAATATTCAGATTACAAAGTTATAATTTCCTAATATAACTTCTCAGATATTTTATATCTGATCAATTAGTCTTCGAATTAATGAATTATTTATTTCACCTCACGTTATTTATTTTACCTCTATTCGGTCGGTATCGATAATCTAAGAGTTTAACCACGTGGTATGGTTAAAAGATTTAGCAATGTTCTGCAACCTTTGTCCTCTCTTAATGGAGAAAAATATGGTCTGTTGAGAACTTCTCAAAGTTGGGGTTTTATTCGGGAGTTGCAGAAAAGGGCCTGTCCCAGGATGCCCGACCCTAACTGGGTGTCATGTTTTGTCTTATATTGTCTTGTCATTTTGCTTTTCCCTCTGTTCGTTTTCCCCCTGCTGGTCTTTTTAGGTTCGTTCCCCTTTTTCTCTCTCCCTTCCTCTCTCTCTTCTCTCTATCGTTCCGTTCCTGCTCCCAGCTGTTCCTATTCCCCTAATCAATCATTTAGTCTTCCCACACCTGTTCCCTATCTTTTTCCCTGATTAGAGTCCCTATTTCTCCCCTTGTTTTCCGTTTCTGTCCTGTCGGATCCTTGTCTATTGTTCACCGTGCTGTGTCTGTGTATCGCCCTGTCGTGTCGTGTTTCCCTCAGATGCTGCGTGGTGAGCAGGTGTCTGAGTCTGCTACGGTCAAGTGCCTTCCCGAGGCAACCTGCAGAACATGATCGAGTCTCCAGTCTGTTCTCGTCATTACGAGTGGAATTGTGCTTTATGATTGTATATTTACTTTACTGGATTAAAGACTCTGTTTTCGCCAAGTCGCTTTTGGGTCCTCATTCACCTGCATAACAGAAGGATCCGACCAAGGAATGGACCCAGCGACTACAGACGCTCGTAACACTGCCATCGAGATCCAAGGAGCCATGCTCGGCAGACACGAGCAGGAATTGTCTGCTGCTCGCCATGCCGTGGAGAACCTGGCCGCTCAGGTTTCCGACCTCTCTGGACAGTTCCAGAGTCTTCGTCTCGTGCCACCTGTTACTTCCTGGCCTGCCGAGCCTCCGGAACCTAGGGTTAATAACCCACCTTGCTACTCCGGGCAGCCCACGGAGTGCCGCTCCTTTCTCACCCAGTGTGATATTGTGTTCTCTCTCCAACCCAACATATACTCTAGAGAGAGAGCTCGGGTTGCTTACGTCATTTCACTCCTTACTGGCCGGGCTCGAGAGTGGGGCACAGCTATCTGGGAGGCAAGGGCTGATTGCTCTAACAATTACCAGAACTTTAAAGAGGAGATGATTCGGGTTTTTGACCGTTCAGTTTTTGGTAGGGAGGCTTCTAGGGCCCTGGCTTCCCTATGCCAAGGTGATCGATCCATAACGGATTACTCTATTGAGTTTCGCACTCTTGCTGCCTCTAGTGAGTGGAACGAGCCGGCGCTGCTCGCTCGTTTTCTGGAGGGACTCCACGCAGTGGTTAAGGATGAGATTCTCTCCCGGGAGGTTCCTTCAAGTGTGGACTCTTTGATTGCTCTCGCCATCCGCATAGAACGACGGGTAGATCTTCGTCACCAGGCTCGTGGTAGAGAGCTCGCGTCAACGGTGTTTCCCTGCTCCGCATCACAACCATCTCCCTCCTCTGGCTCAGAGACTGAGCCCATGCAGCTGGGAGGTATTCGCATCTCGACTAAGGAGAGGGAACGGAGGATCACCAACCGCCTGTGCCTCTATTGCGGACTTGCTGGACATTTTGTTAATTCATGTCCAGTAAAAGCCAGAGCTCATCAGTAAGCGGAGGGCTACTGGTGAGCGCTACTACTCAGGTCTCTCCATCTAGATCCTGTACTACTTTGTCGGTCCATCTACGCTGGACCGGTTCGGGTGCTACATGCAGTGCCTTGATAGACTCTGGGGCTGAGGGTTGTTTCATGGACGAAGCATGGGCTCGGAAACATGACATTCCTTTCAGAGAGTTAGACAAGCCTACGCTCATGTTCGCCTTAGATGGTAGTCATCTTCCCAGTATCAGATTTGAGACACTACCTTTAACCCTCACAGTATCTGGTAACCACAGTGAGACTATTTCTTTTTTGATTTTTCGTTCACCTTTTACACCTGTTGTTTTGGGTCATCCCTGGCTTGTATGTCATAATCCTTCTATTAATTGGTCTAGTAATTCTATCCTATCCTGGAACGTTTCTTGTCATGTGAAGTGTTTAATGTCTGCTATCCCTCCCGTTTCTTCTGTCCCCACTTCTCAGGAGGAACCTGGCGATTTGACAGGAGTGCCGGAGGAATATCATGATCTGCGCACGGTCTTCAGTCGGTCCCGAGCCAACTCCCTTCCTCCTCACCGGTCGTATGATTGTAGTATTGATCTCCTTCCGGGGACCACTCCTCCTCGGGGTAGACTATACTCTCTGTCGGCTCCCGAACGTAAGGCTCTCGAGGATTATTTGTCTGTGTCTCTTGACGCCGGTACCATAGTGCCTTCTTCCTCTCCGGCCGGGGCGGGGTTTTTTTTTGTTAAGAAGAAGGACGGTACTCTGCGCCCCTGCGTGGATTATCGAGGGCTGAATGACATAACGGTTAAGAATCGTTATCCGCTTCCCCTTATGTCATCAGCCTTCGAGATTCTGCAGGGAGCCAGGTGCTTTACTAAGTTGGACCTTCGTAACGCTTACCATCTCGTGCGCATCAGAGAGGGGGACGAGTGGAAAACGGCGTTTAACACTCCGTTAGGGCATTTTGAGTACCGGGTTCTGCCGTTTGGTCTCGCCAATGCGCCAGCTGTTTTTCAGGCATTAGTTAATGATGTTCTGAGAGACATGCTGAACATCTTTGTTTTTGTCTATCTTGACGATATCCTGATTTTTTCACCGTCACTCGAGATTCATGTTCAGCACGTTCGACGTGTTCTACAGCGCCTTTTAGAGAATTGTCTCTACGTGAAGGCTGAGAAGTGCTCTTTTCATGTCTCCTCCGTTACTTTTCTCGGTTCCGTTATTTCCGCTGAAGGCATTCAGATGGATTCCGCTAAGGTCCAAGCTGTCAGTGATTGGCCCGTTCCAAGGTCACGTGTCGAGTTGCAGCGCTTTCTAGGTTTCGCTAATTTCTATCGGCGTTTCATTCGTAATTTCGGTCAAGTTGCTGCCCCTCTCACAGCTCTTACTTCTGTCAAGACGTGTTTTAAGTGGTCCGGTTCCGCCCAGGGAGCTTTTGATCTTCTAAAAGAACGTTTTACGTCCGCTCCTATCCTCGTTACTCCTGACGTCACTAGACAATTCATTGTCGAGGTTGACGCTTCAGAGGTAGGCGTGGGAGCCATTCTATCCCAGCGCTTCCAGTCTGACGATAAGGTTCATCCTTGCGCTTATTTTTCTCATCGCCTGTCGCCATCTGAACGCAACTATGATGTGGGTAACCGCGAACTGCTCGCCATCCGCTTAGCCCTAGGCGAATGGCGACAGTGGTTGGAGGGGGCGACCGTTCCTTTTGTCGTTTGGACAGACCATAAGAACCTTGAGTACATCCGTTCTGCCAAACGACTTAATGCTCGTCAAGCTCGTTGGGCGTTGTTTTTCGCTCGTTTCGAGTTTGTGATTTCTTACCGTCCGGGTAGCAAGAACACCAAGCCTGATGCCTTATCCCGTCTTTTTAGTTCTTCTGTGGCTTCTACTGATCCCGAGGGGATTCTTCCTTATGGGCGTGTTGTCGGGTTGACAGTCTGGGGAATTGAAAGACAGGTTAAGCAAGCACTCACGCACACTGCGTCGCCGCGCGCTTGTCCTAGTAACCTTCTTTTCGTTCCTGTTTCCACTCGTTTGGCTGTTCTTCAGTGGGCTCACTCTGCCAAGTTAGCTGGTCATCCCCGTGTTCGAGGCACTCTTGCGTCTATTCGCCAGCGCTTTTGGTGGCCGACTCAGGAGCGTGACACGCGCCGTTTCGTGGCTGCTTGTTCGGACTGCGCGCAGACTAAGTCAGGTAACTCTCCTCCTGCCGGTCGTCTCAGACCGCTCCCCATTCCTTCTCGACCATGGTCTCACATCGCCCTAGACTTCATTACCGGTCTGCCTTTGTCTGCGGGGAAGACTGTGATTCTTACGGTTGTCGATAGGTTCTCTAAGGCGGCACATTTCATTCCCCTCGCTAAACTTCCTTCCGCTAAGGAGACGGCAAAAATCATCATCGAGAATGTGTTCAGAATTCATGGCCTCCCGTTAGACGCCGTTTCAGACAGAGGCCCGCAATTCACGTCACAGTTTTGGAGGGAGTTCTGTCGTTTGATTGGTGCGTCCGTCAGTCTCTCTTCCGGGTTTCATCCCCAGTCTAACGGTCAAGCAGAGAGGGCCAATCAGACGATTGGTCGCATACTACGCAGCCTTTCTTTCAGAAACCCTGCGTCTTGGGCAGAACAGCTCCCCTGGGCAGAATACGCTCACAACTCGCTTCCTTCGTCTGCTACCGGGTTATCTCCGTTTCAGAGTAGTCTGGGTTACCAGCCTCCTCTGTTCTCATCCCAGCTTGCCGAGTCCAGCGTTCCCTCCGCTCAAGCGTTTGTCCAACGTTGTGAGCGCACCTGGAGGAGGGTGAGGTCTGCACTTTGCCGTTACAGGGCACAGACTGTGAGAGCCGCCAATAAACGTAGGATTAAGAGTCCAAGGTATTGTTGCGGCCAGAGAGTGTGGCTTTCCACTCGCAACCTTCCTCTTACGACAGCTTCTCGTAAGTTGACTCCGCGGTTCATTGGTCCGTTCCGTGTCTCCCAGGTCGTCAATCCTGTCGCTGTGCGACTGCTTCTTCCGCGACATCTTCGTCGCGTCCATCCTGTCTTCCATGTCTCCTGTGTCAAGCCCTTTCTTCGCACCCCCGTTCGTCTTCCCTCCCCCCCTCCCGTCCTTGTCGAGAGCGCACCTATTTACAAGGTACGTAGGATCATGGACATGCGTTCTCGGGGACGGGGTCACCAATACTTAGTGGATTGGGAGGGTTACGGTCCTGAGGAGAGGAGTTGGGTTCCGTCTCGGGACGTGCTGGACCGTTCACTTATTGATGATTTCCTCCGTTGCCGCCAGGATTCCTCCTTCGAGTGCGCCAGGAGGCGCTCGGTGAGTGGGGGGGTACTGTCATGTTTTGTCTTATATTGTCTTGTCATTTTGCTTTTCCCTCTGTTCGTTTTCCCCCTGCTGGTCTTTTTAGGTTCGTTCCCCTTTTTCTCTCTCCCTTCCTCTCTCTCTTCTCTCTATCGTTCCGTTCCTGCTCCCAGCTGTTCCTATTCCCCTAATCAATCATTTAGTCTTCCCACACCTGTTCCCTATCTTTTTCCCTGATTAGAGTCCCTATTTCTCCCCTTGTTTTCCGTTTCTGTCCTGTCGGATCCTTGTCTATTGTTCACCGTGCTGTGTCTGTGTATCGCCCTGTCGTGTCGTGTTTCCCTCAGATGCTGCGTGGTGAGCAGGTGTCTGAGTCTGCTACGGTCAAGTGCCTTCCCGAGGCAACCTGCAGAACATGATCGAGTCTCCAGTCTGTTCTCGTCATTACGAGTGGAATTGTGCTTTATGATTGTATATTTACTTTACTGGATTAAAGACTCTGTTTTCGCCAAGTCGCTTTTGGGTCCTCATTCACCTGCATAACACTGGGCTCATGGGCGGTCCTATGATTTAGTTAAACTCAAAAGGGAATTGGAGTTTCCTTCATTAAACAGTCCAAAATCACATTACACAATTTTACAAATAGTATCATCCTCACTCATTCATCTTATACAACAATTAGATGTAAACCTCATATCTGAGGCTATTATATAAACAGCGTTATGGTAATGTAGCCGCACCGTCTCACATGAGCTTCACCAAGAATACCAAACGGACCAGTTCATAGCTGGATTCTTCACCCATCTTTTATTCCTTCTCCAGAACATGAATGTTGTTCAGACCTCAAGTTCTGTGAGATGGAAGACATTCCTTTGTTCTCTATGATGGCCATGAGGAGATCTTCCCTAGGAATGTACGACCTCTCTGACCACAGCAGCCTGTTTGTAGGAGGCAGAGAGAGGGGGATGGGGCTTGCTGTACCCAAAGAGGTCAACGTCATGACACAGTGATAGATATTCCTCTAATAGTATCAACCTCACACAGCTACAATGTTAATATCAGAAATGAAAGATTTAGGACTTGTAGACGTATGGAGCTGTCACAACCAAAAGGGTAAAGAATACTAATTTTACTCTCCTGTCCATAACAGTTACTCTAGAATTGACTTATTTCTTATACCTGCAGGCAAGGGAAGTTTACTACCAAGATGTAACTATTTACCAAGATGTGTGTCAGATCACTCTGCCCTGCTGGCTTCACTACCAGTCAGTAAAACACAACCACCCTCAAGAAGGTTGAGGTTTGGTACATACGTACTAAATAATTCAACATTTCTGAACACTCATATCGACATATTTGTAAGCACCAATAACAATGCCTCCCCCTAACTTTATGGGAAGCTCTCCTTGCATATCTGAGGGTTCAAATCATTTAGTTTAGTTCAGGTGCTCGCAAGATGTATATGTGTCACGTTCTGACCTTTATTTCCTGTGTTTTGTATTTAGTTAGTATGGTCAGGGCGTGAGTTGGGTGGGCAGTCTATGTTTGTTTTTCTATGTTTTGGGTATTTCTATGTTTCAGCCTAGTATGGTTCTCAATCAGAGGCAGGTGTCATTAGTTGTCTCTGATTGAGAATCATACTTAGGTAGCCTGGGTTTCACTGTGTGTTTGTGGGTGATTGTTCCTATCTCTGTGATTGCACCAGATAGGACTGTTTTGAGTTTTCACATTTATTGTTTTTTGTAGTCAGTTGTTCATGTGTACCTTTACGTATTAAAAAGAACCATGGACACTTACCACGCCGCGTATTGGTCCTCTGACCCGTTTCGCCTCTCCTCTTCGGAAGAAGAGGAGGAAATTCATTACAATATGGCTCAAGTATATTTGTTGGAGAAAGAAATTCGAGATCTGGAAAATGAACATGGTATAACATTTGACGACTCAACTCAACAAAAATATGACTAAAAACGATTGGAATATAACACCCTGATGACGCACAAACTATAAAAACACACTTAGGGGAACAAAACAAAACTACTACGAACATGGAGATCAAGCAGGAAAGTTGCTTGCTTAGCAGATAAGGCGAGAGGGAGCTAGTGGAGTTATTAGCTCTATTAAGCTGCCCAATAACACAGTTGTTTAGGGTCCTGAGGAAAATAATTTAGTCTTTAGGGAGTTTTATGAAACATTGTACTAGTCTGAAGGGGATACCTCTGCCACAATGCATGCGTTTTTGAACCAACTCAATTTGCAAGCTTTAACTTTAAAAAAGATTACATCTGAGGGAATTAGGGAATGCATTTTCAACACCACTGGGGGGAAATCACCAGGGTTAGACAGATTCCCTATCGAATTTTATAGATCCTTTTTACCCAAACTAATTGACCCTCTTTGCAATATGTTTAATTATGCCATGGAGATAGAAAAGCTTGAGGACACACTTGAACGGGCACTGATCACAGTTTTGTTAACATTTGGGAAAGATCCTCTGCTTTGTGGGTCATGTACACCAATATCTTTATTGAACACTAAATGTAAGATTCTTGCAAAACTCATAGCTCTTAGACTAGGTAAGGTTCTTCCTGACTTGGTTGATATGGAACAAACAGGCATTGTAAGAAACCGCTCATCTCCTGATAACATCAGAAGATTATTTAATATTATGCATTATGTAAAGAATGACCAAGATACTGTAGTGGAGGGTTTATTAGATGTGGAAAAAAAGCTTTTGACAGCATAGAATGGAACTGCCTGTTTGAGATTTTAAAGAGGATGAATATTGGCCCTAAGCATGGACAGTGGAAGTCGGAAGTTTACATACACTTAGGTTGGAGACATTAAAACTAGGTTTTCAACCACTCCACAAATTTCTTGTTTAACAAACTATAGTTTTGGCAAGTCGGTTAGGACATCTACTTTGTGCATGACATGTAATTTTTCGAACAATTGTTTACAGACAGATTATTTCACTTAGAATTCACTGTATCACAATTCCAGTGGGTCAGAAGTTAACATACACTAAGTTGACTGTGCCTTTAAAAAGATTGGAAAATTCCACAAAATGATGTCTTGGCTTTAGAAGCGTCGGATAGGCTAATTGACATCATTTGAGTCAATTGGAGGTGTACCTGTGGATGTATTTCAAGGTCTACATTCATACTCATTGCCTCATTGCTTGACATCTTGGGAAAATCAAAAGAAATCAGCCAAGAACTCAGAAAGAAAATTGTAGATCTCCACAAGTCTGGTTCATCCTTGGGAGCAATTTCCAAATGCCTGAAGGTACCACGTTCACCTGTACAAACAATAGTACGAAGTATGAACACCATGGGACCACACAGTCGTCATACCGCTCAAGAAGGAGACGCATTCTGTCTCCTAGTGATGAACATACTAAGGTGCGAAAATTGCAAATCAATCCCAGAACAACAGCAAAGGACCTTGTAAAGTTGCTGGAGGAAACAGGTACAAACGTATCTATATCCACAGTTAAACAAGTCCTATATCGACATAACCTGAAAGGCCGCTCAGCAAGTAAGAAACCACTGTTCCAAAACCACCAAAAAAAGCCACACTACGGTTTGCAACTGCACGTGGGGACAAAGATCGTACTTTTTGGAGAAATGTCCACTGCTCTGATGAAACAAAAATAGAACCGTTTGGCCATAATGAGCATCGTTATGTTTGGAGAAAAAAGGGGAGGATTTCAAGCCGAAGAACACCATCCCAACCGTGAAGCACGGGGGTTGCAGCATCATGTTGTGGGGGTGCAGCATCATGTTGTAGGGGTGCTTTGCTGTAGGAGGGACTGGTGCACTTTACAAAATAGATGGCATCATGAGGTAGCAAAATTATGAGGATATATTGAAGCAACATCTCAAGACATCTCAACATGTCAAGGGTTGGAGCGAGCGGTCGCATCCACACTTCGGTCCGCAGGTAGTATAACTTTTTCATTACATTTCATTACATTTCATTATAGTACAACGGTTTGATTTGTCTAATCTTAGCAATTTCTTCTTAGCTAGCTACATAGCCGTCTTTGTATCAAAGATAATTGCGTAATTATCGTATTTCGTCGTCCTAACGTAGGCTACACTGCTATCTGCCCAAGCAGCTAGCCAGCTAGCAAACGTCCACCGTCTACCGTATAGCAGCACTGTAGAAACTATTACACTCAACTGAACGACTTGATTAGTGTAGTGTTAGCTAGCTACATAGTTGTCTTTGCTGTCTTCGTATTCAAGATAATTGTGTAGTTTAGAGTGTGTAGTCTTAGAGTGATTATCTTAATTTACCGAGGTTAGCTAGCCAGCTATTTGTCGTCCTTAACGTAGGAGACACTGCTAGCTAGCCAACAGCTAGCCAACGTCTTCCGAAATAGAACTCAACAACCCGGTCGCATTCCGCTTCGCTCCACAGGTAGTATCACATTTTCATTTCATTTCATTACAGTACAACGGTTTGATTTGTTTGATCGTAGCTAGCTACATAGCTAGCTACATAGCCGTCTTTGTATCAAAGATAATTGTGTAGTCTAGAGCGATTTTCTAGGTTAGCTAGCCAGCTATTGTCGTTCTTTTAACTCAACGTAACGTAATCAACACTGCTAGCTAGCCAGCTAGCCCCCGAATAGCAGCACTGTAGAAACTATTACACTCAACGGAACGACTTGATTAGTGTAGTGTCAACAACGCAGCCACTGCCAACTAGCCTACAAAGTCAACAACGCAGCCACTGCCAGCTAGCCTACTTCAGCAGTACTGTATCATTTTAATCATTTTAGTCAATAAGATTCTTGCTACGTAAGCTTAACTTTCTGAACATTCGAGACGTGTAGTCCACTTGTCATTCCAATCTCCTTTGCATTAGCGTAGCCTCTTCTGTAGCCTGTCAACTATGTGTCTGTCTATCCCTGTTCTCTCCTCTCTGCACAGACCATACAAACGCTCCACACCGCGTGGCCGCGGCCACCCTAATCTGGTGGTCCCAGCGCGCACGACCCACGTGGAGTTCCAGGTCTCCGGTAGAGTTCATCTCAGCCTATGCCTTCCTCCAGTCCCTCGACTTCTTGGCACTGACGGAAACATGGATCACCACAGACAACACTGCTACTCCTACTGCTCTCTCTTCGTCCGCTCACGTGTTCTCGCACACCCCGAGAGCTTCTGGTCAGCGGGGTGGTGGCACCGGGATCCTCATCTCTCCCAAGTGGTCATTCTCTCTTTCTCCCCTTACCCATCTGTCTATCGCCTCCTTTGAATTCCATGCTGTCACAGTTACCAGCCCTTTCAAGCTTAACATCCTTATCATTTATCGCCCTCCAAGTTCCCTCGGAGAGTTCATCAATGAGCTTGATGCCTTGATAAGCTCCTTTCCTGAGGACGGCTCACCTCTCACAGTTCTGGGCGACTTTAACCTCCCCACGTCTACCTTTGACTCATTCCTCTCTGCCTCCTTCTTTCCACTCCTCTCCTCTTTTGACCTCACCCTCTCACCTTCCCCCCCTACTCACAAGGCAGGCAATACGCTTGACCTCATCTTTACTAGATGCTGTTCTTCCACTAACCTCATTGCAACTCCCCTCCAAGTCTCCGACCACTACCTTGTATCCTTTTCCCTCTCGCTCTCATCCAACACCTCCCACACTGCCCCTACTCGGATGGTATCGCGCCGTCCCAACCTTCGCTCTCTCTCCCCCGCTACTCTCTCCTCTTCCATCCTATCATCTCTTCCCTCTGCTCAAACCTTCTCCAACCTATCTCCTGATTCTGCCTCCTCAACCCTCCTCTCCTCCCTCTCTGCATCCTTTGACTCTCTATGTCCCCTATCCTCCAGGCCGGCTCGGTGCTCCCCTCCCGCTCCGTGGCTCGATGACTCATTGCGAGCTCACAGAACAGGGCTCCGGGCAGCCGAGCGGAAATGGAGGAAAATTCGCCTCCCTGCGGACCTGGCATCCTTTCACTCCCTCCTCTCTACATTTTCCTCCTCTGTCTCTGCTGCTAAAGCCACTTTCTACCACTCTAAATTCCAAGCATCTGCCTCTAACCCTAGGAAGCTCTTTGCCACCTTCTCCTCCCTCCTGAATCCCCCCTCCTCCCTCTCTGCAGATGACTTCGTCAACCATTTTGAAAAGAAGGTCGACGACATCCGATCCTCGTTTGCTAAGTCAAACGACACCGCTGGTTCTGCTCACACTGCCCTACCCTGTGCTCTGACCTCTCTCTCCCCTCTCTCTCCAGATGAAATCTCGCGTCTTGTGACGGCCGGCCGCCCAACAACCTGCCCGCTTGACCCTATCCCCTCCTCTCTTCTCCAGACCATTTCCGGAGACCTTCTCCCTTACCTCACCTCGCTCATCAACTCATCCCTGACCGCTGGCTACGTCCCTTCCGTCTTCAAGAGAGCGAGAGTTGCACCCCTTCTGAAAAAACCTACACTCGATCCCTCCGATGTCAACAACTACAGACCAGTATCCCTTCTTTCTTTTCTCTCCAAAACTCTTGAACGTGCCGTCCTTGGCCAGCTCTCCCGCTATCTCTCTCTGAA
This sequence comes from Oncorhynchus gorbuscha, assembly GCF_021184085.1. Classification (NCBI taxonomy): domain Eukaryota; kingdom Metazoa; phylum Chordata; class Actinopteri; order Salmoniformes; family Salmonidae; genus Oncorhynchus; species Oncorhynchus gorbuscha. The sequence goes on along the minus strand of NC_060174.1, from coordinate 99,814,388 downwards.
TGACCTTCTTGTTCCAAATCAGTCAGGTTTCAAGACTAGTCATTCAACTGAGACTGCTCTCCTCTGTATCACGGAGGGGCTCCGCACTGCTAAAGCTAACTCTCTCTCCTCTGCTCTCATCCTTCTAGATCTATCGGCTGCCTTCGATACTGTGAACCATCAGATCCTCCACTCCACCCTCTCCGAGTTGGGCATCTCCAGCGCGGCCCACGCTTGGATTGCGTCCTACCTGACAGGTCGCTCCTACCAGGTGGCGTGGCGAGAATCTGTCTCCTCACCACGCGCTCTCACCACTGGTGTCCCCCAGGGCTCTGTTCTAGGCCCTCTCCTATTCTCGCTATACACCAAGTCACTTGGCTCTGTCATAACCTCACATGGTCTCTCCTATCATTGCTATGCAGACGACACACAATTAATCTTCTCCTTTCCCCCTTCTGATGACCAGGTGGCGAATCGCATCTCTGCATGTCTGGCAGACATATCAGTGTGGATGACGGATCACCACCTCAAGCTGAACCTCGGCAAGACGGAGCTGCTCTTCCTCCCGGGGAAGGACTGCCCGTTCCATGATCTCGCCATCACGGTTGACAACTCCATTGTGTCCTCCTCCCAGAGCGCTAAGAACCTTGGCGTGATCCTGGACAACACCCTGTCGTTCTCAATCAACATCAAGGCGGTGGCCCGTTCCTGTAGGTTCATGCTCTACAACATCCGCAGAGTACGCCCCTGCCTCACACAGGAAGCGGCGCAGGTCCTAATCCAGGCACTTGTCATCTCCCGTCTGGATTACTGCAACTCGCTGTTGGCTGGGCTCCCTGCCTGTGCCATTAAACCCCTTCAACTCATCCAGAACGCCGCAGCCCGTCTGGTGTTCAACCTTCCCAAGTTCTCTCACGTCACCCCGCTCCTCCGTTCTCTCCACTGGCTTCCAGTTGAAGCTCGCATCCGCTACAAGACCATGGTGCTTGCCTACGGAGCTGTGAGGGGAACGGCACCTCAGTACCTCCAGGCTCTGATCAGGCCCTACACCCAAACAAGGGCACTGCATTCATCCACCTCTGGCCTGCTCGCCTCCCTACCACTGAGGAAGTACAGCTCCCGCTCAGCCCAGTCAAAACTGTTCGCTGCTCTGGCCCCCCAATGGTGGAACAAACTCCCTCACGACGCCAGGACAGCGGAGTCAATCACCACCTTCCGGAGACACCTGAAACCCCACCGCTTTAAGGAATACCTAGGATAGGATAAGTAATCCCTCTCACCCCCCCCCCTTTAAGATTTAGATGCACTATTGTAAAGTGACTGTTCTACTGGATGTCATAAGGTGAATGCACCAATTTGTAAGTCGCTCAGGATAAGAGCGTCTGCTAAATTACTTAAATGTAAATGTAAATGTCTGTACCAGTTGTGGCCGGAGGCAGGCAGAACACTCCTCGGTCACCCCAGGTGAGTAAGCACCACACTCTCCCAGAGTTTCCTGTTGGTCACATGTTCTTATTAATTTGTTTCCTTAATTATTCTCCTTCACTCCAGCATGAGGCACTGGTAGATTCAGGCGCAGCTGGAAACTTTATAGATCGCGGACTCTCTCAGAGGTTGAGGATTCCGTTAGTAAAAGTAGACCCCCCTTTTCCCATGCACTCTTTAGATAGTCGACCATTAGGGTCAGGGCTGGTGAGGAAAGCCACAATTTCGTTGGAGATGATTACGCAGGGGAATCACAAGGAGCAAATTAGTTTGTTCCTTATTGATTCACCTGCGTTTCCAGTGGTGCTGGGGATTCCCTAGCTAGCTATTCATAATCCTACTATTTCGTGGAAACAGGGAACTCTCCAGGGGTGGTCTGATGAGTGTTCAGGCAGGTGTGTAGGGGTTTCCATCGGTGCGACAATGGTGGAGAGTCCAGACCAGGTTTCCACCATGCGCATTCCAGCTGAGTATGACGATTTGGCTATCGCTTTCAGTAAAAAGTAGGCGAACCAATTACCATCCCATAGGCAGGGGGAATGCGTGATAAACCTCCAGGGTAACGCTGCACTCCCCAGGAGTCATGTGTATCCTTTGTCCCAGGAGGAGACGGTGGCTATGGAAACATATATCACCGAAGCTCTGGGACAGGGGTACATTCGGCCCTCCATGTCACCTGTCTCTTCGAGTTTCTTTTTTGTGAAGAAAAGAGATGGTGGTTTGCATACGTGTATTGATTATAGAGGTCTAAATTCCATCACGGTGGGTTTTAGTTACCCACTACCTCTCATTGCTACGGCAGTGGAATCATTTCACGGAGTGCAGTTCTTCACTAAACTGGATCTCAGGAGTGCTTATAATCTGGTGCGTATTTGGGATGGAGATGAGTGGAAAACTGCATTTAGCACTACTTCTGGCCATTATGAGTACCTCGTCATGCCATACGGTTTAAAGAATGCTCCAGCTATATTTCAATCCTTCGTGGATGAGATTCTCAGAGACCTGCACAGACAGGGTGTAGTGGTGTATATTGACGATATTTTCATCTACTCCGCTACACGCACTGTGCATGTGTCTCTGGTGCGCAAGGTTCTTAGACGACTGCTGGAGCATGACCTGTATGTGAAGGAGGAGAAATGCAAGTTTTCCAAACGATCAGTGTCCTTCCTGGGTTATCGCATTTCCAGCTCTGGGTTGGTAATGGAGGGTGACCGCGTAAAGGCTGTGCGTAATTGGCCGACTCCGACCACGGTAAAGGAGATGCAGCGGTTCTTGTGGTCTGCCAATAACTACCGGAGGTTTATCCAGGGTTTTGGTCAGGTAGCTGCCCCTATTACCTCACTGCTGAAGGGGGGTTCGGTGTGTTTACAGTGGTCAGCAGAGGCGGACGGAGCTTTTCGTAAGTTGAAGGCGATGTTCACTGAGGCGCCAGTGTTGGCGCATCCGGACCCTTCTTTGCCGTTTATAGTAGAGGTGGACGCATCTGGGGTTGGAGAGGTGCTCTCACAGCGTTCGGGTGCGCCACCGAAGCTCCGCCCCTGTGCCTTTTTTTCGAAGAAACTCGGGCCAGCGGAGCGGAATTATGATGTGGGGGATAGGGAGTTGTTGGCTATGGTTAAGGCCCTGAAGGTGTGGAGACACTGGCTTGAGGGGGCTAAGCACCCTTTCCTTATCTGGACATACCACCGTAACCTGGAGTATATCCGATCAGCTAGGAGACTGAATCCTCGTCAGGCAAGGTGGGCCATGTATTTCACCAGATTTCGTTTTACTATCTCGTATAGACCAGGTTCCCTCAACACTAAGGCCGACGCGCTGTCAAGACTCTATGACAATGAGGACAGGTCCATCGATCCTACTCCCATCATTCCGGCAGCTAAGCTGGTGGCACCAGTAGTATGGGATGTGGACGCGGACATCGAGCGGGCGCTAAGGGAGGAACCTGCGCCTCCACAGTGTCCGGAGGGTCGTAGGTACGTGCCTCTTGCTGTTCGTGATCAATTTATTCGATGGGCTCATTGTCTACCCTCGTCGGGTCACCCAGGTATTTTTAGGACAGGAAGTACTGGTGGCCCACTTTGATGAGGAAATGTGCGATTCTATGTCTCCTCCTGTTCGGTGTGCGCCCAGAGTAAGGCTCCCAGACACCTGCCACGAGGTAAATTACAACCTCTTCCCGTTCCACAATGGCCGTGGACACATCTATCGGTGGCTTTTCTGATTGACCTTCCCCCCTCTCAGGTTAACACAACAATCCTGGTCATTGTGGATCGGTTCTCTAAGTCCTGCCGTCTTATCCCATTGCCCGGTCTTCCTACGGCCCTACAGACTGCGGAAGCTCTTTTCACCCATGTCTTCCGGCACTACGGGGTGCCCGAGGATATAGTTTCTGATCGTGGCCCCCAGTTTATCTCCCGTGTATGGAGGGCATTTATGGAACATCTGGGGGTCTCGGTCAGCCTGACCTCAGGGTATCACCCGGAGAGTAATGGGCAGGTGGAGAGAGTGAACCAGGAGGTGGTTAGGTTTCTGCGGTCGTATTGCCTAGGACAGGCCAGGGGAGTGGGCGAGATATATTCCCTGGGCAGAAATAGCCCAGAACTCACTAAGCCACTCCTCTACCAACATGTCACCATTTGAGTGCGTGTTGGGGTACCAGCCAGTCCTGGCACCGTGGCATCAGAGCCAGACTGAGGCTCCTGTGGTGGAGGAGTGGGTGCAGCGCTCTAAGGAGACCTGGAAGGCTGTCCAAGAGTCATTACGCCAAGCGAGTGTAAGGCAGAAGAAGAGCGCTGACCGTCACCGCAGTGAGGCCCCCGTGTTTGCACCTGGGGACAGGGTCTGGCTCTCGACTCGAAACCTGTCCCTCCGCTTGCCCTGCCAGAAGCTGGGTCCGCAGTGTATAGGGCCATTTAAAGTCCTGAGGAGAATAAACGAGGTTTGTTATCGATTATTACTTCCTTCGTATTATCGCATTAATCCCTCGTTTCATGTGTCTCTTCTCAGGCCGGTGGTAGCTGGTCCCATGCAGGAAGGTGAGGTTCCGGAGGTTCCTCCGCCCCCTCTGGACATCGAGGGGTCCCCGGCGTACACGATACGAGCTATTCTGGACTCGAGACGCCGGGTGAGGGGCTTGCAGTAACTCGTTGACTGGGAGGGGTACGGTCCGGAGGAGAGGTGCTGGGTTCCGGTGAGGGATATTCTAGATCCATCTATGTTGAGAGAGTTCCATCGCCTCCGTCCGGATCGCCCGGTACCTCGGCCCCCGGGTCGTCCCCGAGGCCGGCGCCGGCGCGCTGCGGGAGCTGCGTGTCAGGGGGGGGGGGGGTACTGTCACGAATATTACCGAAGGTGACTCCCCTTCTTGTTCGGGTGGCGCTCGGCGGTCGTCGTCGCCGGTTAACTAGCTATCACCGATCCGTTGTTCTGTGTTCCTTATGTTTTGTCTGATTGGTTTCACCTGTTTCTTGTTTGGTTGTTAGGGTGGGGTTATATATAGTTTGTTCAGCCCGCTTCTGTTTCGTGCGGGCTTGTTCGTCTGTTCTGTGTTTGGTGTATTTTGTTTGTATTTTGGGTTTCGCGCTGTCCGTTAATATTTCTGATAATTTGTTTTCCTACTTTTGTTCATGTTATTTTTCCTGGACGTGCGTGTTTTATCCCACATCTTTTGCTCTCTGCGCCTGACTCCACACCTCCTCACTCATTTGTCGTAACAAGATCCTGACTAATGGAAATGTTTCCTCACAGTTTTCCCTATCACGTGGCACAAGACAGGGTTGTCCCACTAGTACTCTCCTTTTTTCTGTGTCATATTGTTCTGGCAATTGTTAAATTGAAAAAAATCCCAATAAATATATTATGAAAAAATAACAAATAATAACAACTCAGGGTCAGGAATACATGAGATAGTGGCTAAATCAGAGTAGAACATGTCATGTAGGAACCCTTGAGGAGAAAACATTTAAAAATGTATCTTCTTAATTAAATTAGGATTGGTATTTTATTGCTTCACATCTCTAATACATACTATGGGACAATGATCACTGAGATCATATGTAAACACTTCACTAAACAAGTATTTATGGGGGTTACTAGTAAGAATTAAATCAATCAATGAGGAGTTTGCAGGGTTTTTCACATTGAGCTGTGTGGGTTTTGAGATCAATTGAGGTAGATTAAAATGAATGCATATTTCCTTAAATTGATCTGAGACCGGGGATAGGCAATCCAGATTCAAATCACCTAAAATGACCAACTCAGAGGACTGAAAAGGTTTTAAACATTTGGATATAGCACCGATACCTCCGCCATGGCAGCAGGTAAATCCCAGCAGCAAACAAATGTGTATTCTGATTTATGGATACATCTACAACCAGGAGCTCAACATAAATATATATATAAATATAAATATAAATAAATATGTAAAGATTGGAATGCCATGAAATTAGATATCACTGGTACATTTTGTTAGTTTACAGCCTTATTCTATAATGGATAAAAAAAACATTTTACTCATTTACACACAATACCCCATAATGGGGGACAGCGTAGTCTAGTGGTTAGAGCGTTGGACTAGTAACCGGAAGGTTGCGAGTTCAAACCCTCGAGCTGACAAGGTACAAATCTGTTGTTCTGCCCCTGATCAGGCAGTTAACCCACTGTTCCCAGGCCGTTATTGAAAATAAGAATATGTTCTTAACTGACTTGCCTGGTTAAATAAAGGTAAACCTTAAAATAAAAAAATAAAATAATGAGAAAATAGGTTCAGAAATTTGTGAAAATGTAATAAAAAGAACGCAGAAATACATTTGGTTCTTCCTTTAAAATGTTGATCTTATACCGCAACGGTTTGTGGCAGATTGTGGCTAACACTTAAATAAAGTGGCATAGAATTCTGAGGCACCTCACAAACTGTGCTCCAGTACGCCACAACTGTTACAGGAATAACCACTGTATGAGACTCGAAATTGAGCTCAGGTGCATCCTGTTTACATTGATCATCCTTGAAATGTTTCTAAAACAAGATTGGAGTCCACCTGTGGTAAATTCAATTGATTGGACATGATTTGAAAAGGCACACACCTGTCTATTTAAGGTCCCACAGTTGACAGTGGAGGTCAGAACAATAACCAAGCCATGAGGTCAAAGGAATTGTCCATAGAGATCCGAGAGAGGATTTTGTCGAGGGACAGATCTGGGGAAAGGAACCAAAACATTTCTGCAGCATTGAAGGTCCCCAAGAACACAGTGGCCTCCATCAATCTTTAATGGAAGAAGTTTGGAACCACCAAGACTTCCAAGAGCTGGCTGCCCGGCCAAGATGAAAAATCGGGGGAGAATGGCCTTGGTCAGGGTGGTGACCAAGAACCCGATGGTCACTCTGACAGAGCTCTAGAGTTCCATTGTGGAGATGGGATAACCTTCCAGAAGGACAATCATCTCTGCAGCACTCCACCAATCAGGCATTGATGGTAGAGTGGCCAGATGGAAGACACTCCTCAGTAAAAGTCACATGACAGCCTGCTTGGAGTTTGCCAAAAGACACCTAAAGGACTCTCATACCATCAGAAACAAGATTCTCTGGTCTGATGAAACCAGCATTGAACTATTTGGCCTGAATGCCAAGCGTCACGTCTGGAGGAAACCTGACACCATCCCTATGGTGAAGCATGGGGGTGGCAGCATCATGCTGTGGGTATGTTTTTCAGCAGCAGAGACTGGGAGACTAGTCAGGATCGAGGGAAAGATCAACGGAGTAAAGTGCATAGAGATCCTTGATGAAAACCTGCTCCAGAGCGCTCAGGACCTCAGCCTGGGAGCGAAGGTTCACCTTCTAACAGGACAACGGCCCTAAGCACACAGCCAATACATTGCAGGAGTGGCTTCGGGACAAGTCTCTGAATGTCCTTCAGTGGCCCAGCCAGAACCCTAACTTGAACCCGATCTAGCAGCTCTAGAGAACCTGAAAATAGCTGTGCAGCGACATGCCCCATCCAACCTGACAGAACTTGAGAGGATCTGCAGAGAAGAATGAGAGAAACTGCCCAAATACAGATGTGGCAAGCTTCTATCGTCATACCCAAGAAAATTTGAGGCTATAATCGCTGTCAAAGGTGCTTCAATAAAGTACTGAGTAAAAGGTCTGAATACTTATGTAAATTGAATATATCTGATTTTAAAAAACGGTCTATGCATTGTCATTATGGGGTATTGTGTGTAGATTGGTGAGAAAAAACTAACAATTTAATCAATTTTAGAATAAGGCTGTAACGTAACGAAAGGGGTCTGAATACTTTCCGAATGCAATGTATTTGGCCACTCCTCCTCTAAATATATTATAATAATTTAGTTCAATCTCTTTATCAGATACAGAAGCATTTAACATTGTTTCCGAGAGAACCAGTACTTTGCATGTTTAGCCCAAGCCCCTTACGAGATTTAAAGTCCGAGGGGGTATTCAGCTCATTCCCATAAGAGCTAACAGGTGTCAGGTAGCCTAGTGGCTAGAGCGTTGGACTAGTAACCGAAAGGTTGCAAGATCAAATCCCCGAGCTGACAAGGTAAAAATCTGCCATTCTGCCCCTGAACAAGGCAGTTAACCCACTGTTCCTAGGCCGTCATTGAAAATAAGAATTTGTTCTTAACTGACTTGCCTAGTTAAATAAAGGTAAAATAAATAAAAATCTGCAGCTATTTCTTGACTTAGCTGAGACTCTGCCAAGGTCCCTGGCTAGGTGAGGGCAGAGCAGACGTGAGACCAGAGCAGACGGAGCATTTGACAAACCTTACTGGATGTAGTTGCTGGATGCAGTTGCTGGATGCAGGGTCTGGAGTGGGAACTGAGAGAGCAGTGTTGGCAGAGCTCAGTCTGCCCTGATGAAGTTCCTGCCAAAGGAGTAGAGCTTCTGCAGAGGATTGGAGTGGCTGCCAATGCTACATTCTGGGTGTGCACAGGAGGCCTTGGTGTGGCAGGGTTGGGACAGCCATGAGGGGCAGGACTGTCCCAAGCCTGTCCTGGGGATTTGAGCAGGGAGGGTAATCGAACTAGGGAGGGAGTTTGTTGGGGGAATGGAGGAGGGTGGTGTGGAGGGCAGTATAGCTGGCAAAGCTCTAAATGCTCATGCATATGAGGGCTGATGATGTGAATGATACATGGTGTGGACTGCATCATCACTACCCTCGAGAGTCTTTTGCCACACCCTAGGGTAGTGGCCGGTGCTATGTAGAGCTGGGCTGAGTTGAGGTGGGCCTGGTCTGGTAGAGCTGTGCTGTGATGGGCAAGTTAGGAGGAGGAAGTCTAGCTTGTTCTCAGATATAAGTTCATGGAGCAAGATCATTTATTCATTGATTGAGTGTTGAGGAGAGCAAAGGTAGCATTGTGAGATTGAGACGTGAGTTTATGAATAGTGGTAGGCGGAAGGTAGACGGAAGGGGGCTACCAGAGGGGCTACCATTATTGCTACTAGCTAGCAATAATATGCCAAGGTTGTAAAAGTCACAAAAACTCCAGTAGTGGACAATAATAAAAGGCCGAAAAGTAGACTAAACAACCGCTTAACGAAAAACAGACGAACAAACACAGTTACTAAACAGGTACCAGGGAGAAGCGTCAGTCAAGCACAACGCCAGCAGGTACTCTTGCCCGGAAATGACATCACATGACAAGGCCCAATAGCTGTAAGTAATTTAAGTGTAAAAGCAAGTGTTACCGAACTTGGACAAATTACATTCTTGCGTTGAGTTTGGAGCTGAAGGAGTGAAATACACTGTCTTCATTTTTGTTCACAAACATATGCATTTCTTAATGATCCAACATGTTTTTCTTCCAATAACCCCTAATGTAGACATCCTTAGAAATGTCCAGCAGATCCTGCTAGTGTATGGCTCAACCACAGTTTCCAGGTTGACAATTAAGTCTGTATGTTTTTTATGGAGTTAGCCTTGAAAGGAGTTGCCCCCAACTCCCTCAAGTTGCTCAGAGGTAAACCACAGTTTCATGATGCTGTATGATCTATTTGGGTCATTCATTAAAGTTTACTGTTGGAAGCGGTGGTTTTCCCAACTGTGTCGGCAGTCTGAAGCCTATTAAGAGCCGCTGGAAGAGCACATAGGGCAGACAGCAAAGCTTTTTGCTGCGAGACCAGGAAAGCTATGAACATTTGGGAAAAGACTAATCAAACCATTCCTTACAATAACGATATGGCGGCATCTCAAAAAGTCTTCCATTTTGTAATACTTATGCTTCCAATTCTTGCCCTAGAAACCCCACTTTAGCTAAATATTCGTGTCATCTTGTTTGTGTACTAAACAGGAAGTTAATCTGATTGCTTTGATTCAGGAAACATGCAAAACATCGATAAATTGGCATGTGGCAGTTGAAGTTCAGACTCCTACCTCACAGAGATTCAGACTCCTACCTCACAGAGATTCACACTCCTACCTCACAGAGATTCAGACTCCTAACTCACAGAGATTCAGACTCCTACCTCACAGAGATTCACACTCCTACCTCACAGAGTTTCACACTCCTACCTCACAGAGATTCACACTCCTACCTCACAGAGATTCAGACTCCTACCTCACAGAGATTCACACTCCTACCTCACAGAGATTCAGACTCCTACCTCACAGAGATTCAGACTCCTACCTCACAGAGATTCACACTCCTACCTCACAGAGATTCACACTCCTACCTCACAGAGATTCAGACTCCTAAATGCAACTGTGGCATAGTGCCCAGACACAAGTGGTGAGCCAAATAAGAATAAGCTTGGCATCCCAATGGGTTGATCAAACTTCTAATATGTTGTTGTATTGTTTACCCAATTAAGGGGTGGCTGTGATTGAAAGTGCCTCTCTCTGATATTGAAAGTCCCATTACTTGAGAAGGGATTGAACTGATGTAGTCGATAAATGATTCATAATAAGCTAGACGCTAAAATATTTAGTTTCCTCAACTTTGCAACCATGGTTACATACTAAGAATTTAAGTATATCATATGTCATGATGGCTTGGCTGCTTGCTTTTAATTGTATGACATTTATTACCCAGAGGCTGTGATAAATTGAGGTAACATGAAAAAGCTCTGATGCAAATACTTAAAAAAATTACGTTCATGGAAAATATTGAAGAATCAGCAGGAAATGCAGTGTCATACATTGCAGTCCTCTAAAATGAGCTAGAACCAGGATGCAATATGTCAAAACCACAAAAAAAGTACAAAACCAAATCAGAGAGAGAGAGAGAGAGAGAGAGAGAGAGAAAGAAAAAAAAGAGAGATATCAGAGAGAGGTATATCAGAGAATGATCAGAGAGAGAGAGAGTGATCAGAGAGAGAGAGAGTGATCAGAGAGAGAGAGTGATCAGAGAGAGAGAGAGAGTGAGAGTGAGAGAAAGTGAGAGTGAGAGAAAGTGATCAGAGAGAGATCAGAGAGAGAGTGATCAGAGAGAGAGAATGAGAGAGAGTGATCAGAGAGAGTGAGAGAGAGTGATCAGAGAGAGAGAGAGTGATCAGAGAAAAGTGATCAGAGAGAGTGATCAGAGAGAGAGTGATCAGACAGAGAGAGTGAGAGAGAGTGATCAGAGAGTGATCAGAGAGAGAGAGTGAGAGAGAGAGTGATCAGAGAGAGAGAGAGAGAGAGAGTGCGATCAGAGAGAAAGAGAGAGTGATCAGAGAGAAAGAGAGAGTGATCAGAGAGAGAGAGATTTGGGGAGAGGGGCTGGCTATATGGAGAGAGAAGTTGAGGGAGAATAAAGAGCTTGGAGAGGAAGATCTCAACTGAATACAACATTTTCGAAGAAGTTTTTCAATCTCCCACACTAAGCACACGTACATGTAAAGGTTGAACACACATACGTCATGGAGTGCCTTTACCTGGTTGGCTTCCTAGCAAACCCTGCCATCAGTCACAAACTACAGGTGAATACTGACATTCTGAAGCTGCCATCTACATTTTGTGAAAAAATAGCAATGTGGTCTACCGACAAATGCACGGTGAGAGAAAAACGATAAATGCCCATTGAATTACTAAAGCCTGTTTGAAGTGTGAGACACACAGTGTGGTATTGTGCCCAGTCTGGGGTAATTTAGAGCAGATGTGTCTAGTATCCTCTGTATCAACATGAAGCTAATTGTTAGTGTTTGTTAGCTTTTTTCATGGATGTGAATATCCCTCGAACACTGTTGCCTGTGAAGCCTCCTCATTATCCAGACTAATGAGAAATACATTAGAGACCACATGACTCTGTCAGACTGCACTTCTGGAGGTAGAATATAGGCGGCATCAGGTGGTGTCGCATGGCTGACTCCAATTTTAGCTCATTTTTAGTCTTCCCAGAAACCATTATACTTGGATGAAATGACAGAATTCATCAACATCAACTGCTCAGACACGTACATCAACAACATATCTTTGGCAATGTGAAGTAACAGTTATTATGTTGCTTTACATAGCTTAAAGAGATTATCCGGTAATTTTGTATACTTTTAAGCCAGTAGATCTGAAAGAAGCGCTCACGCGCCAAAGGTGGTCACCAAAATTTGCGTCACATATGTGCAGAGAGTGCACCATGTCCTTGTTTTCTCTCTCTTTCTAGCTGTCATTCAAACGGCAAAGGGGATGAAGGTCATTGGCTAGAACTGGAATTGCTAGGAGGCTGGTCCATGTGGGGATACATTTTGGGAAATGGCACAGCACAGATTCCAGAAAAAAAGTAGCTTTCTGCTTATAGATAATGTATATATGAACATTATCGATCATTATAGATAATGTATATATGAACATTAGCGATCATTATAGATCATGTATATATGAACTACACATTGACACATCCAGCCCAAAGCAGGAAGGTTTAAAAAATACTTAGTAGTCGCCAAACTTTCTTTAAGATGAAACAATGATGCTTGTATTATGCATGTAGCTCATCACAATCTCACTACAGGCACATAATCATATTCAATATGAACCTAATCAAATATGATTACCAAATAAACCCTTGTTGCCTGGTAAATATATCTGGCATGGTGTCTCTGAGCATGGTAATGTAGGCTCTCTACATCTAAATGGATTGCTATTTCATATCACAACTGACAGGAGATGGAGCTGATGAAGGCAGGCACGCAGCCACTGTCCCCTAGCGACACTTCAGAAGGTTTTACATCTCACTTTAACAATCTGCCAACATGATTACCAGCAGATGTGTCCAGTGTGTGGCCTCCTACCACAGCAGCATAATGATAATTCAAAACAGTAGAACGCTAACAATCCTATTGGACGCTTCCTGGGGCTCACAACCCATCGACGGCATACCAAATCAGCTGCAATGTCCTGATCGACCAGTTCATAGCTGTGTATAATTGTGAGCATAAAGCCAAGGAATTCAAATGAATGCTCAGAAGAATCAAGGCAAGGCATGCCATCCCCCTGTTGATATTTACTGCTGATATGATATAAACTAATTTACCATGCAAGGTATTCCTGCTGAGGAGTGTGCCCTCCAATCTATCTATGGATAAGACCAGGGTCTGTATTCACAAAGTGTTTCAGAGTTGGAGGTCTGATCTAGGATCCGGTTTACCCTGTCAAGATCATTATAATCTTAAAAGGAAAGCTGATCCCAGATCAGCACTCCTACTCTGAAATGCTTTGTGAATATGGGCCCTGTTTCGACATTAAAACTTAGCCAATGAATAGTGGGGCCGGAAATCAGTCATAGTAGTTCAGCCATAGCAGTACGGCACCCCTGGAGTAAATTAATTTTAAGTGCCTTGATCAAGGGCACATGTCAGATTAGGTATTCGAACCAGCGACCTTTCGGTTACTGGCTCAATAGCCTAACCTATAGGCTGCCTGCTGCCCATAGGCCATCTATATAAATTGTCAAGGCTCAAATATCCCTCCAATGAGGATGGATCACAGCCATACCCCGTTTATATCTTAATTAAAAAGCAGATTAGGATAAAGTATACCCGAGTCCTATAGGGGATGTTTTTCATTATTATTAATCTGAAGTACTCACTTCTTTTCCAGTTTCACACCCAGGCTATTCAGCTGATGCAGTTTTCCCAATTAGCTCATTTCCTTTGATATGCAAATAGTAACCTCTCATGGCTGGCCCCGGCAGGCTCAATATTCAATGACTTGATAGATTATTTGTGAGGCGAGACCAATAGCCCTGCTTAACTGTTGCATGCTCCAGATTAAAAGGCCATGTGTAATTTACCTTCTGTAATTATAGATGGGCTGATGGGTTGCAGGAGTCGTCCCCTGGCCATGGATCCCGACCCACCATACTCATCACACACCTCCTGTTCACTAGGAACCAAATGGAAGGAAACGGAGAGATACCTATGTCAATTTGCCCGATAAGAAACTCTCATTTTCGGTTTGCTATGGTTTGCACTAATGAATACACCCCAGGTCTCCAATCTCCCACCGACTGAGCAAAAACTGTGCCAAGTGTAACTTTTTAAGCCACCAGCCGTGGCTTAACAAGACAGCATGAAGGAGATGAAGAACTATTAAAGAAAAGGGAAGAATGAGAAAGCAGCGCACGAGTGGTTTATATCGGTGGAGGGTGTTACAGATCAACCTCTGGAGAATTAAACCATTTGTTAGACACTTTCATCCCATGCCCTGCACTACTACAGACCCTCTGTGCAATGTTCTGGGGTTGAATAGGACCAATCCTACTTTGTCTCAGCAGGTGACATTCAGTTTAGATCTCAAAAGAGTGAGAATGACCCAGTTGCTTTCAGTGGCTGAATAAAACCGTGAGCAACACTTCCACCGCTAAAATAAAACTACAACAGATGGACCCAAGGCTATGGTTCTACTTGTTACAGGAGCTGTGAGACTCCCCACTGAGAGGGTGAATCACGATAGTGCAGGAAAATAATAGGGGTTAAACATAAGAAACAAAATAATGACTCAATAATCAACAGATTATTGGTCCTATCAAAGCCAAGAGTCCAAATACCAAATTCACATTGTAAATAACTTATTTTTGTCATTTAGCAGATGCTCTTATTCAAAGCGACTTACAGTTAGTGCATTCATCTTAAAATAGCTAGGTGAGACAACCACATATCTCAGTCATAGCAAGTACTGTACAAAGGCAGTGCTAGTAGGAAAAAGTCAAGTGCGAGTATTAGTTCACGAAAGGCAAGGGTGTTCGTTTTTTATTTATTTTTTAAATCTTAGTCCTACCAAAACCTCTGGATGAGTTTTTGGCCTTTTCGCAATTGCATAATCCCTGCACCCTCTTTCTTCTCTCCTCGTCTCAGAGGAGGGTCAGAGATGAGGGACCTCTGGCTTTCTTTTCCAATGGGTTTTGAGATGAGGACGAGGAGAGAGGAGGCGAGGAGTATGCAATTGCGAAAAGGCTTTTGAATCATTGAAAGGAAGTCCAAATCCAAGGAAATAGAAATAATCCTCACAAAAGGTCATCCCAACGCAATCTCAAGTATAAAGTCAATAAACCAACAGAAATCAAAAAGTCCAATGGAAACAGATGGCTCTGAACTATTCAATGCTCATTTTCCACCAACAGAGTGTGAAATAAAAGAGAAAAGAGGTCTGAAATCCATATTTGAGGAGAACAATGCTACACTCTTCTCAAACAATGGACATGCAGCCCAACTCAAGATGACACCTGTGGGTTGGACATGCCTCCAACCACAACCATTGACAACAACATCACTAAATGGGGCAGAAGGCCATGAGCAACAATGACAAGAAGCTGCCGCGTGGGAAATTATATTGCTTTATTTAATTTAACTAGACAAGTCAGTTATGAACAAATTCTTATTTACAATGACGGCCTACCAAAAGGCAAAAAGCCTTCTGCAGGGATGGGGGCCTGAGATTAAAAAATAAAACTAAATACAATATAAATTTAGGACCAAACACACATCACAACAAGAGAGACAACACAACACTACATAAAGAGAGACCTAAAAAAAACATTACAACCTACAGTATGCTAATATGGCTAAAATTCACTAACAACCTAACCAACAACTGTGACAATGTAGATGAGAGACAACAAGTGCTTATTGTAAGTCTATTTATGTTTTCAATAAACATTTGGAGACAAAATATAGTTCACATGTTGTATAATCCTTTGGAGTTGACATTTGTTTTGCACCGAAATTGCGCACGCATTGGTTTTGTTGCTAAACAACCTACCCGTCTATATACCTGTAGCCTTTTATGACCATGAGACTTTACCTTCTTGACCTGGTATCAATAGAGCCCAGCATTTTCCCTGGTCAGATCACATAGTAACATGCGGTACTATGAAAGCATAAAGTGAAAATTAAATCAAACATTGCCCTAAAAATATGAACAGTGTATGCTTAAGGACAAGCTAAACACTTTGGGACTATGTCAACAATGTACAAATGAAACAAATACCAAAGGTTTTTGGGTGGAGTTTTCCTTTATGAATTGGGACACTTTTTCCCCATCTCCAGACATGAAAATGGTAGCCTATTATTGAAGCAGTCTGACTAAGTGTGTTGACTCTCACATGGGTCTTTTTTTTGTACATTTACACCACTGCTTGCCTGAAGGAACAAAGTTAATAGCATTGTTGTAATTATCCACATCTGAAATCCAAATCCTCCATCACTTCTGAGCCCATATTAGAGAAACAACTGCCAGTACTAAACTGGAAATTGGATTGACAAAATGTTGGCTGCGCAGACAGAGTCAGGTGTGTAATAAATTACTCTAATTACAAAGTTGTTTACCAAACTGCTCTCCTCTGTCTGGCATCACTGGACAGAGAGCTCTACACCCCTGAGTAGATGCAAGCCTTCCGCATGGTCTAAAAACACCCCAATTTCCTCTTAAAGCAAAGCTCAGTGTCACGGATCCCTCCGGAACTATGTCATTACACACACCTGGTCCCCATTTCCCTGTTTGTGAATTGTATAAATGTGCCCTTTGGGTCACCATTGGGCTGTTGATTATTGTTCCAATGTCCGTTGGTCGTGTGAGTACCTGTGCTCTGTTGTTTTGGCTTTTGTGCCGCTTGTATTTGTGCAGATGATTACGGGTCTCGTCCCATGTAGAATCACTGTGTGCTTGTATGTTATGGTTCTCGTCCCATGTAGAATCATTGTGTGCTTGTATGTTATGGGTCTCGTCCCAGTGTATTTATTTGAGGTACTCCTTGCTATTTTGTTTGGGTTTCAGCTCTGTGTTTTGTATACATAGATGTTTGGTCTTTGTCCCCTTGCCTTTACATGGCATACTGTAATTTGGGTCAATAAAAAAAAACTCTTATTACACATTCCTGCGCCTGTCTCCCGATCTATGTATAACATCGTGACACTCAGACTTTCATTCAACATCACCAGTGTATTCATTTACTCATAAAAACATGAGGTACAGTCCCATGTAAAATTAAGCCTGAACAAAATGTGAATCATTTAGAATGCAGACTTTCTGGCGGTCTGGTCTGCTGGTCATCTCTAAAGGAGAGGAGTAAACAAGGTGTTAATAGTATAGTGGAGCAGTTGGCAAAATGTTATATTGTTGCATTTACAGCTAGGTTCCATAACTGTACATCTCTTACTAATTCAAGAGACAGTTTATGACCATAATGCAACACAGGAAGGTTGAAAAGCTTTGACGATTTGTCTCTCCATCCGCACATATCTGTACTTGTTTACAATAAAACATTATTAAAGAACATTCATTTGTTAATATTACTGCTGTTTATGGAGCCCCACCCTACTGCAACTTTGTTAAAGAGATGCGTTCTTAATGAGTGTGCTGCTTTCTAGTTCAATTTGAGCTCACTTGCGGAGTTCCACTTTACTTCATGATAATACGGTAAAGTATCTTCTCAGATTCTCTGCATTCCTCAACCGCTTTACTGTATTTCCTCCATCTTTATTGCGAGTCAAGAGGGACCGAAAAAAGCCCACGCAAGTTATCATAATCCAAGAGGCGGGAGGTAGCATGAATTAGCTCAGCTACAGTGTAGCTGTGAAGTGTTGCCCAGTTGCTCTGGAAACTGCATGGTTGACCGCACATAGGTGTGGGATGACACAGCAGGAGGCCATGGGAGAGATGGAGACTACAAATTTAGCCTCAGCTCACTGGGACTGCGCCCTCCACGGCAGAACTAGTACAAACGGATTGGACTAATACAGAGGCTTTGTCCATTTATCTGCACTTCTGTCACATGAATATGCTAATGTTCTCAAGGAACAAATCCTCTCTGTAAAATGGTGTTATTTCTTTGGAAGACTGAATCATTTGAATCACTTTCCCTCTCTGCTGATTTGCGAGCTGGTGTGTTTGTGGCTGTTTATTAGCTATCAGGTCAAACTCATACATTTTTACTCCTCAGAACAGGGCGATAGAGCATTGATCTGAAGAATGAATATTTCAGATGAGGTGGAAAAAAAGAGGCATGACAGAGAGTAGTTGAATTGCACTGGAAGATGGAAAGAGAAAATCAGCAATTCATTTCTCTCATGATTGGTACAGGGTCATTGGATCAGTTTAGAACACTGGAGTAATAATGCAATGTGACGTCTGTTGGACTGACGCCGGTTTTTAGTGATAAGCGTGACTACTACATAACTGAATGTAGTACACACGGTATTGTACCTGCTGAATGCATTCTTACTTCCTGGAAAACACAGCCTAACAGTAACAACTATGTACCACCACCAAACGTGTGATCACAATGCTTGAACTCATGTAAGATAGATGGGTCCTCAGATCCTCGAAAGGTTCTACAGCTGCACCGTTGAGAGCATCCTGCCCTGTTGCATCACTGCCTGCTATTGCAACAACTCGCCCTCTGACCGCAAGGCACTACAGAGGGTAGTGCGAACGGCCCAGTACATCACTGGGGCCAAGGTTCTTGTCATCCAGGACCTCTATACAAGGCAGTGTCAGAGGAAGGCCCCATAAATGGTCAAATACTCCAGCCACCCCAGTCATAGACTGTTCTCTCTGCTACTGCATGGCGAGCGGTACCAGAGCACCAGTTCGAGGTCCAAGAGGCTTCTAAACAGCTTCTACCCCCAAGCCATAAGCCCCCTGAACATCTAATCAAATGGCTACCCAGAATATTTGCATTAAATTACCCCCCCCCCCACTTTTACGCCGCTGCTACTCTCTGTTATTATCTATGCATAGTCACTTAATAACTCTACCTACATGTACATATTACCTCAATTACCTGGACTAACCGGTGCCCCCGCACATTGACTCTGTTCCAGTACCCCCTGTATATAGTCTCCACATTGACTCTGTACCGGTACCCCCTGTATATAGCCTCCACATTGACTCTGTACCGGTACCCCCTGTATATAGCCTCCACATTGACTCTGTTCCAGTACCCCCTGTATATAGCCTCCACATTGACTCTGTACCGGTACCCCCTGTATATAGCCTCCACATTGACTCTGTTCCAGTACCCCCTGTATATAGTCTCCACATTGACTCTGTACCAGTACCCCCTGTATATAGCCTCCACATTGACTCTGTTCCAGTACCCCCTGTATATAGCCTCCACATTGACTCTGTACCGGTACCCCCTGTATATAGCCTCCACATTGACTCTGTTCCAGTACCCCCTGTATATAGTCTCCACATTGACTCTGTACCGGTACCCCCTGTATATAGCCTCCACATTGACTCTGTTCCAGTACCCCCTGTATATAGTCTCCACATTGACTCTGTTCCAGTACCCCCTGTATATAGCCTCCACATTGACTCTGTACCGGTACCCCCTGTATATAGTCTCGATGTTATTTTACTGCTGCTCTTTAACTACTTGTTACTTTTATTTCTTACTCTTATTCGTATGTTTTAAACTGCATTGTTGGCTAGGGGCTTGTAAGTGAGCATTTCGCTGTAAGGTCTATACTTTCTATACACCTGTTGTATTCGGCAAATGTGACTAATTAGAAATATGATTTGATTTGATTGAATTAAAAAGGAAGCCTGTACAGAATAAAAATATTCCAAAATATGCATCCTGTTTTAAAACATGACACTAAAGTAATACTATAAAACATGTGGCAAAGCAATTAACTTGTTGTCCTGAATACAAAGTGTTATGATTGGGTCATATCCAATACAACACATTAGTGAGTACCACTCTCCATATTTTCTTACATAGTGGTGGCTGCATCATGTTTTGGGAATGCTTGTAATTATTAAGGACTCGGGAGTTTTATTAGGATGAGAAAATAAATTGAATGGACATAAGCAAAAGCAATATCCTTAAAGACTGGGATATGTGAGACGGTAGTGTCCCACTTTGCCCAAAGTCAGAGAAAATGCAGAGCGCCAAATCTGAATAAATTACTATAAAATCAAACTTTAATGAAATCACAAGGTATCAAATTAAAGCTACACGTGTTGTGAATCAAATGTCAAATTTCAAAAAGGCTTTTCGGCGAAAGCAAACGATGCTATTATCTGAGGATAGCACCTCCGTAAACAAAAGAGAGAACATATTTCAACCCTGCAGGCGCGACAAAACACAGAAATAAAAATATAAATCATGCCTTAACTTTGACGAGCTTCTTCTGTTGGCACTCCAATATGTCCCATAAACATCACAAATGGTCCTTTTGTTCGATTAATTCCGTTTATATATATCTAAAATGTCCATTTATTTGGTGCGTTTGATCCAGAAAAACACCGGTTCCAACTTGCCCAACGTGATTACAAAATATCTCAAAAGTTACCTGTAAACTTTGCCAAAACATTTGAAACTACTTTTGTAATACAACTTTAGGTATTTATAAACGTTTTTCAAAGTAAATAATCTATAAAATTGAAGACGGGATGATCTGTGTTCAGTACAGGAAGAAAACAAACTGATGCTACCTTTCTGGTCACAAGCCTCTAAAAAACAATACACTTGAAGTGACCCTCGTTTTGAACAGGGCTACTTCTTCATTACACAAAGGAAAAACCTCACCCAATTTCTAAAGCCTGGTGACATCCAGTGGAAGTGGTAGGAACTGCAAGAATGTCCCTTAGAAATCTGGATTCCCAATGAAAACCCATTAAAAAAAGATCAACAAATCTGAATGGTTTTCCCTCTGGGTTTCGCCTGTTACATAAGTTCTGTTATACTCACAGACATGATTCAAACATTTTTAGAAAATTCAGAGTGTCTATCCAGATCTACTACTAATATGCATATCTTACCTTCTGGGGATGAGTAGCAAGCAGTTGAATTTGGGCATGCATTTCATCCGGATGTGAAAATACTGCCCCCTTTCACCAAGAAGTTAAAGAGAACCTGGTTCAGTCTGCTTTCCAATAGACACTGGGAGATTAACTCACCTTTCAGCAGGACAATAACCTAATACACAAGGCCAAATCTACACTTGAGTTGCTTACCAATAATTTGGATGCTCCTGAGTTGCAGTTACAGTTTTGACTTAAATCTACTTGAAAATATATTACAAGACCTGAAAATGGTTGTCTAACAATGATCTACAATTTGACAGAGTTTGTAGAATTTTTAAAATAATATGGGGCAAATTTTCCACAATCGAGGTGTGGTAAGCTCTTAGAAACTTACCCAGAAAGACTCACAACTGTAATTGCTGCCGAAGGTGGTTCTACAAAGTATTGACTCAGGGGTGTGAACATTTATGTAAATTTGATATTTCTGTATTTCATTTTCAATACATTTGCAAACATTTCTAAAAACATGTTTTCACTTTTCACAATATGGGGTAATATGTGTAGATGAGTAAGCAAAAAACAACAATTCAATACATTTTGAATTCAGGCTGTAACACAACAAAATGTTGAATAAGTCAAAGGGTATGAATACTTTCTGTAGCCACTGTATTCAGACCCCTTCCCTATTTACCTTATTTGCTATGAGACACAAAATTGAGCTCAGCTGCATCCTGTTTACATTGATCATCCTTGAAATGTTTCTACAACTTGATTGGAGTCCACCTGTGGTAAGTTCAATTGATTGGACATGATTTGGAAAGGCACACACCTGTCTATAAGGTCCCGCAGTTGACAGTTCATGTCAGAGAAAAAGCCAAGCTATGAGGTCGAAGGAATTGTCCGCAGAGCTCAGAGACAGGATGGTGTCGAGGCACAGATCTGGGGTAGGGTACCAAAACATTTTTTCAGCATTGAAGGTCCCCAAGAACACAGTGACCTCCATCATTCTTAAAAGGAAGACATTTGGAACCACTAACACTCTTCCTAGAGCTGGCCGCAAGGCCAAACTGGGCAATCGGGGGAGAAGGGCATTGCTCAGGGAGGTTGGTTACCAAGAACCCGATGGTCACTCTGACAGAGCTCTTGAGGTCCTCTGTGGAGATGGGAGAACTTTCCAGAAGGACAGCAATCCACCAATCTGGCCTTGATGGTAGAGTGGCCAGATGGAAGCCACTCCTCAGTAAAAGGCACATGGCAGCCCGCTTGGTGTTTGCCAAAAGGCACCTAAAGGTCTCAAAGACCATGAGAGACAAGATTCTCTGGTCTGAAGAAACCAAGATTGAACTCTTTGGCCTGAATGCTAAGCGTCACATCTGGAGGAAACCTGGCACCATCCCTACGGTGAAGCATGGTGGTGGCAGCATCATAGTGAGGGGATATTTTTCAGCGGCAGGGACTGGGAGAGTAGTCAGGAACAAGACTGAGATGAACGGAGCAAAGTACAGAGAGATAAAAACCTGATTAAAAACCTGCTCCAGAGCCCTCAGGACTTCAGACTTGGGCAAAAGATCACCTTCCAACAGGACAATGACCCTAAGGACACAGCCAAGACAACGCATGAGTGGCTTCAGAAAAAGTCTCTGAATGTCCTTGAGTGACCCAGTCAGAGCCCGGACTTTAACTTAATCGAACATCTCTGGAGAGACCTGAAAATAGCTGTGCAGCCACGCTCCCAATCCAACCTAACAGTTCTTGAGAGGATCTGCAGAGAAGAATGGGAGAAACTCCCCAAATACAGGTGTGTCAAGCTTGTTGCGTTATACCAAAGAACACTCAAGGCAGGATTCGCTGCCAAAGGTGCTTCAACAAAGTACTGAGTATAGGGTCTAAATACTTATGTAAATGTTGTATTTGAGTTTTTAATTTTTGCTTTGTCATTATGGGGTATTGTGTGTAGATTGATGAGGGAAAAATAACCATTTAATCAATTTTAGAATCAGGCTGTAATGTAACAAAATGTAGAAAAATATCAAGGGGTCTGAATACTTTCTGAATGCATTGTATATATTGATCATTGGAGGTCATTCTTTTGGCAGTTCAAAAATTGTGATGGTGAGTCTTTTTTTTCTCCAGCTAATTTTCAGATTCTGTCATACTTGGATAGAGAAAAACATTCACACAATCATACTTTAAAATAAGTTGGAAAATATTTCTTAAAATAAAGTACATTTTATTTTGTTAATAAAGTGGCAATATTTAGTGAATAAATTGCGAAATTGTATTTATTTAGAGTATAAAGTCAAAATGTCAATATTTCGAGAATAAACTGGCCCTATTTCGAGAGAAAAAGTTATATTATTGGTGGGGCAAACTCCCCCAAAATAATTTAGATGTTTGCCAGCAAAGCCTCTACACAACACAACACTAAACAATACATGAATTGCACTATAACGGCGACAAGCGGTGCCCACAAACTGTTAGGGCCTGAAGCTGTCCCAACAGCAGAATTTTCTTTCCAACACAATGGAGTGAATCCTTACCACCGCTACACCTGACTATCAGAGGAGCCTTGTCTGGCAGCGACACAGTTCATTCAGCCTCGTTTACATCTAAAACATAGCTGAAATGGCTGACTTCCATAAACAAATGTGGTTTCTACTGACAATTGAGATGTACAAAAAGTCTTGGTGGTTCCAAACTTCTTCCATTTAAGAATGATGGAGGCCACTGTGTTCTTGGGGACCTTTAATGCTGCAGAAGATCTGTGACTCAACTCAGTCTTGTCTCAGAGCTCTATGGACAATTCTCATGGCTTGGTTTTTGCTCTGACATGCATTGTCAACTGTGGGACCGTATATAGAAAGGTATGTGCCTTTTTAAAATCATGTACAATCAATTGAATTTACCACAGGTGGACTCCAATCATCAAGGATGATCAATGTGAGCATTTTTTTTACATATCTTTGAAGATATATTTTCCTCTATTCCCAAAACCCTACCCACCCCTCTCCTAATTGGAGTAAACTAAAGGACAACAACACTTAGGTTTCTAATTCCAGTTTATACATACAATATACATTTTACGGACACAATGCACCTTACAACAGTTATCTTTTGTTTGTTTTTATCCCATCCTTCAGCTACCATAAAGCCCTCCCATCCAGCGTGATTTTGCAATATACTTTGCAATATATTCTTAACTGAGCTGTTTCAAAAGTTCCTAACCCTTATACATTTTACAGACACAATATATTTTACATTAGTTATCTTGTTGTTTTTGATCCTATCCTTCAGCTCCACTCAAACCCTCCCATCTATCCCCAAACTTTAGCCCTTTTAAAATATATATATATATTATTTTTTAGCCTGGATAATATTCGCCAGCCTACCAGTAACGGACTGTTCTCCACTACAACGCCGTATTCCTGCCGTAATCCCTGGACCATTATTCCTGATCTTCACAGCTAGCTAGCACCCACCGAGTTACCCAGTACCGAAGCTATACCTGAGGCCCACCTCCTGGCCTACTCAGTTGTTCACCCGGACTCCACCCAAACACGGCTAGAACACACTACTCCACCGCATTCTTGCCGTAAAGTCTGGACATTGACACCGGATCACCGCCATACCCCTGTCTGCACATTATGCCCTGAATCTATTCTACCACAACCAGAAATCTGGTCCTTTTATTCTTTGTCCCCAACGCTCTAGGCGACCAGTTTTGATAGCCTTTAGCCTTACCCTCATCCTACTCCTCCTCTGTTCCTCGGGTGATGTGGAGGTAAACCCAGGCCCTGCGATCGAAAAAGCCTTGGATTCATGCATGTCAACATCAGAAGCCTCCTCCCTAAGTTTGTTTTACACACTGCTTTAGCACACTCCGCCAAGCCTGATGTCTTTGCGGTGTCTGAATCCTGTCTTAGGAAGGCCACCAACAATTCTGAGATTTAAATACCCAACTACAACAATTTCCGCCAAGATAGAACTGCCAAATGGGGAGGAGATAGCCTGCAAAGTAATGTCATACATTCCAGGTCTATACCCAAACAGTTTGAACTTCTATTTCTAGTTGAGAACTTGTTCTCAACTAGCCTACCTGGTTAAATAAAGGTATAAAAACACCATTCATTTTTACTTCTATTTGCCATATATTGTTCAACTGTTCTGTGATGTTTCACAAACGTTCAAAACCTTTCTGTTCTCATAGTTTCTACAAATTGTAAATTAAGGACATATTTTTTGCTAAAAGTATTATTAATCGACTGACTATAGCTTTTAAAATCACCCAGTAGTGCTATCTGCAGAGGTATTTTACCACTTTTTTAAAGTACTATCCATGCAACCACAAAAAAATATCCATCACCTTTTTTTTCCCTTCACTTGTGCTCTTTCTTTAGAAGAGTTTTAGGCCCGAGTTCAACTTATTAATAAAAAACACATTTGTCCATTTCAGTAGGTTAACAAAAATAACTATAGTAAGTATCTCTCTTCAGCATAATTACATTATTTTTAAAAGGCTGTTTTGATATATTTTTTAATGGATTTAAACAAAAACTATACATTGTACAATGCTCCACAATATGCATATATAATATATGGCTCTACATGAACTTATTTAGGAAGCCATAACTAAGGGGTTAAATACTTATTGACTCAATATATTTCAGCTTTTCATCTTTAATTAATTTGTAAACATTTCTAAAAACATAATTCCACTTTTACATTATAGGGTATTGTGTGTAGGTCAACGACACAAAATCAAAATTGAATCTATTTTAAATTCAGGCTGTAACACAACAAAATGTGAAAAAATTCAAGGGATTTGAATATTTTCTTGCACAATATTTTGCGCTGTGCACTGTGCAAATCTAAACGGTGAGGTAATCACTTTTCAGTCACTAAACCAATCAGAGTTTTAACATTCTGCCACTCATAGTGGATTATCAGGACCAGACAAGGTTGGGGTCAATTCCATTTCAGTTCCAGTCGATTAGAAAGTAAACCAAATAGTTTATAATGCTAAACATACTGTACACTGAGTATACCAAACATTAGGAACAGCTTCCTAATATTGAGTTGAAGTGTATTTAACAAGTGACATTAATAAGGGGTCAAATCTTTCACCTGGATTCACCTGGCCAGTATGTCATGGAAAGAGCAGGTGTTCTTAATGTTTGTATACTCAGTGCATATTTGTATACCTTGCAGAAACTACTGGGGGCTAGAAAATTGGCTTATCCCACTGGTGATGCGTAGAGGTGTAGTGACATGTTTTGGAGATTTACAGATATATATCTATTATTTTGAATGCTGAACAGTGAACGAAAATATTTCATATACTGTATAGATCAATAAAAACTAAGAAGGCTATCAAAATAACTATTTTGTACTAGTGTACCATGTGTCCCTCAGTATTATCATTGGTGTAACTGCCGTGAAAAATCACTGACTTTAAAGATACACAGTGCCTTGCAAAGTATTCATCTCCCTTGGCGTTTTTGTTCTATATTGTTGCATTACAACCTGTAGTTTAAATGTATGTTTATTTGGACATACACAAAATAGTCCAAATTGGTGAAGTGAAATGAAAAAAATAACTTGTAAAAAAAAAGGAAAACGGAAAAGTGGTGCATATGTATTCACCCCCTTTGATATGAAGCCCCTAAATAAGATCTGGTGCAACCAAGTACCTTCCGAAGTCACATAATTAGTCAATTCCACCTGTGTGCAATGGGGATTATGTGACAATCTAAGTGTCACATGATCTGTCGCATGATCTCAGTACATATACACCTTTTCTGAAAGGCCCCAGAGTCTGCAACACCACTAAAAAAGGGGCACCACCAAGCAAGCGGCACCATGAAGACCAAGGAGCTCTCCAAACAGGTCAGAGACAAAGTTGTGGAGAAGTACAGATCAGGGTTGGGTTATAAAAAAAATCAAACTTTGAACATCCCACAGAGCACCATTAAATCCATTGTAAAAAAATGGAAAGAATATGGCACCACAAAAAACCCACCAAAACTCACAGACCAGGCAAGGAGGACATTAATCAGAGAGGCAACAAAGAGATCAAAGATAACCCTGAAGGAGCTGCAATGCTCCACAGCGGAGATTTGAATATCCATCCATAGGACCACTGTAAGCCGTACACTCCACAGAGCTGGACTTTACAGAAGAGTTGCCAGAAAAAAGCCATTGCCTAAAGAAAAAAATAAGCAAACACTTTGATGTTCGCCAAAGGGCATGTGGGATACTCCCCAAACATGGAAGAAGGTAGTCTGGTCAGATAAGACTAAAATTGAGTTTTTTGGCCATCAAGGAAAATGCTATGTCTAGCGCAAACCCAACACCTCTCATCACCCCAAGAACCCTATCCTATTTTTCCATCGGCATGGACTGGGAAACTGGTCAGAATTGAAGGAATGATGGATGCTGCTATATAATGGGAAATTCTTGAGGGAGACCTGTTTCAGTCTTCCAGAGATTTGAGACTGGGAAGGAGGTTCACCTTCCAGCAGGACAATGACCCTAAGCATACTGCTAAAGCAACACTCAAATGGTTTAAGGGGAAACACTTACATGTCATGGAATGGCTTAGTCAAAGCCCAGACCTCAATCGAATTGAGAATCTGTGGTATGACTTAAAGACTGCTCTACACCAGCAAAACCCATCCAGCTTGAAGGAGCTGGAGCAGTTTTGTCTTGAAGAATGGGCAAAAATCCCAGTGGCTAGATGTGCCAAGCTTATAGAGTCATTCCCCAAGAGACTTGCATCTGTAATTGCTGCAAAAGGTGGCTCTACAAAGTATTGATGTTGGAAGGGGGGTTGTCTTATTTCTTGTTTTTTTTCGCAATAAAAAATATTTAGCATCTTCAAAGTGGTAGGCATGTTGTCTAAATTAAATTATACGAACCACATTTTTTAAATGTTTAATTCCAGGCTGTAAGGCAACAAAATAGTAAAAATGGCAAAGCAGTGAATACTTTCGCAAGCCACTGTAAAAAGACCTTGAGCATTCTCTCCAGAGGGAAACTGTTATTGGGGGAGGGATCTATATTAAAGACAATTATTAACTAATCACACCATTTTATGATGTCTAAGGATTCCATTGATGATTTGGTGTCACTTGGTGTTAGTCAATTTAAAACAAGGGAAATTATATTGTGAGCATAATCATTAATCATATCACTTTAGTAAATTATTTTTAAAGGATTGATTACCTTAGATTTGAGTGGCCTCGATTTAGGAAATTCTCATTTACCAAAATTGTCTCATTGGTGTTACTACTCCTACTGGTGACACAATGTTATTATGATGGTAAAAATGATTTAAAGTCATTAAGATACCATATTAGTTTATTTAGAATGGGAAGATATGCCCACATATATGTGAATTAAAACAAATCTTTAATAAATGAAGTGATCTACCTCTGATCATACTAATACAGATGCATCATCGCTTGATACATTTGACAACATGACAAGATGACTTTCATCAGTGCACAGATGAATGAAAAACTCTGCCTTGCATGGCACACAGAGACAGCAAAATAAACACCCTTTACAAGATACATTTAGACATCATCTCCATGCTTTCATAGCAGGAGCAGTCTACCATATAGTTTCCTGTTGTGTTGCTTGTAAAACCATTAACGATGTCACTTTTATGCATACACTTTTTATGGAGCCATGCACCCTCCAAATGATATAATCGTTATGGACAATAAAAGAAGAACAAAAAGCTCCACATCTATCAGAGTAAGAGAAAATGAGAGGAGAGGACAAGACATGAGAGGAGAGAACATGATAGGAAATGAAAGAAGAGAAGAGAACGGGAGAGGAGAGAACAGGAGAGGAGAGGACAGGACACGAGAGAACGGGAGAGGAGAGAAAAAGACAGGAGATGACATGTTAGGCCAGGACATGAGGAGAAGAGAGGAAAGGAAACAGGAAAAGGACAGGACACGAAGAGAGAACAGCAGAGAGGAGAGAACAGGGAGGGAAGGAGAGGGAGAGAACAGGAGAGGAGAGGACACGAGAGGAGAGAACAGGAGAGGAGAGGACAGGAGAGGAGAGGACAGGAGAGGAGAGGACAGGACACGAGAGGAGAGAACGGGAGAGGAGAGAACAGGAGAGGAGAGGACAGGACACGAGAGGAGAGAACAGGACAGGAGAGAAAAAGACAGGAGATGACATGTTAGGCCAGGACATGAAAGACAGAGCAGGGAGGGAAGGAGAGGGGAGGCGAAGAGAGGAGAGCTACAGAGCTAATGAAGTCCTGAAAGACCAGAGAGCCAGTCACCCAGGGGCAAAGGCACCCTGAACTATGTGACCAGGATTACTCAATGATATGAACACAGTTGATTGGACAGTGCTCCAGCAATCCCATACACATCAGGCCAAAAGTATTTCTGCAAAAAAATATTGGAATAATTAGCCTATGGAAGCCCTCATTAAAAGTTGACTCAAATAGCATGGCTTTGATCTGCTTCCTGGCCAGCTTATTTTAGTTCACACAACAGATAAAAGGCAGGCTAAGGTGTCAGGACAATGGTTAATTTACCAAAGAGGATTGTTTAGACTTGTCCTACTAGGTTAGAGTTTGAGCAAGGGGGTTTGGGAGTGATGAGGAGAATGTGCAGGTTGTCACGCCCTGACCTTAGAGAACCTTTTGGTTAGGTCAGGGTGTGACTAGTGTGGTTAGTCTAGTTTTTTATTTTCTATGTTGTTCTGGTATGGTTCCCAATCAGAGGCAGCAGTTGTCTCTGATTGAGGATCATATTTAGGCAGCCTTTTCCCACCTGTTGTTTGTGGGATCTTGATTTTGTATTGTTGCTTTTTAGCCATACAAAGCTGTACCTTTTTTTGTTGCTCTTTCTTGTTTTTTTTTATTTTTTATTATTATTTTTTTTCACCTTTATTTAACCAGGTAGGCAAGTTGAGAACAAGTTCTCATTTACAATTGCGACCTGGCCAAGATAAAGCAAAGCAGTTCGACAGATACAACGACACAGAGTTACACATGGAGTAAAACAAACATACAGTCAATAATACAATATAAACAAGTCTATATACAATGTGAGCAAATCAGGTAAAAAGGGAGGTAAAGGCAAAAAAGGCCATGGTGGCAAAGTAAATACAATATTGCAAGTAAAACACTGGAATGGTAGATTTGCAATGGAAGAATGTGCAA
Source organism: Oncorhynchus gorbuscha (assembly GCF_021184085.1). Classification (NCBI taxonomy): domain Eukaryota; kingdom Metazoa; phylum Chordata; class Actinopteri; order Salmoniformes; family Salmonidae; genus Oncorhynchus; species Oncorhynchus gorbuscha. The sequence goes on along the minus strand of NC_060174.1, from coordinate 99,784,543 downwards.
AGTAGAAATAAAAATAATGGGGTGCAAAGGAGCAAAATAAATTAATTAATTAAATACAGTTGGGAAAGAGGTAGTTGTTTGGGCTAAATTATAGGTGGGCTATGTACAGGTGCAGTAATCTGTGAGCTGCTCTGACTGTTGGTACTTAAAGCTAGTGAGGGAGATAATTGTTTCCAGTTTCAGAGATTTTCGTAGTTCATTCCAGTCATTGGCAGCAGAGAACAGGAAGGAGAGGCAGCCAAAGAAAGAATTGGTCTTGGGGGTGACTAGAGAGATATACCTGCTGGAGCGTGTGCTACAGGTGGGAGATGCTATGGTGACCAGCGAGCTGAGATAAGGGGGGACTTTACCTAGCAGGGTCTTGTAGATGACATGGAGCCAGTGGGTATGGCGACGAGTATGAAGCGAGGGCCAGCCAACAAGAGCGTGCAGGTCGCAATGGTGGGTAGTATATGGGGCTTTGGTGACAAAACGGATTGCACTGTGATAGACTGCATCCAATTTGTTGAGTAGGGTATTGGAGGCTATTTTGTAAATGACATCGCCAAAGTCGAGGATTGGTAGGATGGTCAGTTTTACAAGGGTATGTTTGGCAGCATGAGTGAAGGATGCTTTGTTGCAAAATAGGAAGCCAATTCTAGATTTAACTTTGGATTGGAGATGTTTGATATGGGTCTGGAAGGAGAGTTTACAGTCTAACCAGACACCTAAGTATTTGTAGTTGCCCACGTATTCTAAGTCAGAGCCGTCCAGAGTAGTGATGTTGGACAGGCGGGTAGGTGCAGGTAGCGATCGGTTGAAGAGCATGCATTTAGTTTTACTTGTATTTAAGAGCAATTGGAGGCCACGGAAGGAGAGTTGTATGGCATTGAAGATTGCCTGGAGGGTTGTTAACACAGTGTCCAAAGAAGGGCCGGAAGTATACAGAATGGTGCCGTCTGCGTAGAGGTGGATCAGAGACTCACCAGCAGCAAGAGCGACCTCATTGATGTATACAGAGAAGCGAGTGGGTCCAAGAATTGAACCCTGTAGCACCCCCATAGACTGCCAGAGGTCCGGACAGCAGACCCTCCGATTTGACACACTGAACTCTATCAGAGAAGTAGTTGGTGAACCAGGCGAGGCAATCATTTGAGAAACCAAGGCTGTCGAGTCTGCCAATAAGAATGCTGTCGAAAGTCTTGGCCAGATCAATGAATACGGCTGCACAGTCATGTTTCTTATCGATGGCGGTTAAGATATCGTTTAGGACCTTGAGCGTGGCTGAGGTGCACCCATGAAACCAGCTTGCATAGCAGAGAAGGTATGGTGAGATTCGAAATGGTCGGTAATCTGTTTGTTGACTTGGCTTTCGAAGACCTTAGAAAGGCATGGTAGGATAGATATAGGTCTGTAGCAGTTTGGGTCAAGAGTGCCCCCCCCTTTGAAGAGGGGGATGACCGCTGCTGCTTTCCAATCTTTGGGAATCTCAGACGACACGAAAGAGAGGTTGAACAGGCTAGTAATAGGGGTGGCAACAATTTCGGCAGATAATTTTAGAAAGAAAGGGTCCAGATTGTCTAGCCCGGCTGATTTGTAGGGGTCCAGATTTTGCAGCTCTTTCAGAACATCAGCTGAATGGATTTTGGAGAAGGAGAAATGGGGAAGGCTTGGGCGAGTTGCTGTTGGGGGTGCAGTGCTGTTGACCGGGGTAGGAGTAGCCAGGTGGAAAGCATGGCCAGCCGTAGAAAAATGCTTATTGAAATTCTCAATTATGGTGGATTTATCAGTGGTGACAGTGTTTCCTATCTTCAGTGCAGTGGGCAGCTGGGAGGAGGTGTTCTTATTCTCCATGGACTTTACAGTGTCCCAGAACTTTTTGAGTTAGTGTTGCAGGAAGCAAATTTCTGCTTGAAAAAGCTAGCCTTGGCTTTCTAACTGCCTGTGTATAATGGTTTCTAGCTTCCCTGAACAGCTGCATATCACTGGGTCTGTTCGATGCTAATGCAGAACGCCATAGGATATTTTTGTGTTGGTTAAGGGCAGTCAGGTCTGGCGAAGAACCAAAGGCTATATCTGTTCCTGGTTCTAAATTTCTTGAATGGGGCATGTTTATTTAAGATGGTTAGGAAGGCATTTAAAAACATATCCAGGCATCCTCTACTGACGGGATGAGATCAATATCCTTCCAGGATACCCCGGCCAGGTCGATTAGAAAGGCCTGCTCCTGAAGTGTTTCAGGGAGCGTTTTACAGTGATGAGTGGAGGTCGTTTGACCGCTGACCCATTATGGATGCAGGCAATGAGGCAGTGATCGCTGAGATCTTGGTTGAAGACAGCAGAGGTGTATTTAGAGGGGAAGTTGGTTAGGATGATCCCCATCTATGAGGGTGCCCGTGTTTCAAGGCCTGTGGAGGTACCTGGTAGGACTATTGATAATTTGTGTGAGATTCAGGGCATCAAGTTTAGTTGTAGGATGGCTGGGGTGTTAAGCATGTTCTATTTTCAACCATGCTGGTCAGCATGAGCTTTGAACATAGATGGGGGCAATCAGTTCACATATGGTGTCCAGAGCACAGCTGGGGGCAGAGGGTGGTCTATAGCAGGCGGCAACGGTGAGAGACTTGTTTTTAGAGAGGTGGATTTTTAAAAGTAGAAGTTCAAATTGTTTGGGTACAGACCTGGATAGTAGGACAGGACTACTTTGCAGTAGGTTGCAACACCGCCCCTGACTTTGGCAGTTCTATCTTGTCTGAAAATGTTCTAGTTTGGAATTAAAATGTCTGAATTTTTGGTGGTCTTCTGGCCAGGATTCAGACACAGCTAGAACATCCGGGTTGGCAGAATGTGCTAAAGCAGTGAATAGAACAAACTTAGGGAGGAGGCTTCTAATGTTAACATGCATGAAACCAAGGCTATTACAGTTACAGAAGTTTTCAAAAGAGAGCGCCTGGGGAATAGGAGTGTTTGCTAGGCACTGCAGGGCCTGGATTCACCTTTCTGTACATCGCCAGAGGAACATAGGAGGAGTAGAATAAGGGTGCGGCTAAAAGCAATAAGAATTTGTTTGAACGTCTGGAACAGAGAGTAAAAGTGGTTGAAGATTTCCCTTGGTGTTGGGGCTAAGGGCAGTCAGGTCTGGGTGGGGTTATATCCTTCCTGTTTGGCCCTCCTGGTTCTAAATTTCTTGATGGGGCCACAGTGTTTGACCCCTCCTTCTCAGCCATTCCAAAATTTATGCTGGCATCCTGTGTCGGGATGCTAGGGTCAGTTTGTTTATCTGGAGTACTTCTCCTGTCCTATTCGGTGTCCTGTGTAAATCTAAGTGTGCGTTCTCTAATTCTCTCCTTCTTTGACTCTTTCTTTCTCTCTCATCGGAGGACCTGAGCCCTGAACCATGCCCCAGGACTACCTGACATGTTTAAGGCTTGCTGGAGTCCACCTGGCCAGGTTCATTGATAATTTGTGGGATTCAGGGCCATGTCCCAGGACTTGTGGATGGCTGAGGACTGTTAAGCATGTTCCCAGTCCACCTGGCCAGCTCTGCTCCAGATTCAGATGTTCTGCAATCATTCAACATGCTGGTCATTTAGAACATTTGAACATCTTGGGGGCAGAGGGTGGTCTATAGCAGGCACCCGGCACAGCGGTGAGAGACTTGTTTTTAGAGAGGTGGATTTTTAAAAGTAGAAGTTCAAATTGTTTGGGGACAGACCTGGATAGTAGGACCAGGACTACTTTGACATGATTGGCTCCTTGCTGTCCCCAGTCCACCTGACTGTGCTGCTGCTCCAGTTTCAACTGTTCTGCCTTATTATTATTTGACCATGCTGGTCATTTAAAGCAGTGAATAGAACAAACTTGGGAGGTTCTGTTATAATGTTAACATGCATGAAACCAAGGCTATTACCCGGTTCCTCTCTAGGTTTCTTCAAAGGTTTTGGCGCCTGGGGAATTTTTCCTAGCCACCGTGGAGCTAGGCACTGCATTGTTTGCTGTTTGGGGTTTTACCTCTTTCTGTACAGCAGAGAACATCAGGAGAGTAGAATAAGGGTGCTATAAAATAAATTTGATTTGATTTGATTTGATTTGATTTGATTTAAAAGGAGGTTTCTGGGGGCGATCAAGCATCAAGGTATAATGTACAGACAAATGTATGGTAGGATGTGAATACAGTGGAGGTAAACCTAGGTATTGAGTGATGAAGAGAGATATTGTCTCTAGAAACATCATTGAAACCAGGAGATGTCATTGAATGTGTGGGTGGTGGAACTAATAGGTTGGATAAAGTATAGTGAGCAGGACTAGAGGCTCTACAGTGAAATAAGCCAATAAACACTAACCAGAACAGCAATGGACAAGACATATTGACATTAAGGAGAGGCATGCTTAGTCGAGTGATCAAAAGGGTCCAGTGAGTGGAGAGGTTGGTTGGGGGTCACGGCGATTTAGACAGCTAGCCAGGCCATCGGTAGCAAGCTAGCATAGGATGGAGGTCTGTTGTTAGCCACCTCTTGCGTTCCGTCAGTAGATTAGTGGGGTTCCGTGTGGTAGAGGGGATTAATCCAAATCACACAACAACAACAAAAATAAAAACAATAGATATAGTTATAGAGGCCCAAGAAGAAAACATAATAATAATAATAAAAATAAATAAATTGTCCGATTGTCTATTCAGATAGCAGCCGGTAAGACAGCTAACGGTTAGCAGGCCGCAGATGGGTGTTCAGGTAACGTCGCGACGGAGGAGCCAGCCGGATCTCCTTCGGGTAGATAACGTCGGCAGTCCAGTTGTAAAGGCCCGGTGGGGCTCCGCGTAGGCATTACAAAGGGTCCGGATAGGTGACTGCAGCCCAGGAGTGATTGATGGAACTCAGGAGTGATTGACGGAGCTGGCTAGCTCCGGAATAATTTATGTTTGCTCCGGAATCGACGAAAACCGATAGTCACACGGATAGCAGCTAGCTAGCTGTGAGATCCGGGTATGAATGTCCAGAGAGCAGTTGAAATCCAGGGACATGGAGAGAAAAATTGGTCCGGTATGTTCCGTTCCGAGCCGCGCCGTACAAAACTGGCGATAGATTTTCGAGCTAAAGGATAGCTGATGACCACAAACCGTGGTTAGCTGAATACTAACGATTTTCCAGTAAAGAAGCTAACTAGCTTCTGATTAGCTTCTGGATTAGCTTCTGGGCTAGCTTCTGGCTAGCTCCTGGCTAGCTTCTGGCTAGTTTCTGGCTAGCTTCTGGCTAGTTTCTGGCTAGCTTCTTGGAGGATTACAGATTTTAGGTAAATAATACTTTTTTATAAATATAAATTGGTGAGGCGGGTTGCAGGAGAGTGTTTTGAAGATGAGTTGATGGAAAATAAAAATAAAATATATGTGAAAAAAATATGTAAATATATATATATATACAGGACACGACAGGACGAGGACAAAAGACGTCTGAACTGCTATGCCATCTTGGTTAACCCAGTTATCATAAATAAAAAATGATTAACCTACCCCACTCTGCATCTTGGTCCGACTATCCTTCCAACAACGATCATGGCAGAGGTATTCCAAAACATTTAGCACTTACAAAATCAAGAGTTTAAGACGATACACTGAGTGTACAAAACATTAGGAACACCTTCCTAATATTGAGTTGCACTCCAATTTGCCCTCATAACAGCATCAATTCGTCGGGGCATGTACCCTACAAGGTGTCGAAAGAGTTCCACAGGGATGCTGGCCCATGTTGACTCCAATGCTTCCCACAATGTGTCAAGTTGACTTGATGTTCTTTGGGTGGTGGGCCGTTCTTAATTCACACGGGAAACTGTTGAGCGTGAAAAACCCAGCAACATTGCAGGTCTTGACACACTCAAACTGATGCACCTGGTACCTATGACAATACCCCTTTCCAAGGCACTTAATTAAATATTTTGTCTTGCCCATTCACCCACTGAATTGCACACATACACAATCCATGTCTCAATTGTCCCCCCGTTCATCTACACTGATTGAAGTGGATTTAACAAGAGACATAAGTAAGGGATCGTAGCTCTCACCTGGTAAGTCTAGTACTGTAACAACCAGAGGAAATTGTCATTAAATTATTATAATATTGTACCTGACGTTAGAATGCCAGTCCTTCTGAATAGATTTGTCATTCCTGACACTGACAAGATATGTGAGCTTAGTCACAGTTCTTTTTGGCGCAAAAAAAAAATGGTCCGGTATGTTATAAATGCCAGGGTCGATTTCGGATCCCAGTCCGCCCCTGGTCATGACAGACTTAATGAAACACAACATAACAGAGTTGTTCTTCTAGATGGAAGTCACTATTAGCCCTAATCACCTCAAGGAGTTACCGTCTGCAGAAACATCATTAGCACCTGCTCTTTAGCCTGCCCACAGCTATTCTACACTTTATTTTTTAACTTGTTCTTTTAAACCATATTTTTATGGGTTATCATTGCATTTCAACGTTAGCACTTAACAAATCAACATACTGTAATTAACGTATATATAGCAGGTGTCTAGTTTTATAAATACTACCATTCCTATACTGGTATGTACATATAATTGGCTATTTAGATGGCCATTTTCTGACAACATGATGACACTTCATTTTCCCAGGTCAGATGAAGCTCTCTAATTATGTAAATGCATATGGTGATGCAGGTTTAGGGTTGGGATTAGGTTTAAGGTTTAACACTGAGATCAGGGCAACTTGCTGAGGTATGGTGAATGTTACGGTGCAGTAGGGAACATGGTTTATCTAATGTGCCATGTAATTAGTTACAACCTGAAATATGTCAGCAATTAGCCGAATAAGAATAGGATTTATTCAAGCACTCTCATAATGAAAGAAAACAAAGGTGATAGAAAAAGATATAATCAGACCTTTTGGCAAACCGATTGGAGAATTGGTTTTGATGAACTCAAGAGCGAACCAGAACAGCATAAATATGCATGAGGTCCATCTAGATGCACCAGTGTATTAAATTACAGGAGTGAAGGAGTCTAAAAGCATGTTATAGTGGCGGAACCCTTTTTAATGACCTTGTCATTTCCAGCTTGCTCCTCACAAAGCCGACATAGTGGGAGCGCATGCTCCATTATAGAAACTCCATCTGTTTCCTCTGTCTGCAAACAACAATAACTGCCTTTTAATCTTAGTTTACACAATTTTACTCTACGTCAACTCTGCAGTCTTTTGGGGTAAACATATAAAACATGTTGGGCCTCCGATTTACAGCTACAGCAAACATGTCAGCTTACATTTACATTTACATTTAAGTCATTTAGCAGACGCTCTTATCCAGAGCGACTTACAAATTGGTGCATTCACCTTATGACATCCAGTGGAACAGCCACTTTACAATAGTGCATCTAAATATTTTAAGGGGGGGTGAGAAGGATTACTTTATCCTATCCTAGGTATTCCTTAAAGAGGTGGGGTTTCAGGTGTCTCCGGAAGGTGGTGATTGACTCCGCTGTCCTGGCGTCGTGAGGGAGTTTGTTCCACCATTGGGGAGACAGAGCAGCGAACAGTTTTGACTGGGCTGAGCGGGAACTGTACTTCCTCAGTGGTAGGGAGGCGAGCAGGCCAGAGGTGGATGAACGCAGTGCCCTTATTTGGGTGTAGGGCCTGATCAGAGCCTGGAGGTACTGAGGTGCCGTTCCCCTCACAGCTCCGTAGGCAAGCACCATGGTCTTGTAGCGGATGCGAGCTTCAACTGGAAGCCAGTGGAGAGAGCTCTGGGGAACCATTCACAGTTAGCATTACCTAACGTCTAACAGTTCTGTTTTCTACATGTTTGTGGTTCATGGTGTGGTAAAAAACAAACATGTAGTTTAACAGATTAAAGATATTATTTCACTTACGGCAATTGGAAATGTGAATTATTATGTGGATTATACATAATGTTCCTTTTTGTAGGTGTTGATACATTTTTCAAGTCTGACATTTCTAAGGAGAAATGACAACTTCAAATGCCTTTTTTAACCTCAAATACACAACAAGTTTTACATTTCCTGCAACAGGGTCATCAAGTTATTATTATAGTTTGGTGGGTGTTTAAATTTGTACTATTTCATATGTACAAGTGTGTATTAATACACTGGTTTTATTGCATATCCCACTCTTCCTGGGACAGCCTCAGAGAGAGGGGTCACAGCCAGGGTTTGCCATTCAACCCTGGAGTAATTAGGGTTAAGCGCCTTGCTCAAGGAAACATCAAACGATTTTTCACCTTGTGTAGTTGAACTAGCAACCTTTCGGTTACTGGCCCAACAGGCTAACCGCTAGCCTACCTGCCAGCAACAAATATTTTTTGTATCACATGCATATTATGTCAGCCTTTAACAAGGCTGGAGAACTGACAGTGTACAAGCTTTAATATTCTACATCTGTAGATACAACACGAAGCATCCCAATGTCCACCAGAGGCACTTTGAAATGACTTTCCCTCACTTGACATGGAATTCCACAGATTTATTCACCATAGTACTTTTCAGAGAAATTGTATTTTTTTTTGCATCCCGTTGCAAGCCCATGGCAACTGGAGAAAATGTGTGTGGAGAGTGATATTATAGTACAGTGCCACTTTGCCTCACAGAAGCATTCAGCTCTATCATGATCACATTCTCCACTGACAAACAACTCCACTGACAACCAAGTCCACTGACAACCAACTCCACTGACAACCAACGCCACTGACAAACATCTCCACTGACAACCAACTACACTGACAGACAACTCCACTGACAAACATCTCCAATGACAACCAACTCCACTGACAACCAACGCCACTGACAAACATCTCCACTGACAACCAACTCCACTGACAACCAACGCCACTGACAAACATCTCCACTGACAACCAACTACACTGACAAACAACTCCACTGACAAACATCTCCAATGACAACCAACTCCACTGACAAACATCTCCACTGACAACCAACTCCACTGACAAACAACTCCACTGACAAACATCTCCACTGACAACCAACTCCACTGATAAACATCTCCACTGACAACCAACTCCACTAACAAACATCTCCACTGACAAACATCTCCACTGACAACCAACTCCACTGACAACCAACTCCACTGACAAACAACTCCACTGACAAACATCTCCACTGACAACCATCTCCACTGACAACCAACTCCACTGACAACCAACTCCACTGACAACCAACTCCACTGACAACCATCTCCACTGACAACCATCTCCACTGACAACCATCTCCACTGACAACCAACTCCACTGACAACCAACTCCACTGACAACCAACTCCAACCAACATTCTCAAGGTGACTAATGCATCGCCCTCTCGTTCTCACTCTCTCGTTCGTGCTCTCATTCTATCTCTCGTTCTCTCTCGCACACTCACTCTCTCGTGCTACCGCTCTCTCTCTCTAGCTCGCGCTCTCGCTCGTGCTCTCGCTCCAGTTCTCATTTGATATGCCATCATGTAACAGTTTTCCCCTATCACTTTTTTTTATTCTACTAGTGTAGTTAGTTTGTAGTGATGTTAAATGAATGGCTGCTGCCCATACTATTACTTAAACTAATAATTACATAATAATTGTAATATGTGTGATATGTGTGATCTGCTTAAAGAGTACACCTGCGAGTGGTGTCTGTGGGATCTGTTACACATGTATGTGGGTCCAGAGGTCAATTCTCCAATCAAAGGATCTTACAACATTCGGATTCGATGGCCAGCACTTCTTTAAAGGTGAGGGGTCTGATGGAATATATGGATTCAACCTCAAATTAAAAGATACCTAACTATGTAGAGACATGCAATAATCTAGTAGTGGATTACCTGGCAGTCCCTAAAGCAAAGTGTGATTTTGACGAATTTGAAAGATACTTAAATATATTCCATGCAGTTTGTGCTGAATGTGTTTGCATTGCGGTGATGAGTCTAGCTTTAGAGCTGTGGCTGGCTGTAGAAGAATGATTCATGTTATCGAGCAAGGACGGTCACTTGGAAGCATGTCATCCGCGTGTGCATGAGCGCTGATATGTTGAGATGCCAAGAAACAAGTCTAAATGTAACTAATAGCAGCTATGATGAATGCCCAGGGGTGTGTCATAGCAAGGCCCCAGCTGGCTTTCTCATACAGCTCTCAGGTGTAAAGGCTTTTGTCTTGATCAAAAGATAGTGTTGACCCTGGCGTATGCCTGTAAAGCAATGCTGTGGCCATGTTTGAAACCTATCTATGCAACTACGGTATGACTGGCTGTATGTTAAACAGATTTTACTTAGCAATATTGTCAGCACACACCAGTTCACTGTAATAATCTGTCAAAAGGCTACATGTGTAGTTAAAATCATGTGAAATGTATGTGAAATTTAGTATTTTAAATGGAGAGATGTGAAATGGAGTCTTTTAAATGGAGCGCTCATTAGACACTGTCACTGTCACGAATATTACCGAAGGTGACTCCCCTTCTTGTTCGGGTGGCGCTCGGCGGTCGTCGTCGCCGGTCTACTAGCTATCGCCGATCCGTTGTTCTGTGTTCGTTTAGTTTTGTCTAATTGGTAGCACCTGTTTCTAGTTTGGTTGTTAGGATAGGGTATATATAGTCTGTTTAGCCCGCTTCTGTTTCGTGCGGGCTTGTTCGTCTGTTTTGTTGGTTGAGTGTATTTTGTTGTATTTTTGGGTTACACGCTGTCCGGTTATATTTCTGTTCATTTGTGTTTTCACTTTGTACATGTTGTGTTTCGGGACATTAAAGCGTGTTGTTTTTCCCACATCTGTGCTCTCTGCGCCTGACTCCACACCTCTTCACTCATAATTGTGACAGTCACGCCCTGACCTTAGTATTCTTTGTTTTCTTTATTATTTTGGTTAGGTCAGGGTGTGACATGGGTGATATGTGTGTTTTTGTCTCATCTAGGGTGTTTGTACTGTCTAGAGGTTTTTGTAGATTTATGGGGTTGTATCCATCTAGGTGTTTATGTAGGTCTATGGTTGCCTAGATTAGTTCTCAATTAGAAGCAGTTGTTTATCGTTGTCTCTGATTGGGAACCATATGTAGGGAGACATATTCTTTGGGTATTTTGGTGGGTGATTGTTTCCTGTGTCAGTGTTTGTGCCACACGGGACTGTTTCGTTTCCATTTCACTTTGTATTTTGTATTTGTGTCATGTTCAGTCTTTTTTATTAAAACATGGACACTTACCACGTTGCGTATTGGTCCGATCCTTGCTACACCTCTTCAGACGAAGAGGAGGAAATCCGTTACAGACACAATAACTGGGTTGGATATTGCCTTATCAAAAACTATCTAACGAAGTCCGTCTTAAAATCCAAAAGGTCCAATACAGTAGAACTTCTAAGGGATAGGAGTCCCGCCAGAGGGACAACTTCCGGTGAAACTAGAGGTCGAGCAATTCAAATAAATAATCATAAATATTATGGATATTTTAAACATACATATATGTGTTTTATATTGGCTGAACGCTTACATTCCTGTTAATCTAATTGCACTGTCTGATTTAGAGTAGCTATTACAGCGAAAACATGCCATGCGATTGTTTGAGGATGGAGCCCCACATCAAAATATTTTTCCACCTGCACAGATTTCATGCATTCACATGTAACGATAAAGTATTCACTTACTTTTTGAAAATCTTCCTCTGAATTGTCATCCAAAGGATCCCAGCTAAAACATGTAATGCCATTTTGTTAGATAAAATCTTTATTTATATCCCAAAAAGTCACTTTAATTGGCGCCATTGATTTGAGTAATCCACTTGTTCAACTTGCAGAGAAAGGAATCCAAAAATCTAACCCTAAACTTTGTTTCAACAAGTCAAAATACGTTTCTATTAACTCTTCAGATATCCTAAAATGTAATCAAACTATAATATTTATTTCGGAAAGAAGTATGTTCAATAGGAAACCGATTTTAGCAGGTGTGTAATGTCTTTATGGCGAGCGCAAACACAAATTTACAAAACTGTGTCCATCTGCTAAAACTGATATTTCTTATTCATACGTAGAATGTATGCACACATGACTGTATGTCGCTTTGGATAAAAGCGTCTGCTAAATGGCATATATTATTATTATTATTATATATTATTATTCGTTTCTGAATTTACAAGCCTGAAACCTTGAACATAGACTGCTGAAACCCTGTGGAAGCCATACTAGTTGCTAAGAGGATGGTCTCTCTCTGTTTTTTTCTTTGGACGTTCTCCTACCATATCTATTGTGTTATATTACCCTACATTATTTTTTTTCAATTTAAAGTTTTATTAAGTTTTCAAGTTTTTCAATCAACCAACAAAACACATTCCACATTCACAATTGTGACAGGCTTAAAAAAAGTATAGAAAAAAAAGTAAAAAAATACAATAATAATAATACATTTGAAAAAAATACAATTAAAATAAAAGATTAAGAAAAAGTTTTTTCCTTGGAAGAAAATGTATTTTTTCCTTGGTGCATATATATATATATACATACATACCCATATATATATACATACATACATACATACGTACAAAAAAAACATATAACACTTGCAGCAGCACTATCAAGGTTCTTATTAGCTATTTCTAGCCTTTGCTGAGACGACGAGCCAATAATTCATTTTTAGGTTTTACAGCATCTTACACAACATGTATCTGCACATTTCCCTAGTCACCCCGTTCACTCTGTCCAGTTTGAAATATAGTTGAATAGTGGAGACCAGAGTCTCTTGTGGAGGTCATAAGTGAGCTTTTCAAGAGGAAGAAAGTCAACAATCTGGTCAATTCACATTTTAAATGTAGGAGGGGTATTAGAGGCCCACAATAGAAGAATACATTTCTTAGCAAAGTATGTAATAGTCATAAGGATCAATAACAAAGTCCTGCTGGGCATTAAGAAGATAGATACACGGGGTCATATCAAACTGTACCTCTAGTATTTTCTGTGCAGCAGTATGTACAGAATCTGGCAATCTCTCTACAGCTCCAAAATACATGCATATAGGTTCCACTTTCAGAGGTACATCTTTTACAGTTAGGAGACACATCTGTTTTCATTCTATGGAGTCTCAAAGGAGTATAATAAAATTTGTACAAAAATTTGTAATTAGATTCTTTCATTTTTACATTAGTAGAGGTGCAGTATACCCTGTTGCAAACCTCCGCCCATAACTCATCACAGATAGTCAAACCAAGATCCTTTTCCCAAATTATTTTCAAAGGAGTAAAGGAGGAGCCTCCTTTCTCAGAAAGGAGTCTATAGATGTAAGATATTTTGCCTTTAATGGATTGTGTTGTGACAAGAAGGGTTTCAACTTCATTCAACTGAGTTCTAAACCTTCTCTTGGAGGTAAATGAGGATGTCTAATTTGAAGATATTTTTTTTTAAATGGGATCTTGGCACATCGAATTCACTGCAGAGCTCTTGAAAGGATTTCAGTGTAGTGGTTGTCTGATGAAATAGGTCTGAAAAGGTCCTGAATCCTAGAGTATGCCAAAGATTAAAGTTGGCATCCCTCGGGGCTTTTGGCAAGTCTGGGTTGCCTACTATAGGCGAGTGAGAACATATTTGGGAGGAAATGCCCAGTTATTTCTTACAGTCCCTCCACGCTAGTAGGGTGCTGTAAATCACAAAGGTTTTGGCTATGTTGCCCACTCCACTAAAGTTATTAATGAATATAATTGAGCTTAAGGGCAATGAACCACAGGATTGGGCTTCTATCTGAATCCACGTTGACTCTTGTCTGTTTGTGATCCATGTAAGGGAATACCCCCCTGTATTGGACAAAAATGAATGGGAAGTCATTGGCATCGGACAAACCATATACACATTGTTCAATACCACCCAATTCGGCGTTGATTCATGCAAAGTGTATTGCAAATGCCATATGGCAATTGCCAGTTTTAACACTTTAAAAATTCAACAGGGGGCGAATTCACTCCACCGTGGTTTTTCATATTGGAAATGTAACCCAAGTCAACGTCCAAAAGCAAAATTTTGAAAAAAATGATTTTTTTGTCAAAAACTTATCACCCCTTAAAAAAGTGCTTTCTGGACCGTTTTTTGAAATTCTTTCAATTTTTTTTGTCAATTACACATGTGTAAGAACTGTATGAATATACTTTTGTCCAATTTTATTATCATTATTATTTATTTTTTTACATGCGCATAAGGAATATGTTTTGTCCAATTTCAATATGATTTCATAGGAAGTCAAAAGTCAAAAGTCAAAAACGTCAACATTTTGTAAAAAACTTCACACACCCTTAAAAAAGTGCTTTCTGGACCGTTTTTTAAAATTCTTTCGATGTTTTTGTCAATTACACATGTGTAAGAACTGTATGAATATACTTTTGTCCAATTTTGTTATCATATTTTTTTATATTTTTTTTATTGTGCATAAGGATTTTTTTTGTGGGCCAAATGTCATAAGAAATTTGACATGCTCAAAAATCCTGCAGAAATGCAAAATTGACTGGCCTGATGAACTCGGGATGGCCGGGCAGTGATAGTTGTTCCTTTCCATCACTCGTTGTGTTGATTACATCATGTCCATTTGGTGATGTTTTTTTCACTATAGAATCATATTGCAAATGCACGTGCATTTGCAATATATTTCAATGTGCATTTACCATATGAAATTTGACATGCTCAAAAATGCAAAATTGACTGGTCTGATGAACACAGGATGGCCGAGCAGTGATAGTTGTACCTTTCCATCACTCGTTGTGTTGATTTCATTATTATTATTATTATTATCATGTCCATTTGGTGATGTTTTTTCACTATAGAATCATATTGCAAATGCACGTGCATTGTTGTGCAACTGGTAACCCCAAAATAAAAATATGGTTGTAAATGCATTTACCGGGACTCCTATTGTCCAAGCCCGCTATGGGAGTACCCTACTACGGCCCTCTATCTATGGGGGCAGTCTTGAGTGCTTTATGGACTGTTTAAAATATTCTGATGGATACGCATTGTTGTGCAACTGGTGATTGAAAATAGGCACCTGGTAACCCCCCCAAAAATATGCTTGTAAATGCATTTACCGGTCATTCTGATATTAATGCTCGCTATGGGAACACAGAATGGCCGGGCAGTGATAGTTGTTCCTTTCCATCACTCGTTGTGTTGACTTCATCATGTCCATTTTGTGATGTTTTTTCACTATAGAATCATATTGCAAGTACACGTGCATTTGCATTAGGGTTCAATGGACAATTACCATATGAAATTTGACATGCTCAAAAATCCTGCAGAAATGCAAAATTGACTGGCCAGATGAACTCGGGATGGCCTGACAGTGATAGTTGCTCCTTACCATCGCTCGTTGTGTTGACTTCATCATGTCCATTTTGTGATGTTTTTTCACTGTTGAATCATATTGCAAATGCACGTGCATTTGCAATATGTTTCAATGTGCATTTACCATATGAAATTTGGCATGCTCAAAAATGCTAAATTGACTGGTCTGATGAACACAGGATGGCCGAGCAGTGATAGTTGTACCTTTCCATCACTCGTTGTGTTGATTTCATCATGTCCATTTGTTTATGTTTTCTCACTTTTGCAAAGTCACTGTGCATTTGCAATATGGTTCAATGGGCATGTACCATCACGATTTTGTCATGCTATAAAAATCCTGCAGGAATGCAAAATTGACTGGTCTGATGAACACAGGATGGCTGAGCAGTGATAGTTGTACCTTTCCATCACTCGTTGTGTTGATTTCATCATGTCCATTTTGTCATGTTTTTTCACTATAGAATCATATTGCAAATGCACGTGCATTGTTGTGCAACTGGTAACCCCAAAATAAAAATATGGTTGTAAATGCATTTACCGGGACTCCTATTGTCCAAGCCCGCTATGGGAGTACCCTACTACGGCCCTCTATCTATGGGGGCAGTCTTGAGTGCTTTATGGACTGTTTAAAATATTCTGATGGATACGCATTGTTGTGCAACTGGTGATTGAAAATAGGCACCTGGTAACCCAAAAATAAAAATATGGTTGTGAATGCATTTACTGGTCATTCTGATATTAATGCCCGCTATGGGAACACAGGATGGCCGGGCAGTGATAGTTGTACATTTCCATCACTCGTTGTGTTGATTTCATCATGTCCATTAGGTGATGTTTTTTCACTAAGTCACTGTGCATTTGCAATATGGTTCAATGGGCAGGTACCATCACGAATTTGTCATGCTATAAAAATCCTGCAGGAATGTGAAATTGACTGGCCCGATGAACTCGGGATGGCTGGGCAGTGATTCTGGTTCATCTCAATGGCTCGTTAGGGTTGATTTCAGAATGTCACTTTTGGTGATGGTACCTCACTGTTTAAACATATTGCAAATGGACAAGAGTCACCAGCAAGTCACCGTCCATCAGTCAATTAGATATCATTCTGACACCAAACTGATACAAACTGACACTAAACCCACTTTTTCCAACCTGTTTAGTAGCCAACTATCACATACTTCAGAGCTGGCCCAAAATTCACAACGCCTTTGGTTCAAACCATAAAAAAACATAAAACACGTAGTTACGTTCTAGCTGCGGGTCAATTTCTTATGTTACGTGTAGGCCTAGCTGAGGCGACCCGAATCCCAAGTTTCGGCTCGATCGGTCATTTGGTGTCCGAGCAAAACCCTAATTGGTGCTGAAAATCCACTTTTTTTCCATGACTTGCTACGGGGTCCTTGAATGAGCTATCGGACAGAAACGTTGGGGTCTGTCTATATGGGCCGAGACGGTCGCAATGCACCTAGTATTGTGTCTCTGAGACATTTCTAAATGTCGCCATTTTCGTAATGGTCAAAATGAATTGAAGTCATTGCAAATGTACGAAGCTGTTTCTCGATCCGAGAACCGTCTAGAGCCACGTAACTCACCACGCAATATCGACCTGAGGTCTAGAACAGGATTCTAAAGTTTCGGAACTCTAGGTCTGACGGTTCTTTAAAAGTTCCAACAAGGTTAACTAATGCAGGCAGTGTATGTCTCTACGCACCCCAATGGGTCCCTACTTCCAAGCTGTGTGTATGTGTCATTTAGTTTTCCTTTGAAATTTTATGGGGAAAATGACTGATGTACAGTTCATGGGGGTTGTCTAATCACATATATGAAGTTTTGGAAAGATCTGACTTTTTTAACCCCTCGAAACAGCCCAAGAGACACCAATTATGGCACTTCCGGTTGGCACAGGAAGCTATAAGTCAACACATATCCTCACTGGGGTATGCTTTTACAGAATCCTGAGTTTTAAGTCCTTACGTTAAGAATTGACTGATTTACACAGGGTTGAATGCACTATGTCTATCAAACTGCAGGCAGGGTATGGATAAACACTTTTAGGGTGATTTTAACCACTTCCGGTTGGTCCAGGAAGCTTAGAATCAACACAGGTAGACCTCATACTGGCCTGATGGACTGTTACCAAAGACAGGTTCAAACGGCATTCATAACCCACATAGGCTTCAGGTTGAATTTAGAGGTGCAGGCAATGTATTCCTATGGGGAGAGAAGTCAATGCAAACTCTTTGAAGTAAACACCTTCTTTTAACTATTAAGGGTTAATGCCACACGGTCAACGTTAGGCTTGCACGGATCGGGAGGACCTTAGGAACGTACCTGAGGTCGAATTGTGCTTCTCGCCCTAACGGTTCTCTCACTGTCACCCAAAAGCAAATGACGTTGTGGGGCAGGCTTAATTTTGGGCCTACTTTTCTAATGGTCGCTGCGCTCAGACCGAGCGAGCTACGGTCAAGCGGGATATCTCGTTGAACTCGGCACGGCCTAGAGATTATGTTTTTGCCATTGCCTGCTCTCTGTGTCTTTGAGAACCGCACTTTTTCACTCCATCCTTGCTGTGTGTGCGTGTGAGAGCTTTTCTTTGACATCTGTTGGGAGAAATGACTGATTTACAGTTCATGAGGGTTACCTAGTCACACATATGAAGTTTTGAAAAGATCTGACCTTTATAACCCTTGGAAACTGCCACTGTGACACCATTAAAGGCACTACCGGTTGGCACAGGAAGCTATAAGTAAACCCATGTCTTGATTGACATAGAAACTTACAGAATCCTGAGTTTTAAGTCTTTAAGTTAAGAATTGACTGATCTACGATCTACACAGGGTTGAATGTAGTCATTTTCACCTTTGAAGGTTATGTACATCAAAACACCTTTTGGGTCAATTTAACCACTTCCGGTTGCTTCAGGAAGCTTATAATCGGCACAGGTAGACATCATAGTGATCTGATGGACTGTCATAGAATACATGTTCATAAGGCATTCATAACCCACATAGGCTTCAGGTTGAATTTAGAGGTGCAGGCAATGTATTCCTATGGGGAGAGAAGTCAATGCAAACTCTTTGAAGTAAACACCTTCTTTTAACTATTAAGGGTTAATGCCACACGGTCAACGTTAGGCTTGCACGGATCGGCAGGACCTTAGGAACATACCTGAGGTCGAATTGTGCTTCTCACCCTAAAGGTTCTCTCACTGTCACCCAAAAGCAAATTACGTTGTGGGGCAGGCTTAATTTTGGGCCTACTTTTCTAATGGTCGCTGCGCTCAGACCGAGCGAGCTACGGTCAAGCGGGATATCTCGTTGAACTCGGCACTGTCTAGAGATTATGGTAATGCCATTGCCTGCTCTCTGTGTCTTTAAGCACCGCACTTTTTAACTCCATCCTTGCTGTGTGTGCGTGTGAGAGCTTTTCTTTGACATCTGCTGGGAGAAATGACTGATTTACAGTTTAGGAGGGTTACCTGGTCACACATATGAAGTTTTGGAGAGATGTGACTTTTCTAACCTTTCAAAACAGACAGTGTGACCCAATTAAAGGCACTTCCGGTTGGCACAGGAAGCTATAAGTAAACACATGTCTTGATTGACATAAACACTTACAGAATCCTGAGTTTTAAGTCTTTAAGTTAAGAATTGACTGATCTACGATCTACACAGTGTTGAATGCAGTCATTTTCACTTTTGAAGGTCATGTACATCAAAACTCCTTTTGGGTCAATTTAACCACTTTCGGTTGCTCCAGGAAGCTTAGCATCGACACAGGTAGACCTCCTAGTGGTCTGATGGATTGTCATAGAAGACAGGTTCATTAGGCATTCATAACCCACATAGGCTTCAGGTTGAATTTAGAGGTGCAGGCAATGTATTCCTATGGGGAGAGAAGTCAATGCAAACTCTTTGATGTAAACACCTTCTTTTAACTGTTAAGGGTTAATGCCACAGGGACAAGGTTAGACTTGCACGGATCGGGAGGACCTTAGGAACGTACCTGAGGTCAAATTGTGCTTCTCACCCTAACGGTTCTCTCACTGTCACCCAAAAGCAAATGACATTGAGGGCCAGGCTTCATTTTGGTTCTGCTTTTTTTCAAGGTCACTGAACTCAGAGTGAGCTACGGTCAAGCGGGGCGTCTCGTTGAACTCGGCACAGTCTGGAGACTATGGTGATGCCATTTTTTGTGTTGATTTCAGAATGCCATTTTGGTGATGGTCCCTCTCCGTTTAAACATATTGCTAATGTACAAAAGTCAACTAGCAAGTCAGTGTCCATCAGTCAATTAGATGTAATTCTGACATCAAACTGATACCAATTGACACCAAACCCACTTTTTAGGCTTTGTGTGTCTTTAAGCACCACACTTTGTCACTCCATCCTTGCTGTGTGTGTGTTTCTGTGTGTGTGTGTGTGTGTGTGTGTGTGTGTGTGTGTGTGTGTGTGTGTGTGTGTGTGTGTGTGTGTGTGTGTGTGTGTGTGTGTGTGTGTGTGTGTGTGTGTGTGTGTGTGTGTGTGTGTGTGTGTGTGTGTGTGTGTGTGTGTGTGTGTGTGTGAGAGAGAGCTTTTCTTTGACAAATGACTGACTTACAGTTTATGGGGGTTGCCTAATCACACATATGAAGTTTTGAAAAGATCTGACCTTTTTAACCCTTGTAAACTGCCACTATGACACCATTTAAGGCACTTCCGGTTGGCACAGGAAGCTATAAATAAACTCATATCATGTTTGGGATATGCCTTTACAGAATCCTGAGTTTTAAGTCTTTACGTTAAGAACTGAGTTATTTACGGAGGGTTTAGTGAGTGTGTGTTATTTCAGAAAATCATAGAAAATCACAGAAATCTCGCAGAGCTCCACAGCACACTTTAAAAAGATTCGTAAGAACACCCTGCAACTGGATCTGTAACCGTTGAAAAAAAAACACATATCCGTGAACATCACCAAGGTGTCGTTGTACGATTTCTCTTAAATGGCGATAGATAAATGGCTGGTTCTTTTTTTATTGACACCGGAGGCTCCTTGACTTTGACGTGAAGTGGAAAAATAATTTCTCTATTTTCATTTTGGACCTTTAATCCCAGATAAATGGCCATAACTCAAAAACCGTTGAGGCCTAGACACGATCTTGTTCGGGGCCAACTGCCCATTATGCCGCCCCTACGCTCACCGAGTTTCGGCTTCTAAATATTTTCAGTTTTCGAGATAAGGCCCCGTCGTGAATCGTGATGTTTTGTCCAATAGCAATATGATTGCTTATGCCCTCTTGTGGGAATTTCCGGGACAGCGGAAAAATGACCAAAATCTTATTATTTTTGTAAAACGGAAACCGAATGTCCGACAAAGTTCATTTGATGACTTCCTGGTTGGTCCGGCCCTGCCGCTCGGCCCGACGCCGTCCGCGAATTTTAGAAACGATTTCGGACGTCTAGTAAGGGACCGTACATTTGCAATATGGACTTTCTCACTAACCATACAGGTACTGCCGAAATCTTCCCTTAAGGTATGTTAGCATGTTGCGGATTTGGGCAGACCAGTAGTACAATTGAAGGGAGGGAAGGGCAAGACCACCCTTAGATTCGGGTTTCGATAGAGTGGAAAACTTGATCCTAGGTTTTTTATTGCCCCATATAAATTTGGTGATGCTTTGGTTAGTTGTTTTGTAAAAGGAAACTGGGAGATAGCATGGGAGCATCTGAAATAAATAGTTCAGTCTAGGGAGGATGTTCATACGGATGACATGAATTCTTCCTACTAAGCTAATTGGGAGGGAGATCCAGGTTTGGAGATCGTTCTTGATTCGATCCAGGAGTGGAAGATAATTTTCCTTGAAAAGAATATTCAGATCTGGTGTTATGAAGATCCCGAGGTATTGAAACCCCTGTGTTTTCCATTGGAAATGACATAGTGTCTTCATAGAGCTGGTGAGTGTAATATTGAGAGGGCAGACAGTGGATTTGTTCAAATTGATCTTATAACCTCAAACTTGCCATACTGAACAACTGTGTCTAAAATGAGAGGGAGGGATTTCTCAGGGTTGGATATGTAGAGCAAGACATCATCCACATAAAGCAAAATCTTGTGCTGCAGGCCGCCTGCAGAAATACCCATAATACTTGGATTGTTCCTTATCAGCTCTGCCAGAGGCTCCGCCCCCAACAAGTAGAGCAGGGGGGACAGCGAGCACCCCTATCTTGTGCCCTGTTCCAGAGGGAATCTGTCAGAGTTCAGTCCATTAGTAGTCACCATGGCATTTGGATGAGAGTATAGTGATTTGATCCATTTCATAAAATTTGGGCCCATATTGAACTTTTCTAAGAGTGAAAACAGAAAGCTCCTCTCCATCCTGTCTAACGCCTTCTCAGCATGACGCCAGCAGGACAGGGGTCTTCTTTGCGTTTACTTGATCAATAATATCAAAAGGACGGCGAATGTCGAAATCCAACAAGCTTATGGGCCAGAAGGACGAGCAGGATAGGGGGTCCTTGTCCTTTTTTAGCAACAGTGTAATGCGAGCTGTGTGCATTGAGTCTGGGAGAACTCCGTTTTTGCAAAAATCCTCCAGCATTGGCATGAAGATAGGGCTGAGCTGGGGCCAAAAAGCTTTGTAGAACTCTCTGGGGAATCCATCTGGGCCTGGGGACTTATTAGGTGGCATGGAGGTAATTTCCTCCAGGATCTCCTCAGGAGTGAAGGGGGAGTTGAGATCTTCTTGGTCGGTCTCTGATAGTTTAGGTAGCGAGATTCCCTCTAGGAAAGAGTGGAGTTCTGCCTCCGTGTGTTTTCTCTCAGAGGTATATAGTTTCCAGTAAAAATCATGAAAAGTTAAATTGATATTTTTTAGGTCATATGTGACCTCGTCCTCTGCTGTTCGGATAGCTATGATTGTACGCTCTGACTGCTCCTTTTTTAATTGGTAAGCAAGCAATCTACTGGGCCTATTGCTATACTCATGGTATTTCTGTTTAGTAAAGAAAACTTATTTTTTCATCTCCCGAGTGTAGTCCAAATTCAGTTTGGCTTTGGCTGTTTAAGATGACTCCAGGAGGTGCTGTCTGGAGATTGTTTATGTATTCTTTCACAGCATTCCAGCTCCCTCTCAAGATCTAGCCTCTGTGCTTCCATTGCTTTTTTCTTAGAGGAAGCATATGCGATTAGATGACCTCTTAGTGTGGCTTTACAAGCGTCCCACATTGTGGCCGGAGAAACAGGAGAATCTTTGCTGTCTTGTGTGTAGTTGTTTATCCATGTAGTTACCAATGTATGGAACGCTTCGTTTGATAACAAGGAGGTGTTGTATTTCCAGCTCTTTGACCTCAGGATGTTTTTGCAGAGGTCAAAGCGGAGGTGGACAAAGGCATGATCTGAAAGTGCTATGGGTCCGATTGTACATGTGGCTGAATTTATTAAACTCTTGGGATAAAATGTCATCTATATGGGAGTAGGTGTTATGGACATTAGAGTAGTATATATAGTCCATAGATGAGCTTTTAGTCTCTCTCCAGATATCTATCAGTCCCATCTCTTTAGTAAGAGAGTTCAACATCTTTGCAGATCTAGGATTTGTGGTGGGGACTTGAGAGGATTGGGTTAAGGATACAATTAAAATCTCCGGCCACCACGCCAAAGGAAACACAATGCTCATTGAACAGGGTTATCATTTTTGACATGAAGGCAGAAGTATCTGTGTTAGGGGCGTATATGTTTAAGATAGTAATCGGCTGACCCAGTTATCAAAATAAATCTCCCCTCCGGATCAGATATATTTTTGTCAATTATGAATGGAACATTTTTATGGATAAGTATGGCTGTACCTCTACTGCTTGATTTGAAATATGAGAAATACACCTGTCCCACCCAAGCTCTGCGGAGTTTGGCATGTTCAGCATCACAGAGGTGTGTCTCTTGTAATAGCGCGATATCTGCTTTTTCCTTTTTTAGAGCACATAGTATCTTTTTCCGTTTTATTGCATGACCTAGACCATGGCAGTTCCATGTCAATAGATTTAAGGTACTAGTCATCGTCATCGAACAGTAATCGAAATTTAGCGCAAGTCATCGCTGGGTAAAAGTGGATAGTAGTTACAGCTGTGTTCACATAAAAGGAAAATAAATGGTGTACATAAAATAATAATCTCTGAACACCCCAGCCGAGTTCCCAAACAACTCGACAGATCCCGTTGGATCTATTATCCTGAGCTCGTTTGGGTATCTGAATCCCCTGGAGATGCCCCGGTCAATTGAATATTTCTTCACTTCGTCAAACTCTCGCCGCTTTCGGCGTATTCCAGCTGACAGGTCCTGGTGTAAAGTGAGTTTGGCGTTTCCCACTGTGATGGTGTTGTTTTTCGCCGCCTGTAGGACTCGTTCCTTGTCGGTGAATCTCAGGAAATGTATGGTGATTGGGCGCGGTGTTTGTCTGGCTGCTGGCGGGGGCCTCAGTGCTCGGTGAGCTCTCTCGAGTTCTATGGGCCTGTCGGTAGACAGGTGGAGCCAGGTGGAAGTTTGTCTTGCAGGTATAGGATCAGTGGCATGTTTCCCTCTTCTTTTTCGCCCAGACTGAATAGAACACAATTATTCCTTCGCCCCCTGTTTTCCAGGTCCTCTGTTTTCTCTTCCAGATGCTCTATTTTCTTTTTAGCATATGCTATTGTTTCCATTGCATCTGTCAACAGGTTTTCCATAGATAGGATTCACCCCTCTGCCTCGTCCAGGCGCCCCACGTTTATGGTTATCTTGTTGTTGGTGTCAGGCAAAGCGTGACTTTTTTTTACTAAAGCTAAATGAGTTTGAACTTGGAGTAGAGGTAAGATTAGGAATTGGAAACTACTTGTGCGGAGCTCTTAGTTCATGCGGCCATCTCCTTCAATGGTCACTTGATCCCTACCCTACATTATTTTAACATTTCTACAAACTTCAAAGTGTTTTCTTTCCAATGGTACCACTTATATGCATATCATATCTTAAGGGCCTGAGCTACAGGCAGTTTACTTTGGGCACGTCATTCAGACACGGAAGTAGAGCAAAAAGATTAAACTACCAACGGGACATTCAAAACTGTAATATCTTATGCTTCATGGGGACGTGGCTGAACGACAACACTATCAATATACAGCTGGCTGGTTAAACACAGCACCGGCAGGCTAGAACAGCGGAGTCTGTTAAGACAAGGGCGGGGGACTATGTATTTTTGTAAATAACAGATGGTGCACGATATCTAAGGAAGTCGCGAGCTATTGCTTGCCTGCGGTAGAGTATCTCATGGTAAACTGTAGACCACACTACCTACCTAAAGAGTTTTCATCTGTATTTTTTGTGGCCACAGTCAGAGGCTGGCACTGAGACAGCATTGAATGAGCTGTATTCCGCCATCAGCAAACAAGAAAACGTTCACCCAGAGGCGCTGCTCCTAGTAGCCGGGGACTTTAATGCAGGGAAACTTAAATCTGTTTTACCAAATTTCTATCAGCATGTTAAATGTGCAACCAGAGGGGAAAAAAACTCTGGGCCAGCTTTACTATACACACAGAGACGCATACAAAATTTTCCCTCGCCCTCCATTTGGTAAATCTGACCATAATTCTATCCTCCTGATTCCATGGGGCGGCAGGGTAGCCTAGTGGTTAGAGCATTGGACTAGTAACGGAAGGTTGCAAGTTCAAACCCCCGAGCTGACAAGGTACAAATCTGTCGTTCTCCCCTGAACAGGCAGTTAACCCACTGTTCCTAGGCCGTCATTGAAAATAAGAATTTGTTCTTAACTGACTTGCCTAGTTAAATAAAGGTAAAAAAATTACAAATTACAAGTACAACTGTGACTAGATCAATACAAAAAGTGCTCAGATGAAGCAGATGCTAAGATACAGGACAGTTTGCTAGTACAGACTGGAATATGTTCCATAATTACTCTGATGGCATTGAGGAGTACTTCACATCAGTCACTGGCTTCAACAATAAGTGCTTCGATGATGTCATCCCCACAGTGACCGTACGTACATACTCCAACCAGAAGCAATGGATTACAGGAAACATTCGCACTGAGCTAAAGGCTAGAGCTGCCGCTTTCGAGGAGTGAGACTCTAACCCGGTACACCTCTTGGAGTAGAGTCCAAGAGGAATGGATTACAGGAGTCCAGAGGAGGAGAGACCAAGATGAGCAGGTTTGGGGGCAAAGCTTGGCAGGGGAGCTTCTGCTAGAATTCAGCAATGGACTACGTCTATGGACTATGTTTTAGGTTGGACCAGAGCCATATCATTATTTTATTTTCATACTAAATACATGGCTCTGAGTGTTATGCAGGTGAATGAGGACCCAAAAGCGACTTAACGGAAACAGAGTCTTTATTCCAGTTTTAAACAAAAGCGATAATCCTGGATATTATCTAGGTAAATGCAAAAACAGGAAAACTGAAATCCACTCGTCAGTAGAGAGGAACGACTGGAGACGCGACCACAGACTGCAGGTCGCTTCAGGAAGGCACCGGCCGTAGCTGACATTGACACCTGCTCACACGCAGCATCTGAAGAAGGTACAAACACGACAGGGCGGAACAAGGACACAGAACTGCGAACATCAAACAAGGATCCGACAAGGATAGAAGCGGAAAACAGAGGGAGAAATAGGGACTCTAATCAGAGGGCAAAATAGGGGACAGGTGTGAAAAGAGTAAATGAGGTAGTTAGGAGAATGAGGAACAGCTGGGAGCAGGAACGGAACGATAGAGAGACAGAGAGAGAGGGAGAGAGGGAGGGGAGAGAGAGGGATAGAAAGAGGGAAAGAACCTAATAAGACCAGCAGAGGGAAACGAATAGAAGGGAAGCACAGAGACAAGACATGATAATCAATGACAAAACATGACACTGAGTTGGACTATCATGACTAGAAAACCTTCGCTGCACATACTTCCTTTGTTTGGCTGGCTGTCACATCGACGGCGCTTCAAGTTCCTTGGTGTCCACATCACCAACAAACTAACATGGTCCAAGCACACCAAGACAGTCGTGAAGAGCGTACAACAAAACCTATTCCCCTCAGGAGACTGAAAAGATTTGACATGGGTCCTCAGATCCTCAAATGGTTTTACAGCTGTACCACCGAGAGCCTCCTGACTGGTATGGCAACTGCTCAGCTTCAGACCGCAAGGCACTACAGAGGGTAGTGCGAAAGGCCCAGCACATCACTGGGACCAAGCTTCCTATCATCCCGGATCTCTATACCAGGTGGTATCAGAGGCCCTAAACATTGTCAAAGACTCCAGGCGTCCTAGTCATAGACTGTTCTCCCTGCTACCGCACGGCATGTGGTACCGGAGCACCAAGTCTAGGTCTAAGAGGCTTCTAAACAGCTTCTACCCCCAAGCCATAAGACTCCTGAACACCTAATCAAATGGCTACCCAGACTATTTGCATTGCCCCCCCTTTTTTACATCGCTGCTACTTTTTGTTGTTATCATCTATGCATAGCCACATGAATAACTCTACCTACACGTACATATTACCTCAATTAACTGGTGTCCCTGCACATAGACTCTGTACCGAAACCCCCCTGTATATTGTCTTCCTATTGCTATTTTATTGCTGCTCTTTAACTACTTGTTACTTTAAAAAAATTCTTATCCGTATTTTTTAAACTGCATTGTTGGTTAGGGGCTCGTAAGTAAGCATTTCACTGTAAGGTGACCTGCTGTATTCGGCGCATGTGACTAATAACATTTGATTTGATTTCCTGCCTGTAGCTCAGGACCTGAAGCAATAATATGCATGTTATTGATACCATTTGAAAGGAAACACTTTGACGTTTGTGGAAATGTGAAATAAATGTAGGAAAATATAACACATTAGATTTGGTGAAAGATAATACAAACAAAAAAAAACATGTCTTTTCAATTTTTTTGTTTGTTCAATCATCTTTGAAATGCAAGAGAAAGAAAGGCCATACTTTCAGATAGGAGTCTAGGTGTAATTTAGATTTTGGCAACCAGATGGCAGCAGTGTGTACAAAGTTTCACACTGATCCAGTGAAGAATTAGATTATTGCACAATATTTTGTATCAAGTATGCCATGGGTTTACCCAAATGTGCTGAATTGGTCAATTGATACATTTTCAAGTACAAAAGGGCATACAAAAATGCTATGGTAATAAAAAATGTAAGTTCACACACTCCCAGAAACGTCATACATGATGGATCATTAGCTTATACACAAACTTTCACACATCTATATGGCCGGGCGGGGTGGTTGTTGAGCCAGAGACAGCAGTGGGGTCAAACTGTATACCCTATGCTACATTTTATCTCTGGGACCCTCGGGATGACAAATCAGAGCAAGATGACTGAATGTAAGTACATAATTTACCTTCAGAGGTGAATGTATCAAACCAGTTGCCATGATAAAAGTTTTGTTGTTGTTGTGCACCATCCTCAAACAATAGTATGGTATTTTTTCACTGTAATAGCTACTGTTAATTTGACACCTCAATTAGATTAACAAGAATTTAAGCTTTCTGCCCAAATAAGACATATCTATGTCACGGAAAGTTGGCTGTTGTATACAACGTCATTCTAGTTACATTAGTGCACGTTAGCAACAACCATCCCAGTTTAGGGACACGATCCCGTAGAGGTAAAACATTTTAACCTGTCATGTATTTGAGGTTTAAAAAGGCTTCTAAAGTTTGTAATTTCCACTTAGAAATTTCAGACTTGATTTCCCCTTACGAAAAATGTATCAACCTCTACGGAAATGTCCATTAATTCTAATTTTACAGTTCCTGTTGTTGTAGTATTATTTTCCTGCCGTAGCAAACTAGCTCAAATTAAAATCCTGCATCTGTATATAAAAAATATATGATGATTCATTAAAAAATGATATGGTACAATAGGAGGGGATTTGCTGACGTTTACAGGCTCCTAACCAACTGTGCTATTTTGGGTGTGTTTTT
This sequence comes from Oncorhynchus gorbuscha, assembly GCF_021184085.1. Lineage (NCBI taxonomy): Eukaryota > Metazoa > Chordata > Actinopteri > Salmoniformes > Salmonidae > Oncorhynchus > Oncorhynchus gorbuscha. The sequence goes on along the minus strand of NC_060174.1, from coordinate 99,756,309 downwards.
TTCCCAATTGTTTTGTAACTTATCTTGTACATAATGTTGCTGCTACCATCTCTTATGACCAATAAGAGCTTCTGGATATCAGAACAGCGATTACTCACCTCGAACTGGATGAAGATGTTTTATTTAACGCGAAGGATATACTGCTTCTCTAAGACCAGGCCCAAATCCCTGTCATTTGTGTGAAGAAAAGACAGAAATGCAGAGGGTGGAGTTCGGGGTGCCTTGTTAGAATTGGTTGGCGACTGAGTAACCCAACAATACAATGGATTCTATTGGCCAACGTGCAATCACTAGAAAATAAACTGTAAGATCTCCCTCCGTTCAAGACTATCCTACCAACAGGACATTAAAACCTGAAATATCTTATGTTTCACTGAGTCATGGCTGACGACATGGATCATGTACATTTGGCTGGTTTTTCTGTGCATCGGCAGGACAAAACAGCTACGTCTGGTAAGACGTGGGTTGGGTGTGTGTGTCTATTTGTCAATAACTGCTGGTGCGCAATGTCTAATATTACGTAGGTCTGGAGGTATTGCTTGCCTGAGGTAGAGTACCTCATGATAAACTGTAGACCACACTACTGTATCTACTAAGAGAGTTTTCATCTATATTTTTCTTAGCCATCTATTTACCACCACTAACCGATGCTGGCACTAAAACTGCACTCAACAAACTGTATAAGGCCATAAGCAAACAAGAAAATGTTCATCCAGAAGTGGCGCTCCTAGTGGCCGGGGAATTTCATGCAGGCAAACTTAAATCAGTTTTACCTCATTTCTACCAGTATATCAATAGTGCAACCAGAGGGGAAAAACTTTACTCCACACACAGAGACCCATACAAAGCTCTCCCTCGCACACCATTTGGCTAATCTGACGCTAATTCTATCCTCCTGATTCCTGCCTACAAACAAAAACTAAAGCAGGAAGTACCAGTGACTCGCTCAATAAAGAAGTGGTCAGATGACGTGGATGCTGCGCTACAGGACTATTTTGCAAGCACAGACTGGAATATGCTCAATGGCATTGAGGAGTAAACCACCTCAGTCACCGTCTTCATCAATAAGTGCATCAACAACGTCATCCCTACAGTGACCGTAAGTACATATCCCAACCAGAAGCGATTGATTACAGGCAACATCTTCACCGAGCTAAAGACTAGAGCTGCCACTTTTAAAGAGAGGGACACAAATCCGGAAGTTTATAAGAAATCCCGCTATGCCCTCAGACAAACCATCAACAGGCAAATTATCAATAAAGTACTAAGATTGAATCCTACTACACCGGCTCTGATGCCGGCTCATACACCGGCTCATTGACTACAGCTCAGCGTTCAACACCATAGTGCCCACAAAGCTCATCACTAAGCTAAGGACCCTGGGACTAAACACGTCTATCTGCAAATGGATCCTGGACTTCCTGACGGGCCGTCCCAAGGTGGTAAGGGTATGCAACAACACATCTGCCACACTGATCCTCAACACAGGGGCCGAACACTCCCCCATTCACATCGACGGGGCTGTGGTGGAGCAGGTTGAGTGTTTCAAGTTCCTTGGTGTCCACATCCCCAACAAACTATCCTGATCCAAACACACCAAGACAGTCATGTACAGGGTACAACAACACATTTTTCTACAGCTGCACTATCGAGAGCATCCTGACCGGTTGCATCACCACCTGGTATGGCAACTGCTAGTCATCCGACCGTAAGGCACTACAGAGATTAGTGCGTAAGGTCCAGTACTTCACTGGGGCCAAGCTTCCTACCATCCAGGACCTCTATACCAAACGGTGTCAGAGGAAAGCCCAAAAAATTGTCAAAGAATCCAGTCACCGAACTCATAGACTCTTCTCTCTGCTACCGCACGACAAGAGGTACCGGAGCGCCAATTCTAGGTCCAAAAGGATCCTTAACAGCTTCTACCTACAAGCCATAAGACTGCTGAATAATTAATCAATTGGCCACCTGGACTATTTGCATTGTCACTTTACCCCTACCTTCACTTTGAAATGACCTGGACTAACCTGTACCCCCACACATTGACTTGGTAAGGCTACCCCCTGTATATTACCTGGACTAACCTGTACCCCCACACATTGACTTGGTAAGGGAACCCCCTGTATATTGCCTGGACTAACCTGTACCCCCACACATTGACTTGGTAAGGGAACCCCCTGTATATTGGTGTGGTGTCAGGAAAATAACCTCACAATCAACGTCAACAAAACTAAGGAGATGATTGTGGACTTCAGGAAACAGCAGAGGGAACACCCCCCTATCCACATTGATGGAACAGTAGTGGAGAGGGTAGCTAGTTTTAAGTTCCTCGGCATACACATCACAGACAAACTGAATTGGTCCACTCACACTGACAGCGTCGTGAAGACCTCAGGAGGCTGAAGAAATTTGGCTTGTCACCAAAAGCACTCACAAACTTCTACAGATGCACAATCGAGAGCATCCTGGCGGGCTGTATCACCGCCTGGTACGGCAACTGCTCCGCCCTCAACCGTAATGCTCTCCAGAGGGTAGTGAGGACTGCACAACGCATCACCGGGGGCAAACTACCTGCCCTCCAGGACACCTTGTCATGTTTTGTCTTATATTGTCTTGTCATTATGCTTTCCCTTCTGTTCGTTTCCCCCTGCTGGTCTTATTAGGTTCGTTCCCTTTTTCTATCCCTCTCTCTCCCCCTCCCTCTCTCTCCTCTCTCTATCGTTCCGTTCCTGCTCCCAGCTGTTCCTATTCCCCTACTCAATCATCTAATCTTTTCACACCTGTTCCGTATCTTGCCCTCTGATTAGAGTCCCTATTTCTCCCCTTGTCTTCCGTTTCTGTCCTGTCGGATCCTTGTATATTGTTCGCCGTGCTGTGTCTTGTTTCCCTCAGATGCTGCGTGTGAGCAGGTGTCTGAGTCTGCTACGGTCGGTGCCTTCCCGAGGCAACCTACAGTTTATGGTCGAGTCTCCAGTCTGTCCTCGTCACTACGAGTGGAATTAGTTTTTTATGTTTTGTTTTCTGCTCTGATTTGTCTAGGAGTATTGCCTATTTCCTTTACTGGAATAAAGACTCTGTTTTCGCCAAGTCGCTTTTGGGTCCTCATTCACCTGCATAACAGAAGGATCCGACCAAGAATGGACCCAGCGACTATGGATTCTCTCTACTCTACTCTCGAGTTCCAGGGAGCGATGCTCGGCAGACACGAGCAGGAATTGTCAGCTGCTCGGCATGCCGTTGAGACCCTGGCCGCTCAGGTCTCCGACCTCTCAGGACAGTATCAGAGTCTTCGTCTCGTGCCACCAGCTACTTCCGGGTCTTCCGAGCCTCCGGAACCTAGGGTTAATAACCCACCATGTTATTCTGGGCAGCCCACTGAGTGCCGCTCCTTTCTCACCCAGTGTGATATAGTGTTCTCTCTCCAACCCAACACATACTCAAGAGAGAGAGCTCGGATTGCCTACGTCATATCACTCCTTACTGGTCGGGCTCGGCAGTGGGGCACAGCTATCTGGGAGGCAAGCGCTGAGTGCACTAACGATTATCTGAACTTTAAAGAGGAGATGATAAGGGTTTTTGATCGTTCAGTTTTTGGGAAAGAAGCTTCCTGGTCCCTGTCTTCCCTATGTCAAGGTAATCGATCCATAACGGATTACTCTACAGAGTTTCGCACTCTTGCTGCCTCCAGTAACTGGAACGAGCAGGCGTTGCTCGCTCGTTTTCTGGAGGGACTCCACGCTAAGGTTAAGGATGAGATTCTCTCTCGGGAGATTCCATCCAGCGTGGATTCTTTGATTGAACTCGCTATTCGCATTGAACGACGGGTAGACCTTCGTCACCGAGCTCATAGAAGAGAGCTCGCGTTAACTGTGTCTCCCCTCTCTCCGACACTACCATCTTTCCCCACTGACTCTGGTGTTGAGCCCATGCAGCTGGGGGGTATTCGCATTTCGACTAAGGAGAGGGAACAGAGAATCACCAACCGCCTCTGTCTCTATTGCGGTTCCACTGGTCATTTTGTCATTTCATGTCCAGTTAAAGGCCAGAGCTCATCAGTAAGCGGAGGGCGACTGATAAGCGCTACTAGACGGTCCTCTCCGTCAAGTACCTGTACTACCTTACCGGTCCATCTACGCTGGACCGGATCGGCAGCTTCCTGCAGTGCATTAATAGACTCTGGGGCGGAGGGCTGTTTTATGGACGAAGCCTGGGCTCGGGAACATGACATTCCTCTCAGACAGTTAGGGAGCCCACGGTCATGTTCGCCTTGGATGGTAGTCCTCTCCCCAGTATATTATGTGAAACACTACCTTTAACCCTCACTGTATCTGGTAACCATAGTGAGACCATTTCTTTTTTGATTTTTTGTTCACCTTTTACACCTGTTGTTTTGGGTCATCCCTGGCTAGTGTGTCATAATCCTTCTTTTGATTGGTCTAGTAATTCTATCCTTTCCTGGAACGTTTCTTGTCATGTGAAGTGTTTAATGTCTGCTATTTCTCCTGTTTGTTCTGTCCCCTCTTCTCAGGAGGAACCTGGTGATTTGACAGGAGTGCCGGAGGAATATCATGGTCTGCGCACGGTCTTCAGTCGGTCCAGAACCAACTCCCTTCCTCCTCACCGGTCGTATGATTGTTGTTCTGATCTCTTCAAGAAGCGTTTTGCATCCGCTCCTATCCTTGTTGCACCTGACGTCACTAAACAGTTTATTGTTGAGGTTGACGCGTCGGGTGTGGGCGTGGGAGCCATTCTGTCCCAGCGCTCCGATACTGACGATGGGGTCCACCCTTGTGCATATTTTTCTCATCGCCTGTCACCGTCGGAACGTAACTATGATGTGGCTAACCGCGAACTGCTCGCCATCCGTTTAGCCCTAGGCAAATGGCGACAGTGGTTGGAGGGGGCGACCGTTCCTTTTGTCGTTTGGACTGACCAAAGGAACCTTGAGTACATCCGTTCTGCCAAACGACTGAATGCGCGTCATGCTCGTTGGGCGTTGTTTTTCGCTCGTTTCGAGTTCGTTATTTCTTATTGCCCGGGTACTAAGAACACCAAGCCTCATGCTTTATCCCGTCTCTTTAGTTCTTCTGTGGCTTCTACCGATCCCGAGGGGATCCTTCCTGTTGGGCGTGTTGTCGGGTTGACAGTCTGGGGAATTGAAAGACAGGTTAAGCAAGCACTCACGCACACTGCGTCGCCGCGCGCTTGTCCTAGTAACCTTCTTTTCGTTCCTGTTTCTACTCGTCTGGCTGTTCTTCAGTGGGCTCACTCTGCCAAGTTAGCTGGCCATCCCGGCGTTCGAGGTACTCTTGCTTCTATTCGCCAGTGCTTTTGGTGGCCTACTCAGGAGCGTGACACGCGCCGTTTCGTGGCTGCGTGTTCGGACTGCGCGCAGAATAAGTCTGGTAATTTTTTTTTCTGCTTCTGCTCCTGGTCTTGCTGGGTCTCAGTCTGTTCCCTGCCACCGCATCTCTCCTGTTCTTGTTCCTGCCCTTGCTGTGTCTCAGTCTGTCCCTAGTTGTTACTCTCCTGGCCTGTTTGGTCCTGTTTGCTCTATAGCTTTCAGTTCTCTACCCGTGTCTCATTTTTTTTTTAGAGTAGTACCCTAGTTTCCCTTTTTATCGCTTTCCGTTACGGTCCTGAGGAGAGGAGTTGGGTTCTTTCTCGGGACGTGCTGGACCGTTTGTGATTTATGATTTCCTCCGTTGCCGCCAGTGTTCCTCCTCGAGTGCGCCAGGAGGCGCTCGGTGAGTGGGGGGGTACTGTCATGTTTTGTCTTATATTGTCTTGTCATTATGCTTTCCCTTCTGTTCGTTTCCCCCTGCTGGTCTTATTAGGTTCGTTCCCTTTTTCTATCCCTCTCTCTCCCCCCTCCCTCTCTCTCCTCTCTCTATCGTTCCGTTCCTGCTCCCAGCTGTTCCTATTACCCTACTCAATCATCTAATCTTTTCACACCTGTTCCGTATCTTGCCCTCTGATTAGAGTCCCTATTTCTCCCCTTGTCTTCCGTTTCTGTCCTGTCGGATCCTTGTATATTGTTCGCCGTGCTGTGTCTTGTTTCCCTCAGATGCTGCGTGTGAGCAGGTGTCTGAGTCTGCTACGGTCGGTGCCTTCCCGAGGCAACCTACAGTTTATGGTCGAGTCTCCAGTCTGTCCTCGTCACTACGAGTGGAATTAGTTTTTTATGTTTTGTTTTCTGCTCTGATTTGTCTAGGAGTATTGCCTATTTCCTTTACTGGAATAAAGACTCTGTTTTCGCCAAGTCGCTTTTGGGTCCTCATTCACCTGCATAACAGAAGGATCCGACCAAGAATGGACCCAGCGACTATGGATTCTCTCTACTCTACTCTCGAGTTCCAGGGAGCGATGCTCGGCAGACACGAGCAGGAATTGTCAGCTGCTCGGCATGCCGTTGAGACCCTGGCCGCTCAGGTCTCCGACCTCTCAGGACAGTATCAGAGTCTTTGTCTCGTGCCACCAGCTACTTCCGGGTCTTCCGAGCCTCCGGAACCTAGGGTTAATAACCCACCATGTTATTCTGGGCAGCCCACTGAGTGCCGCTCCTTTCTCACCCAGTGTGATATAGTGTTCTCTCTCCAACCCAACACATACTCAAGAGAGAGAGCTCGGATTGCCTACGTCATATCACTCCTTACTGGTCGGGCTCGGCAGTGGGGCACAGCTATCTGGGAGGCAAGCGCTGAGTGCACTAACGATTATCTGAACTTTAAAGAGGAGATGATAAGGGTTTTTGATCGTTCAGTTTTTGGGAAAGAAGCTTCCTGGTCCCTGTCTTCCCTATGTCAAGGTAATCGATCCATAACGGATTACTCTATAGAGTTTCGCACTCTTGCTGCCTCCAGTAACTGGAACGAGCAGGCGTTGCTCGCTCGTTTTCTGGAGGGACTCCACGCTAAGGTTAAGGATGAGATTCTCTCTCGGGAGGTTCCATCCAGCGTGGATTCTTTGATTGAACTCGCTATTCGCATTGAACGACGGGTAGACCTTCGTCACCGAGCTCATAGAAGAGAGCTCGCGTTAACTGTGTCTCCCCTCTCTCCGACACTACCATCTTTCCCCACTGACTCTGGTGTTGAGCCCATGCAGCTGGGGGGTATTCGCATTTCGACTAAGGAGAGGGAACGGAGAATCACCAACCGCCTCTGTCTCTATTGCGGTTCCGCTGGTCATTTTGTCATTTCATGTCCAGTTAAAGGCCAGAGCTCATCAGTAAGCGGAGGGCGACTGATAAGCGCTACTAGACGGTCCTCTCCGTCAAGTACCTGTACTACCTTACCGGTCCATCTACGCTGGACCGGATCGGCAGCTTCCTGCAGTGCATTAATAGACTCTGGGGCGGAGGGCTGTTTTATGGACGAAGCCTGGGCTCGGGAACATGACATTCCTCTCAGACAGTTAGGGAGCCCACGGTCATGTTCGCCTTGGATGGTAGTCCTCTCCCCAGTATATTATGTGAAACACTACCTTTAACCCTCACTGTATCTGGTAACCATAGTGAGACCATTTCTTTTTGATTTTTTGTTCACCTTTTACACCTGTTGTTTTGGGTCATCCCTGGCTAGTGTGTCATAATCCTTCTTTTGATTGGTCTAGTAATTCTATCCTTTCCTGGAACGTTTCTTGTCATGTGAAGTGTTTAATGTCTGCTATTTCTCCTGTTTGTTCTGTCCCCTCTTCTCAGGAGGAACCTGGTGATTTGACAGGAGTGCCGGAGGAATATCATGGTCTGCGCACGGTCTTCAGTCGGTCCAGAACCAACTCCCTTCCTCCTCACCGGTCGTATGATTGTTGTTCTGATCTCTTCAAGAAGCGTTTTGCATCCGCTCCTATCCTTGTTGCACCTGACGTCACTAAACAGTTTATTGTTGAGGTTGACGCGTCGGGGTGGGCGTGGGAGCCATTCTGTCCCAGCGCTCCGATACTGACGATGGGGTCCACCCTTGTGCGTATTTTTCTCATCGCCTGTCACCGTCGGAACGTAACTATGATGTGGCTAACCGCGAACTGCTCGCCATCCGTTTAGCCCTAGGCAAATGGCGACAGTGGTTGGAGGGGGCGACCGTTCCTTTTGTCGTTTGGACTGACCAAAGGAACCTTGAGTACATCCGTTCTGCCAAACGACTGAATGCGCGTCATGCTCGTTGGGCGTTGTTTTTCGCTCGTTTCGAGTTCGTTATTTCTTATTGCCCGGGTACTAAGAACACCAAGCCTCATGCTTTATCCCGTCTCTTTAGTTCTTCTGTGGCTTCTACCGATCCCGAGGGGATCCTTCCTGTTGGGCGTGTTGTCGGGTTGACAGTCTGGGGAATTGAAAGACAGGTTAAGCAAGCACTCACGCACACTGCGTCGCCGCGCGCTTGTCCTAGTAACCTTCTTTTCGTTCCTGTTTCTACTCGTCTGGCTGTTCTTCAGTGGGCTCACTCTGCCAAGTTAGCTGGCCATCCCGGCGTTCGAGGTACTCTTGCTTCTATTCGCCAGCGCTTTTGGTGGCCTACTCAGGAGCGTGACACGCGCCGTTTCGTGGCTGCGTGTTCGAATCTGCGCGCAGAATAAGTCTGGTAATTTTTTTTCTGCTTCTGCTCCTGGTCTTGCTGGGTCTCAGTCTGTTCCCTGCCACCGCATCTCTCCTGTTCTTGTTCCTGCCCTTGCTGTGTCTCAGTCTGTCCCTAGTTGTTACTCTCCTGGCCTGTTTGGTCCTGTTTGCTCTATAGCTTTCAGTTCTCTACCCGTGTCTCATTTTTTTTTTAGAGTAGTACCCTAGTTTCCCTTTTTATCGCTTTCCGTTACGGTCCTGAGGAGAGGAGTTGGGTTCTTTCTCGGGACGTGCTGGACCGTTTGTGATTTATGATTTCCTCCGTTGCCGCCAGTGTTCCTCCTCGAGTGCGCCAGGAGGCGCTCGGTGAGTGGGGGGGATACTGTCATGTTTTGTCTTATATTGTCTTGTCATTATGCTTTCCCTTCTGTTCGTTTCCCCCTGCTGGTCTTATTAGGTTCGTTCCCTTTTTCTATCCCTCTCTCTCCCCCTCCCTCTCTCTCCTCTCTCTATCGTTCCGTTCCTGCTCCCAGCTGTTCCTATTCCCCTACTCAATCATCTAATCTTTTCACACCTGTTCCGTATCTTGCCCTCTGATTAGAGTCCCTATTTCTCCCCTTGTCTTCCGTTTCTGTCCTGTCGGATCCTTGTATATTGTTCGCCGTGCTGTGTCTTGTTTCCCTCAGATGCTGCGTGTGAGCAGGTGTCTGAGTCTGCTACGGTCGGTGCCTTCCCGAGGCAACCTACAGTTTATGGTCGAGTCTCCAGTCTGTCCTCGTCACTACGAGTGGAATTAGTTTTTTATGTTTTGTTTTCTGCTCTGATTTGTCTAGGAGTATTGCCTATTTCCTTTACTGGAATAAAGACTCTGTTTTCGCCAAGTCGCTTTTGGGTCCTCATTCACCTGCATAACAGAAGGATCCGACCAAGAATGGACCCAGCGACTATGGATTCTCTCTACTCTACTCTCGAGTTCCAGGGAGCGATGCTCGGCAGACACGAGCAGGAATTGTCAGCTGCTCGGCATGCCGTTGAGACCCTGGCCGCTCAGGTCTCCGACCTCTCAGGACAGTATCAGAGTCTTTGTCTCGTGCCACCAGCTACTTCCGGGTCTTCCGAGCCTCCGGAACCTAGGGTTAATAACCCACCATGTTATTCTGGGCAGCCCACTGAGTGCCGCTCCTTTCTCACCCAGTGTGATATAGTGTTCTCTCTCCAACCCAACACATACTCAAGAGAGAGAGCTCGGATTGCCTACGTCATATCACTCCTTACTGGTCGGGCTCGGCAGTGGGGCACAGCTATCTGGGAGGCAAGCGCTGAGTGCACTAACGATTATCTGAACTTTAAAGAGGAGATGATAAGGGTTTTTGATCGTTCAGTTTTTGGGAAAGAAGCTTCCTGGTCCCTGTCTTCCCTATGTCAAGGTAATCGATCCATAACGGATTACTCTATAGAGTTTCGCACTCTTGCTGCCTCCAGTAACTGGAACGAGCAGGCGTTGCTCGCTCGTTTTCTGGAGGGACTCCACGCTAAGGTTAAGGATGAGATTCTCTCTCGGGAGGTTCCATCCAGCGTGGATTCTTTGATTGAACTCGCTATTCGCATTGAACGACGGGTAGACCTTCGTCACCGAGCTCATAGAAGAGAGCTCGCGTTAACTGTGTCTCCCCTCTCTCCGACACTACCATCTTTCCCCACTGACTCTGGTGTTGAGCCCATGCAGCTGGGGGGTATTCGCATTTCGACTAAGGAGAGGGAACGGAGAATCACCAACCGCCTCTGTCTCTATTGCGGTTCCGCTGGTCATTTTGTCATTTCATGTCCAGTTAAAGGCCAGAGCTCATCAGTAAGCGGAGGGCGACTGATAAGCGCTACTAGACGGTCCTCTCCGTCAAGTACCTGTACTACCTTACCGGTCCATCTACGCTGGACCGGATCGGCAGCTTCCTGCAGTGCATTAATAGACTCTGGGGCGGAGGGCTGTTTTATGGACGAAGCCTGGGCTCGGGAACATGACATTCCTCTCAGACAGTTAGGGAGCCCACGGTCATGTTCGCCTTGGATGGTAGTCCTCTCCCCAGTATATTATGTGAAACACTACCTTTAACCCTCACTGTATCTGGTAACCATAGTGAGACCATTTCTTTTTTGATTTTTTGTTCACCTTTTACACCTGTTGTTTTGGGTCATCCCTGGCTAGTGTGTCATAATCCTTCTTTTGATTGGTCTAGTAATTCTATCCTTTCCTGGAACGTTTCTTGTCATGTGAAGTGTTTAATGTCTGCTATTTCTCCTGTTTGTTCTGTCCCCTCTTCTCAGGAGGAACCTGGTGATTTGACAGGAGTGCCGGAGGAATATCATGGTCTGCGCACGGTCTTCAGTCGGTCCAGAACCAACTCCCTTCCTCCTCACCGGTCGTATGATTGTTGTTCTGATCTCTTCAAGAAGCGTTTTGCATCCGCTCCTATCCTTGTTGCACCTGACGTCACTAAACAGTTTATTGTTGAGGTTGACGCGTCGGGGTGGGCGTGGGAGCCATTCTGTCCCAGCGCTCCGATACTGACGATGGGGTCCACCCTTGTGCGTATTTTTCTCATCGCCTGTCACCGTCGGAACGTAACTATGATGTGGCTAACCGCGAACTGCTCGCCATCCGTTTAGCCCTAGGCAAATGGCGACAGTGGTTGGAGGGGGCGACCGTTCCTTTTGTCGTTTGGACTGACCAAAGGAACCTTGAGTACATCCGTTCTGCCAAACGACTGAATGCGCGTCATGCTCGTTGGGCGTTGTTTTTCGCTCGTTTCGAGTTCGTTATTTCTTATTGCCCGGGTACTAAGAACACCAAGCCTCATGCTTTATCCCGTCTCTTTAGTTCTTCTGTGGCTTCTACCGATCCCGAGGGGATCCTTCCTGTTGGGCGTGTTGTCGGGTTGACAGTCTGGGGAATTGAAAGACAGGTTAAGCAAGCACTCACGCACACTGCGTCGCCGCGCGCTTGTCCTAGTAACCTTCTTTTCGTTCCTGTTTCTACTCGTCTGGCTGTTCTTCAGTGGGCTCACTCTGCCAAGTTAGCTGGCCATCCCGGCGTTCGAGGTACTCTTGCTTCTATTCGCCAGCGCTTTTGGTGGCCTACTCAGGAGCGTGACACGCGCCGTTTCGTGGCTGCGTGTTCGGACTGCGCGCAGAATAAGTCTGGTAATTTTTTTCTGCTTCTGCTCCTGGTCTTGCTGGGTCTCAGTCTGTTCCCTGCCACCGCATCTCTCCTGTTCTTGTTCCTGCCCTTGCTGTGTCTCAGTCTGTCCCTAGTTGTTACTCTCCTGGCCTGTTTGGTCCTGTTTGCTCTATAGCTTTCAGTTCTCTACCCGTGTCTCATTTTTTTTTTAGAGTAGTACCCTAGTTTCCCTTTTTATCGCTTTCCGTTACGGTCCTGAGGAGAGGAGTTGGGTTCTTTCTCGGGACGTGCTGGACCGTTTGTGATTTATGATTTCCTCCGTTGCCGCCAGTGTTCCTCCTCGAGTGCGCCAGGAGGCGCTCGGTGAGTGGGGGGGTACTGTCATGTTTTGTCTTATATTGTCTTGTCATTATGCTTTCCCTTCTGTTCGTTTCCCCCTGCTGGTCTTATTAGGTTCGTTCCCTTTTTCTATCCCTCTCTCTCCCCCTCCCTCTCTCTCCTCTCTCTATCGTTCCGTTCCTGCTCCCAGCTGTTCCTATTCCCCTACTCAATCATCTAATCTTTTCACACCTGTTCCGTATCTTGCCCTCTGATTAGAGTCCCTATTTCTCCCCTTGTCTTCCGTTTCTGTCCTGTCGGATCCTTGTATATTGTTCGCCGTGCTGTGTCTTGTTTCCCTCAGATGCTGCGTGTGAGCAGGTGTCTGAGTCTGCTACGGTCGGTGCCTTCCCGAGGCAACCTACAGTTTATGGTCGAGTCTCCAGTCTGTCCTCGTCACTACGAGTGGAATTAGTTTTTTATGTTTTGTTTTCTGCTCTGATTTGTCTAGGAGTATTGCCTATTTCCTTTACTGGAATAAAGACTCTGTTTTCGCCAAGTCGCTTTTGGGTCCTCATTCACCTGCATAACACACCTACACCACCCGTTGTTACAGGAAAGCCATAAAGATCATCAAGGACATCAACCACCCGAACCACTGCCTGTTCACCCCGCTATCATCCAGAAGGCGAGGTCAGTACAGGTGCATCAAAGCTGGGACCGAGAGACTGAAAAACAGCTTCTATCTCAAGGCCATCAGACTGTTAAACAGCCACCACTAACATTGAGTGGCTGCTGCCAACACACTGTCATTGACACTGACCCAACTCCAGCCACTCTAATACGGGGAATTGATGGGAAATGATGTAAATATATCACTAGCCACTTTAAACAATGCTACCTTATATAATGTTACTTACCCTACATTATTCATCTCATATACATATGTATATACTGTACTCTACATCATCGACTGCATCCTTATGTAATACATGTATCACTAGCCACTTTAACTATGCCACTTTGTTTACTTTGTCTACACACTCATCTCATATGTATATACTGTACTCGATACCATCTACTGTATGCTGCTCTGTACCATCACTCATTCATATATCCTTATGTACATATTCCTTATCCCCTTACACTGTGTATAAGACAGTAGTTTTGGAATTGTTAGTTAGATTACTTGTTGGTTATCACTGCATTGTCGGAACTAGAAGCACAAGCATTTCGCTACACTCACATTAACATCTGCTAACCATGTGTATGTGACAAATAAAATTAGATTTGATTTGATTTGATATATTGCCTGGACTAACCTGTACCCCCACACATTGACTTGGTAATGGAACCCCCTGTATATTGCCTGGACTAACCTGTACCCACACATTTACTTGGTAAGGGTACCCCCTGTATATTGCCTCATTATTGTTATTTTGTTGTGTTACTTTTTTTCTTTTATACCTTTGTTTATTTATGAATATGTTCTTAAATCTATTTCTTGAAATGCATGATGGTTAAGAGCTCATAAGTAAGCATTTCACGGTAAGGTCTACACCTATTGTGTTCAGTGCATGTGACAAATACAATTTGATTTGATTTCCCAATATACTGGGACAAGAACTCATATCTCTGATATCCTGCAAAAAAAGAAAAACATTTACAATGTACTGCCTAAGGTGGAACCAAAGAGGATTGCAACATAAAACCACTCTGGGACTTTGCAGAAATAATCTCTAAATATGAACATGTCTATGAAAGGAAATTACACTCGTCCTCCCCTGGAGGACATTTTCATATTAAACATTGTTTGGCGGCTGCAAAAGAGCTATTTTCAGCCCGGCCGTCGCCCTGTGTCTTAGGAACAGTCACAGGCAGTAAGAGAAGGCCCACAGGTCAGTTGGGTGTTTCTACAACTCTCCCTCTATGGGATAGAAACACAAATAAATGACTGGCAAACTGGGTTCTTCATCTCTGTTGAAATGTGATTTGTCTCTGTGGTGAAGTCGTCAGAGAGGACAAAAGCACTCCATTATCGTACCTCCACAGGCATCTGTCTTGCCAGTTGGCACAGAATGGTCGTTTAAAAGGAGGACTCTACAGAGAGATTAGGCTAACTGATAATAGCTTTGGTTAGGTACCAGAATGATCACTATGTGAAACACTCATCATCCTTTATTACAAAAAATGACATTGCCTATAAAAATAACAAATAGAACCAATATGCACATTTATTCAGATCATTCTTATTATTTTTTATACTTATTGGTTGAGGTAGACAAAGAACTATAGATGTGTAGTTGAATGAGTAATGAGTACAATATTATCTTGATCAAACCTGTGGGTTTCACATCAAGCTGCAATGCAACCTCTCTGCTCCTAAAGGACCAACACAACTACAGGTAACTGCCAAAATAATGGAAACACTTGAGTAAATGCGGGATACGAAGTTTATTGAAAGCAGGTGCTTCAACACAGGTGTGGTTCCTGAGTCATGCTTAGGGTCATCTATAAAAATGCTGAGCAGGTCATTATTTTGGCCACCATGGCTATGCCCCCATCGGATGCCAATGCCTCCATCTACAAGGCATGAGTGGTCACTGAATGGTTTTATGAGCATGAAAACGATGTAAACCATATGCCATGGACATCTCAGTCACCAGATCTCAAACCAATTGAACACTTATGGGAGATTCTGGAGGGGCGCCTGAGACAGCAGCAGCTGAAACCACCATCAACAAAATATCAAATTATGGAATTTCTCGTGAAAGAATGGTGTCACATCCCTCCAATAGAGTTCTGGATAATTGTAGAATTTATGCCAAGGTACACTAAGGCTGTGGCCCAACACCCCGTTAAAATACACATGATTTTGGTGTTTCCTTTATTTGGGCAGTTATCTGTAGGTTACGAGTACTAAATCAATTAATTAAGTCATTATTTCATCGCCAGTAATCTCTCGTGGACAGATATACATAAACATAACTGGTACCATAGAATTTTAGGGAAGGATTGGATGTGTTAGATAAAGAGCCGCAGTAGTTCCAGTGTTTGAGTTTTTCATGACTGGTTATTTGGACAAATCAAAATTTTGCAGGTGTTAGCTTCTTTCTAATTTTGGAAGGGGAGGTGACATTCGACCCATAGACTTGCCTGTAACTTGCAAAGAGAGGGGTGGAGCTCCTCATTCCATTTCCACTCCTTGATCGAGCATATGTTCATCTTTAATCAAGCAGCTGCCCAATTATGTAAGACTTTTGTTCTAGGTTAACCGAGATTACATTGCCAGGAAACATTATGGCAAAGGAAAAGAGTAGCGTATTATATACCTGGCCCCATTTCTCCTGCCTATTTGCAGCTCACCTAATTATTGTTCTTCCTGCAACAGTTCCCTCAGGAGAGCATGCATTGTCTTATTGATTCGTGTGCTCTGATTCTGCCTCTGTAGCAGCTTGACAGTTTGCTCACCAAAGGAGCAGTTTGATTGTTTGCTGTTGTGTGAAAGGCAATAACGTATTTATCACCCACTGCCCAAAGCTTTCCACAATGTTGTTGATCTTCTGAGTGTCCCATGTTCTATGCAACGAAGAACAAAATATATATTCTTATTTATGGATGTATTGATATATGATGCATTTAAAATGGTAAAAGAACAACTCATCATGTAAATAGGACGGGTTGGGGATGATTGAATGTCTCAATTGAAAATATGTGCCAATTGGCGGTCTGATATTGTATGTATAACCGTATGGGACATATAGGAGAAAGAAAACAAGTGTTTCAGTACAACGGAAAATAGATCATATTATTCTCTCCATTATGCATGAGCGAGGCTATGATTGAATCTAGAGATCTGCACATTCTCCTCTCGTGATTCGATTAGAATTCAGTAGCAGGCAATCGTTTGTTGTTATTTCTGAAAATGTCTATCACTTCAGTTTCGCTCCCAAAATATTCTATTTTTCAACTATTGCCTCCACAATTTTCTCCCTCTATATTTATCTCATCTGGTACTTTGGGAAGATGTAGAATTGCATCCAGTGATATCATTTCATTTCAGCATAAATATTTCATTGTTACATATCATGTTCTTTTTACTCTATCGAGCTGACCTCCAAGGTGGTTTTGGCCATGCCTTCCTCCTGGAAAGATCATTTCTGCAATATCTTTTGTGGCGCATGATACTGTCTGAAAACCAAAGTTCTATTGCAGATTTCAGAGAGAGAGAGAGAGAGAGAGAGAGAGAGAGAGAGAGGGAGGGAGAGAGAGAGAGAGAGAGAGAGAGAGAGAGAGAGAGAGAGAGAGAGAGAGAGAACCTGAGGGACAACCATTGCTTTAATATATTGTTGTTGTAGTTGCTGTTAATGGTAATCCCATGTCTACTACTATTATTATTGCTGTTGGTCCCACCATTTATTTATATATAAATATATATTATATATAAAAAAAATGTTTTATTTTATTGAGAGAGAGAGAGAGAGAGAGAGAGAGAGAGAGAGAGAGAGAGAGAGAGAGAGAGAGAGAGAGAGAGAGAGAGAGAGAGAGAGAGAGAGAGAGAGAGAGAGAGAGAGAGAAGGACAGACAGACACAGTGTGGGTCTTGATGTTGTGAGGTTTCCAGGTCCATTTTTTGGTCTTTTAAAACCAATCACATAGGACAATAGTAAAAGACGCCATCTTTTCCCTCCTTGAATTTTATAGAAACACTTTCTTTTTTTATCACCAGACACAACTATGTGTCTATATGAGAATGCTAGCAGGCGTGCTTTGATTCTAAACTGTCTCTTAAATGTCCTATTCCAGGTGGAAGCCCCTTTATATGAATAAACACAGATAACTCCCACACCTCATTAAATGGGTTGGAATCAATGTCTCCCCCCAGGTCTTTTGTTACAGGGCAGTGATTTATATGCAACAGCTTGTGACATGAAAACTA
This sequence comes from Oncorhynchus gorbuscha, assembly GCF_021184085.1. Taxonomy (NCBI): domain Eukaryota; kingdom Metazoa; phylum Chordata; class Actinopteri; order Salmoniformes; family Salmonidae; genus Oncorhynchus; species Oncorhynchus gorbuscha. Next base: position 99,739,324 of record NC_060174.1, on the reverse strand, counting down.
ATACAGTGACTTAAAAGCAATTATCCCACTCCCCTGCTGTCTAACAGGCATGTCCACCAACCAACTTGAGATTCCCTCGTGTTGCGGCACTGATTTCTACGCTGCCACACCAAATAGCTTTATTCCAGGCGAAATGTTTTAAATGTCTGTCAGACTGCCTGAATTACCTGGGCTGGAGAACTGGGATTGCACAATTAACAAGGGGCTGTGTTCAGAATGGAACTAGTATATGTTGGTTGCCATTTGAAGCTATACCATAGCTAATGTTTACCATACCCATACAAGAAAATAGTATCCCCCTCTACTTGAAATCATACTCTGAGAGGTGATTCCATTCCATTACAGTTGAAAATAATCAATACATTTGTTTATTGAAAATAAAAACTCTTAGAACATAAAATGAGTTTGAGATGACAAGCATCTATTTTCAGACCATAACAGATTCCTAGACATGCATCTTTTAACCATTCAGGTAGGTCTGTCTTGGTACTAATTATAGAACTAGACCATGGGTGATTTGGTTAGATAACGAGGGTGAAAAAGTAAATCATTTATTTCTCTAATAAGAGAGTGCCCTCGGCCAGCGACCCTAATCTGCAGCTTGGAGAGTGGATGGTAATTTAATCTGTCCTACTTTAACCTCTCTCACCTGGCTTACACCTCTATTCTGGAAGCGCGTCCACGCTCCTCTCTGTAATCAGAGCTAGGCTGAAACACGGGCTCTCTTTATTGTCCCACCCGTGTGGAGACAAATGACTCAGTCTGTTCTTCCTCCTGCTCCTTTCCCTGCTTTCCCTGCTACTTTCCCTGCTCCTTTCCCTGCTACTTCCCCTGTCCTTTCACATTCCCTGCCTCTTTCCCTGCTCCTTTCCCTGCCTCTTTCCCTGCTCCTTTCCCTGCTCCTTTCCCTGCTCCTTTCCCTGCTCCTTTCCCTGCTCCTTTCCCTGCTACTTTCCCTGCTCCTTTCACTGCTCCTTCCCCCGTCTCTGCCACATTTCCTGCCTCTTTCCCTGCTCCTTTCCCTGCTCCTTTCCCTGCTCCTTTCCCTGCTCCTTTCCCTGCTCCTTTCCCTGCTCCTTTCCCTGCTCCTTTCACTGCTCCTTCCCCCGTCCCTGCCACATTCCCTGCCTCTTTCCCTGCTCCTTTCGGTGCTCCTTTCCCTGCCCCTTTCGCTGCTCCTTTCCCTGCTCCTTTCACTGACTCTTTCCCTGCTCCTTTCGCTGCTCCTTTCCCTGCCCCTTTCGCTGCTCCTTTCCCTGATCCTTTCCCTGCTCCTTTCCCTGCCCCTGCTCCTTTCCCTGCTCCTTTCCCTGCTCCTTTCCCTGCCCCTTTCCCTGCCTCTTTCCCTGCTCCTTTCCCTGCCTCTTTCCCTGCTCCTTTCCCTGCCTCTTTCCCTGCCTCTTTCCCTGCTCTTTTCCCTGCTCCTTTCCCTGCTCGTTTCCCTGACCCTTTCCCTGCCCCTTTCCCTGCCTCTTTCCCTGCTCCTTTCCCTGCCTCTTTCCCTGCTCATTCCCCTGCTACTTTCCCTGCCCCTTTCCCTGCCCCTTTCCCTGCTCCTTTCCCTGCTCCTTTCCCTGCCCCTTTCCCTGCTCATTCCCCTGCTACTTTTCCTGCCCCTTTCCCTGCTCCTTTCCCTGCTCCTTTCCCTGCTCCTTTCCCTGCCCCCGTTTCCCTGCTCCTTTCCCTGCCCCTTTCCCTGCCCCTTTCCCTGCTCCTTTCCCTGCTCTTCCCCCTCCTTTCCCTGCCACTTTCCCTGCCTCTTTCCCTGCTCCTTTCCCTGCTCCTTTCCCTGCTCCTGACCCTTTCCCTGCCCCTTTCCCTGCCCCTTTCCCTGCTCCTTTCCCTGCCCCTTTCCCTGCCCCTTTCCCTGCTCCTTTCCCTGCCCCTTTCCCTGCCTCTTTCCCTGCTCCTTTCCCTGCCTCTTTCCCTGCCCCTTTCCCTGCCCCTTTCCCTGCTCATTCCCCTGCTCCTTTCCCTGCTCCTTTCCCTGCCTCTTTCCCTGCTCATTCCCCTGCTACTTTTCCTGCCCCTTTCCCTGCTCCTTTCCCTGCTCCTTTCCCTGCTCCTTTCCCTGCCCCTTTCCCTGCTCATTCCCCTGCTCCTTTCCCTGCCCCTTTCCCTGCTCCTTTCCCTGCCCCTTTCCCTGCTCCTTTCCCTGCTCCTTTCCCTGCCCCTTTCCCTGCCTCCTTTCCCTGCTCCTTTCCCTGCTCCTTTCCCTGCTGCCCCCCCGTCCCTGCCTCATTCCCTGCTCCTTTCCCTGCTCCTTTCCCCTGCCCCTTTCCCTGCCCTTTCCCTGCTCATTCCCCCCTGCTCCTTTCCCTGCTCCTTTCCCTGCCTCTTTCCCTGCTCATTCCCCTGCTACTTTTCCTGCTCCTTTCCCTGCTCCTTTCCCTGCTCCTTTCCCTGCTGCTTCCCCCGTCCCTGCCACATTCCCTGCTCCTTTCCCTGCTCCTTTCCCTGCTCCTTTCCCTGCTCCTTTCCCTGCCCCTTTCCCTGCCCCTTTCCCTGCTCCTTTCCCTGCTCCTTTCCCTGCTCCTTTCCCTGCCCCTTTCCCTGCTCCTTTCCCTGCTACTTTTCCTGCCCCTTTCCCTGCTGCTTCCCCCGTCCCTGCCACATTCCCTGCCTCTTTCCCTGCTCCTTTCCCTGCTCCTTTCCCTGCTCCTTTCCCTGCTCCTTTCCCTGCTCCTTTCCCTGCCCTTTCCCTGCCCTTTCCCTGCCTCTTTCCCTCCCTGCCTCTTTCCCTGCCTCTTTCCCTGCTCCTTTCCCTGCCCCTTTCCCTGCTCATTCCCCTGCTACTTCCCCTGCCCCTTTCCCTGCTCCTTTCCCTGCCCCTTTCCCTGCCCCTTTCCCTGCTCCTTTCCCTGCCCCTTTCCCTGCCTCTTTCCCTGCCCCTTTCCCTGCCCCTTTCCCTGCTCATTCCCCTGCTCCTTTCCCTGCTCCTTTCCCTGCCTCTTTCCCTGCTCATTCCCCTGCTACTTTCCCTGCCCCTTTCCCTGCTCCTTCCCTGCTCCTTTCCCTGCACCTTTCCCTGCACCTTTCCCTGCCCCTTTCCCTGCTCATTCCCCTGCTACTTTCCCTGCCCCTTTCCCTGCTCCTTTCACTGCTCCTTTCACTGCTCCTTTCCCTGCTCATTCCCCTGCTACTTTCCCTGCCCCTTTCCCTGCTCCTTTCCCTGCTCATTTCCCTGCTCCTTTCCCTGCCCTTTTCCCTGTCCTTTCCTGCCCCTTTCCCTTTCCTTTTCCTGCTAATTTCCCTGCCCCTTTCCCTGCCTCCTTTCCCTTTTCCTTTCCCTTTTCCTTTCCCTTTCCTTTCCCTGCTCCTTTCCCTGCTCCTTTCCCTGCTCCTTTCACTGCTACTTTCCCTGCTCATTTCCCTTTTCCTTTTCCTGCTAATTTCCCTGCCCCTTTCCCTGCTCCTTTCCCTGCCTCTTTCCCCATCCCTGCCCCTTTCCCTGATTTTGATGCAAAGAGGCAGAATCATTAGATAATTTGTTTTCGTAATCTCCATATTTGTTTTGGTACTGCCACTGCATTGTCATCGTCACTTCCGGTTTGTCCAAATACTCGTGGATTCTACTAATAAAAGAATGGACAACCTGACCAGAGAGGTCCAGGACCTGAAGAACAGTTTGCAGTTCTCCCAGGGTCAGCTCGACAAGTTGAAACAGGAGAACGGCAAGATAACAGCAATCTGTAAGTCAGTGAGAGAGGACATCAGCTCTGTGTGTGAATCCATGATAACAATGACAGATAAATGAGACTATGTCGAGAGACAATCAAGGCAAAATAACATGGTTGTGGACGGAATTGCAGAATCTCCACATGAGACCTGGATGGAGTCTGAGGACAAAGTGAGGGAAGGGATCTCTGAGAAATTGAAGATGGACTACAGGAAGATAGAGGTGGAGCGCGCCCATACGACTGGAAAACCCACCACCGGCCCAGCTGACAGGCCCAGGCCAATAGTGGTCAAGTTCCTGAGGTTCAAGGACAAGGTAGCAGTCCTGGAAAGAGCCAAGAACTTGAGAGGAACATATATTTTCCTCAATGAGGACTATCCTGAAGCTGTGCTCCAGAAGAGAAAATAACTGATTCCAGCCATGCAAGCTGCCAGAGCGTGTGGGGACATTGCGTACATCCGCTACGACAGGTTCATTGTCCACCCTCCCTCCCAGAAGCCTGGAAGGGATGAGGGAGCCAAGCCTATGGGTTCGTAGCATCAACCCCGCAGCACACACATTAATGGACTGCTGAATGTATAATTTTTTATATTTTCTTGCTTTGTCTGCTCTTTTCAATATTATATTGTTATCTTTGATGAACTACCCAGGAAAGGGCTGAAAATAGCCCATATTAATTTACGTAGCCTTAGAAATAAGGTTCATGAAATCAGTAACTTGCTAACATCAGATAGCATTCATGTATTAGCCATTTCTGAGACTCACTTAGATAATTCATTTGATGATACAGCAGTAGCAATACAAGGATATAACATCTATAGAAGAGACAGAAATGCTCATAGGGGAGGAGTTACTGTATATATTCAGAGCCATATCCCTGTAATAATTACAGAAGATCGTATGTCAAGTGTTATTGAAGTGTTGTGGTTTCAGGTTCACTTGGCACATCTAAAGCCTTTTCATTTGGGGTGTTGCTATAGGCCACCATGTGCTAACAGTCAATATCTAAATAATATGTGTGAAATGCTTGATAGCTGCCACTCAAGGGGAAGCTTCTTACTGTAACCAGTGCCTGTAATCTGGTTCAGGTTAGAAATCAACCTACCAGGGTGTTTACAAACACTAACGGAACAAGACCAGCCACGTGTATCAATCACACTTTTACTAATACTGTAGAACTTTGTTCTAAAGCTGTATCCGTACCCATTGAAAGCAGTGATCACAATATAGTGGCTATATCCAAGAAAGCCAAAGTTTCAACAACTGGGCCTAAAATAGTGTATAAGAGATCATACAAAAATATATTGCTGTGACTCTTATGTGGATGATGTTAAAAAATATTTGTTGGTCTGATGTGATTAATGATGACCATCCAAATGCTGCACTTAATTAATTTATGAAATTGCGTCTGAGAAATTGAGAAATTATGTGACTAAACTCAACAAAAAGAAAAATACACTTTATTATGAAGCCAAGATCAATAATATAAAGAACGATGGAAAAAAACTATGGAGTATTTTAAATGAAATTATGGGCAGAAAAACAAATTCAACGCCATCTTTCATTGAATCAGGTGGCTTATTCATCACAAACCATTTGATGTTGCCAATTATTTTAATGATTATTTTATTGGCAAAGTGGGCAAACTTAGGCAGGAAATGCCCATGGCAAACAGTGAGCAATTATATTCATGCATAAAAAAATAATAATGATAGAAAAGCAGTGCATGTTTGAATTTTGTAAAGTTACTTTGGGAGAAATGGAAAAATGATTGTTAACGATCAATATTGACAAACCTCCTGGCATTGACAACTTAGATGAAAGCTACTGGGGATGGTAGCTGACTTTGTAGCCACTCCTATCTGTCATATTTTTAATCTGAGCCTAGAGGAAAGTATTTGTCCTCAGGCCTGGAGGGAAGCCAAAGTCATTTGGCAAAGTAAACAGCAGACCAATCAGTTTGCAGCCAGCTCTGAGCAAACAGTTAGAAAAAATGTGTTTGAGCAAATACAATGCTATTTCTCTCTAAACAAATTAACAACAGAGCTTTCAGCATGCTTATAGAGAAGGGCTCTCAACATGTACTGCACTGACACAAATGACTGATGATTGGTTGAAAGAAATTGATAATAAGAAGATTGTGGGAGCTGTACTGTTAGATTTCAGTGCAGTCTTTGATCTTATTTACCATAACCTGTTGTTGAAAAAAAAGTACTTTGGCTTTTCAACCTCTGCCATATCGTGGATTCAGAGCTATCTATCTAATAGAACTCAAATTGTTTTCTTTAATAGAGGCGTCTCTAATGTCAAACATGTCAAGTGTGGTGTACTGCAGGGTAGCTCTATAGGCCCTCTTCACTTTCCTGTTTTTATCAATGACCTGCCATTGGCATTAAACAAATGCATGTGTGTCCATGTATGCTGATAATTCAACCATATACGCATCAGCAACCACAGCTAATGAAGTCACTGAAACCCTAAACAAAGAGTTGCAGCCTGTTTTGGAATGGGTGGCCAGTACTAAACTGGTCCTGAACAGCTGAATCTGGTAATTAATGGTGTGGCTGTTGAAAAAGTTGAGGAGACTAAATTACTCGGCATTACCTTAGATCGTAAACTGTCATGGTCAAAACATATAGATTCACTGGTTGCAAAGATGGGAAGAGATCTAGCCATATGTCACGCCTTGGTCATTGTATTTTGTGTTTTTGTTATATGTTTGGGTAGTCCAGGGTGTGACATGGGTTTATATGTTGTTTTTCGTATTGGGGTTTGTAGTATTTGGGATCGCAGCTAATTAGGGGTGTTGTATAGGCTTGGCTGCCTGAGGCGATTCTCAATTGGAGTCAGGTGCTTATCGTTGTCTCTGACTGGGAACCGTATTTAGGTAGCCTGAGTTCGCTTTGTATTTTGTGGGTGTTTGTACCTGTCTCTGTGTAGTAGTCACCAGATAGGCTGTAATTAGTTTCACGTTTCGTTTGTTGTTTTCGTATTTCAGTTATTTCATGTACCGTTTTCATTCATTAAAGTCATGAGTAACCTACACGCTGCATTTCGGTCTGACTCTCTTCTTACAACAGACGAACGTCGTTACACCATAATAAAGAGATGCTCTGCTTTTTTGACACCACACTCCAAATAGTAAGTTCTGCAGGGTCTAGTTTTGACTAATCTTGATTATTGTCCAGTCGTGTGGTCCAGTGCTGCAAGGAAAGACCTAGTTAAGCTGCAGCTGGCCCAGAACAGAGCAGCATGTTTTTTTTTTTTTTTTAATTTAACCTTTATTTAACCAGGTAGGTTAGTTGAGAACAAGTTCTCATTTGCAACTGCGACCTGGCCAAGATAAAGCGTAGCAATTCGACACATACAACAACACAGAGTTACACATGGAATAAACAAAATACAGTAGAACTAAAGAAAACAAAAAGTCTATATTCAGTGAGTGCAAATGAGGTAAGTATAAGGAAATAAATAGGCCATGGTGGCGAAGTAATTACATTATAGCTATTAACCACTGGAATGGTAGATTGGCAGAAGATGAATGTGCAGGTAGAGATACTGGGGTGCAAAGGAGCAAAATAAATAAATACCAGTATGGGGATGAGGTAGGTAGATAGATGGGCTGTTTACAGATGGGCTATGTACAGGTGCGGTTATCTGGAAGCTGCTCTGACAGCTGGTGCTTAAAGCTAATGAGGGAGATGTGAGTCTCCAGCTTCAGAGATTTTTGCAATTCGTTCCAGTCATGGGCAGCAGAGAACTGGAAGGAAAGGCGGCCAAAGAATGAAATGAGAGCACCTGTGGGGTGGGAGTGGAGCTAGGCACTGCAGGACCTGGATTAACCTCCACATCACCAGAGGAACAGAGGAGAAGTAGGATAAGGGTATGGCTAAAGACTATACGAACTGGCCGTCTAGCACGTTCAGAACAGAGAGTAAAGGGAGCAGGTTTTTGGGCACAATAGCACAGATTCAAGGCATATTGTACAGACATAGGTAAGATAGGATGTGAGTACATTGGAGGTAAACCTAGGCATTGAGTAATGAAGAGAGAGATATAGTCTCTAGAGATGTTTAAACCAGGTGATGTCATCGTATATGTAGGAGGTGGAACAACATGGTTGGTTTAGGCATATTGAGCAGGGCTAGAGGCTCTATAGTGAAATAAGACAGTAATCACTAACCAGGACAGTAATGGACAAGGCATATTGGTATTAGAGAGAGGCATGCATAGCCAAGTGAACATATGGGTCCAGGGAGTGGATGGGCTGTTTGGGGACACAGCGATTCAGACAGATAGCAGGCCGATGCTAACAAGCTAACAGTTAGTAGGCCTGGGCTAAACAAGCTAGCAGTTAGCAGGCCAGGTTAGCAAGCAAGCAGTGAGCATGGGCTAGCAGTTACAGAACGGGCAAGCAAGCTGTTAGAAGGGGCTATTTGTTAGCTGACCGGGTTAGCAAGCAAGCAGTTAGCAAGGGCTAGCAGTTAGCAGACCGGACAGACAAGCTAGCAGTTAGAAGGCCGGGTTAGCAAGCAGTTAGCAGGGGCTAGCAGTTAGCAGACCGGGTTAGCAAGCAAGCTGTTAGTAAGGGCTAGCAGTTAGCAGACCGGACAGGCAAGCTAGCAGTTAGCCGACTGGGTTAGCAAGCAAGCAGATAGCAGGGGCTAGAAAGTTAGCCTTTGGAGAACGTCGCGATGGGGGTAAGTCAGTTTTTACCTCTTCATGTGGTGACATCGATAGACGTGGAATTAGTAGGGTTCCAAGTAGCTTTAGGTAGCTAGCAGGTCTAGCTGGTTAGCATGGGCCTTCAGTGGGCGTCGCGCCTGAGGGGCCTGTTGGGAGTCCTCGGGCAGATTATGTCGGTATTCCAGTCGTAGGGGATCTGCTGGGTTCCATGCCCCGTACCGGCTGTAAAAGGGGTCCGGATATTGTAGCCCAGGAGTATACTTCGGTGGTAGCACAGGAGTATACTTTGGTGGTAGCACAGGAGTATACTTCGGTGGTAGCACAGGAGCCCTGGCCGGGCTAGCTTCAAGCTAATTTGTGCTTGCTCTAGTTGTGAAGATCCAGAAGAAAATGTTCAGTTTGCGGTAGGAATCAGGGTATAAAAATGACAGGTCTGTTATGCTCTGGTTAGTGTCACGTTGTTCGAACTGACGAGAGCTTTCCGAGCTGAAGGTTAGCTGATGACCGCTGGTAATGGTTTGCTGACTGATAGCTGGTAGTTAGCTGGCTAGCTTCAGTTGAGGGATTCCAGATCCAAAGTAAATATAAATACTTTAGGAAAAAAAAGAAAAATCCACGCCACATTGGGTGAGAGTATTTAGATGTTGAGGTTTAGCTAAATATTTTAAAGGATATGCGATGAAAAATATGTAAATATATATATAAAGGACACGACAGGGGACACGACAGGACAAAGACGTCTGACTGCTACGCCATCTTGGATTGATATTTTGCTCTTAATTAGTTTTGCTCTTAATTGTAATCAAAGGGCTGATATAAATACTATGCATACCAGTCTCTCTTGGCTAAGAGTTGAGGAGAGACTGACTGCATTACTTATTTTTTATAAGAAACATTAATGTGTTGAAAATCCCACACTTATCCCACCAGACATGCCACCAGATTGTTTTTCATAAACCCCAAATCCAGAACAAATTGAAGAAAAGGTACAATATTATTTAGAGCCCTTATTGCATGGAACTTCCTTCCATCTCATATTGCTCAAATAAACAGCAAACCTGGTTTAAAAAAAAAACAGATAAAAAAACAGAGCAACACCTCACGGCACAATGCCTCTCCCCTATTTGACCTAGATAGTTTGTGTGTATGAATTGATATATAGGCTACGTGTGCCTTTTTAAAAAAATGTAAGTCGTTTTGTCATGTTCTTGTCTAATGATGTTCCGTATTATGTCATTCTGTATTATGTTTCATGTTTTGTGTGGACCCCAGGAAGAGTAACTGCTGCTTTAGCAACAGCTAATGGGGATCCTAATAAAATTCCAAATACCAAAATACCTCCCATGCCCATTCCCTGCCCATTTCCCTGCCCCAGAGTAGATCATTTAGAGACCGTCTCTTTTTTCATCATTTTCTTCTCTGCTTCTTCGACACACCAGGTCTGTACGTCACGGGCTCTGGTATGTTGTGGACCGTTAATGATGTTCTAGGAGAGATGGCCCTTAGGGTCGTGTTTGTGCATGGGCTTTACACTTTTCTCTGTTCCACACATTAAGACCAATACAACATTAATTCACTATTCAACTTTGATTATCTTGTTTGTTTTTTATTCTGATCCCTCAATGATTGTATGCAGTACGTGTACCATGAGCATCGTATTAGTCCACGGAAGAAAAGCTGAATGGATTCCTGGGAGAAGGCCTATAAAGAATAACTAGTGACATTATTAGTGCATAATGTTTGAGTACTTACAGTGTTAATTAACCTCCCCGTGGGAATGGAACTTCACATGCATCGGAACCCTCATGCAAAATCACCTCTTAAATCTAAATGGTGTGAACTCATTTTTGTGTCAACTCATTTTCTGTAAAAAAGCGATCAGCACATAGAACTGACGCCATGCACGGCTGCTGTGTAAATGTATGATACAATTCCCTGTTGTTTTATGTTGTTATGCTGAAGGTTGCCTCCCCTTCCAAAATTTGAAATATACTAACACTTGCGAAATCATGATTTGACGAAAAACACAAACCACAGGAACTACTGCTGTTCGTGTCATGTTTTGTCTTATATTGTCTTGTCATTTTGCTTTCCCTTCTGTTCGTTTTCCCCCTGATGGTCTTATTAGGTTCGTTCCCTTTTTTCTCTCTCCCTCCCTCTCTCTCTTCTCTCTATCGTTCCGTTCCTGCTCCCAGCTGTTCCTATTCTCCTACTCACTCATTTAGTCTTTCCACACCTGTTCCCTATCTTGTCCTCTGATTAGAGTCCCTATTTCTCCCCTTGTCTTCCGTTTCTGTCCTGTCGGATCCTTGTATATTGTTCACCGTGCTGTGTCTTTGTCTCGCCCTGTCGTGTCGTGTTTCCCTCAGATGCTGCGTGGTGAGCAGGTGTCTGAGTCTGCTACGGTCAGTGCCTTCCCGAGGCAACCTACAGTTTATGGTCGAGTCTCCAGTCTGTCCTCGTCATTACGAGTGGAATTGTTTTTCATGCTTTGTTTACCGCTCCGATTTGTCTAGGAGTATTGCATATTTCCTTTACTGGAATAAAGACTCTGTTTTCGCCAAGTCGCTTTTGGGTCCTCATTCACCAGCATAACAGAAGGATCCGACCAAGAATGGACCCAGCGACTATGGATTCTCTCTACTCTACTCTCGAGTTCCAGGGAGCGATGCTCGGCAGACACGAGCAGGAATTGTCAGCTGCTCGGCATGCCGTTGAGACCCTGGCCGCTCAGGTCTCCGACCTCTCAGGACAGTATCAGAGTCTTCGTCTCGTGCCACCAGCTACTTCCGGGTCTTCCGAGCCTCCGGAACCTAGGGTTAATAACCCACCATGTTATTCTGGGCAGCCCACTGAGTGCCGCTCCTTTCTCACCCAGTGTGATATAGTGTTCTCTCTCCAACCCAACACATACTCAAGAGAGAGAGCTCGGATTGCCTACGTCATATCACTCCTTACTGGTCGGGCTCGGCAGTGGGGCACAGCTATCTGGGAGGCAAGCGCTGAGTGCACTAACGATTATCTGAACTTTAAAGAGGAGATGATAAGGGTTTTTGATCGTTCAGTTTTTGGGAAAGAAGCTTCCTGGTCCCTGTCTTCCCTATGTCAAGGTAATCGATCCATAACGGATTACTCTATAGAGTTTCGCACTCTTGCTGCCTCCAGTAACTGGAACGAGCAGGCGTTGCTCGCTCGTTTTCTGGAGGGACTCCACGCTAAGGTTAAGGATGAGATTCTCTCTCGGGAGGTTCCATCCAGCGTGGATTCTTTGATTGAACTCGCTATTCGCATTGAACGACGGGTAGACCTTCATCACCGAGCTCATAGAAGAGAGCTCACGTTAACTGTGTCTCCCCTCTCTCCGACACTACCATCTTTCCCCACTGACTCTGGTGTTGAGCCCATGCAGCTGGGGGGTATTCGCATTTCGACTAAGGAGAGGGAACGGAGAATCACCAACCGCCTCTGTCTCTATTGCGGTTCCGCTGGTCATTTTGTCATTTCATGTCCAGTTAAAGGCCAGAGCTCATCAGTAAGCGGAGGGCGACTGATAAGCGCTACTAGACGGTCCTCTCCGTCAAGTACCTGTACTACCTTACCGGTCCATCTACGCTGGACCGGATCGGCAGCTTCCTGCAGTGCATTAATAGACTCTGGGGCGGAGGGCTGTTTTATGGATGAAGCCTGGGCTCGGGAACATGACATTCCTCTCAGACAGTTAGGGGAGCCCACGGTCATGTTCGCCTTGGATGGTAGTCCTCTCCCCAGTATATTATGTGAAACACTACCTTTAACCCTCACTGTATCTGGTAACCATAGTGAGACCATTTCTTTTTTGATTTTTTGTTCACCTTTTACACCTGTTGTTTTGGGTCATTCCTGGCTAGTGTGTCATAATCCTTCTTTTGATTGGTCTAGTAATTCTATCCTTTCCTGGAACGTTTCTTGTCATGTGAAGTGTTTAATGTCTGCTATTTCTCCTGTTTGTTCTGTCCCCTCTTCTCAGGAGGAACCTGGTGATTTGACAGGAGTGCCGGAGGAATATCATGGTCTGCGCACGGTCTTCAGTCAGTCCAGAACCAACTCCCTTCCTCCTCACCGGTCGTATGATTGTTGTTCTGATCTCTTCAAGAAGCGTTTTGCATCCGCTCCTATCCTTGTTGCACCTGACGTCACTAAACAGTTTATTGTTGAGGTTGACGCGTCGGGGGTGGGCGTGGGAGCCATTCTGTCCCAGCGCTCCGATACTGACGATGGGGTCCACCCTTGTGCGTATTTTTCTCATCGCCTGTCACCGTCGGAACGTAACTATGATGTGGCTAACCGCGAACTGCTCGCCATCCGTTTAGCCCTAGGCAAATGGCGACAGTGGTTGGAGGGGCGACCGTTCCTTTTGTCGTTTGGACTGACCAAAGGAACCTTGAGTACATCCGTTCTGCCAAACGACTGAATGCGCGTCATGCTCGTTGGGCGTTGTTTTTCGCTCGTTTCGAGATCGTTATTTCTTATTGCCCGGGTACTAAGAACACCAAGCCTCATGCTTTATCCCGTCTCTTTAGTTCTTCTGTGGCTTCTACCGATCCCGAGGGGATCCTTCCTGTTGGGCGTGTTGTCGGGTTGACAGTCTGGGGAATTGAAAGACAGGTTAAGCAAGCACTCACGCACACTGCGTCGCCGCGCGCTTGTCCTAGTAACCTTCTTTTCGTTCCTGTTTCTACTCGTCTGGCTGTTCTTCAGTGGGCTCACTCTGCCAAGTTAGCTGGCCATCCCGACGTTCGAGGTACTCTTGCTTCTATTCGCCAGCGCTTTTGGTGGCCTACTCAGGAGCGTGACACGCTCCGTTTCGTGGCTGCGTGTTCGGACTGCGCGCAGAATAAGTCTGGTAATTTTTTTTTCTGCTTCTGCTCCTGGTCTTGCTGGGTCTCAGTCTGTTCCCTGCCACCGCATCTCTCCTGGTCTTGTTCCTGCCCTTGCTGTGTCTCAGTCTGTCCCTAGTTGTTACTCCCCTGGCCTGTTTGGTCCTGTTTGCTCTAAAGCTTTCAGTTCTCTACCCGTGTCTCATTTTGTTTTTTAGTATAGTACCCTAGTTTCCCTTTTTATCGTTTTCCGTTACGGTCCTGAGGAGAGGAGTTGGGTTCTTTCTCGGGACGTGCTGGACCGTTTGTGATCTATGATTTCCTCCGTTGCCGCCAGTGTTCCTCCTCGAGAGCGCCAGGAGGCGCTCGGTGAGTGGGGGGGGGTACTGTCATGTTTTGTCTTATATTGTCTTGTCATTTTGCTTTCCCTTCTGTTCGTTTTCCCCCTGCTGGTCTTATTAGGTTCGTTCCCTTTTTTCTCTCTCCCTCCCTCTCTCTCTTCTCTCTATCGTTCCGTTCCTGCTCCCAGCTGTTCCTATTCTCCTACTCACTCATTTAGTCTTTCCACACCTGTTCCCTATCTTGTCCTCTGATTAGAGTCCCTATTTCTCCCCTTGTCTTCCGTTTCTGTCCTGTCGGATCCTTGTATATTGTTCACCGTGCTGTGTCTTTGTCTCGCCCTGTCATGTCGTGTTTCCCTCAGATGCTGCGTGGTGAGCAGGTGTCTGAGTCTGCTACGGTCAGTGCCTTCCCGAGGCAACCTACAGTTTATGGTCGAGTCTCCAGTCTGTCCTCGTCATTACGAGTGGAATTGTTTTTCATGCTTTGTTTACCGCTCCGATTTGTCTAGGAGTATTGCATATTTCCTTTACTGGAATAAAGACTCTGTTTTCGCCAAGTCGCTTTTGGGTCCTCATTCACCAGCATAACAGTTCGTTATCCCACGCATCCCATTCTTTCCGGACAGATTCTACGGCACCAGTTATGTCTATGTTGATCTGTCCATGAGAGGTGATCATTAACATGACGTCTGAGGAAGTGGTCCTTCTGTAGCTCAGTTGGTAGAGCATGGCGCTTGTAACGCCAGGGTAGTGGGTTCGATCCCCCGGGACCACCCATACGTAGAATGTATGCACACATGACTGTAAGTCGCTTTGGATAAAAGCGTCCGCTAAATGGCATATATTAAGAGGATATGCAAAGGATTTATTTCATGTTCAAAATGTATGTGCCATACAAATGTCAGTTAGAGCAATAATGTTGGAAAAAATGACATTAAAACCTCTTAAGGAAGCTGCGAATTTTCTGTTTGTTAAAAATCGCGCAACATTTCAGCGCCCTGCTGATGATTTTGCTGGTGATTTTGCATGAGGGTTCCGATGCATGTGAAGTTCCATTCCCACGGGGAGGTTAATTAACACTGTAAGTACTCAAACATTATGCACTAATAATGTCACTAGTTATTCTTTGTAGGCCTTCTCCCAGGAATCCATTCAGCTTTTCTTCCGTGGACTAATACGATGCTCAAGGCATGAATCAATTGCTATTACATTGCCAAATGACCCTGGAAAGATTTCCTCTGCTATGTGGGTGGTTTAGACAGAACGCTTTCCTCTGCTATGTGGGTGGTTTAGACAGAAAGATTTCCTCTGCTATGTGGGTGGTTTAGACAGAAAGATTTCCTATGCTATGTGGGGGGTTTAGACAGAACGCTTTCCTCTGCTATGTGGGTGGTTTAGACAGAACGATTTCCTCTTCTGTTTGGAGGTTTAGACAGAAAGATTTCCTCTTCTGTTTGGAGGTTTAGACAGAAAGATTTCCTCTGCTATGTGGGTGGTTTAGACAGAAAGATTTCCTCTTCTGTTTGGAGGTTTAGACAGAAAGATTTCCTCTTCTGTTTGGGGGTTTAGACAGAAAGATTTCCTCTTCTGTTTGGGGGTTTAGACAGAAAGATTTCCTCTGCTATGTGGGTGGTTTAGACAGAACGATTTCCTCTTCTGTTTGGAGGTTTAGACAGAAAGATTTCCTCTTCTGTTTGGGGGTTTAGACAGAAAGATTTCCTCTTCTGTTTGGGGGTTTAGACAGAAATATTTCCTCTTCTGTTTGGGGGTTTAGACAGAAATATTTCCTCTACTATGTGGGTGGTTTAGACAGAAAGATTTCCTCTGCCATGTGGGTGGTTTAGACAGAACGATTTCCTCTTCTGTTTGGAGGTTTAGACAGAAAGATTTCCTCTTCTGTTTGGGGGTTTAGACAGAAAGATTTCCTCTTCTGTTTGGGGGTTTAGACAGCAAGATTTCCTCTGCTATGTGGGTGGTTTAGAAAAAGATTTCCTCTGCTCTTTGGGGGTTTAGACAGAAAGATGTCCTCTGCTTGTGTGGTTGGAGACAGGTGTGCTGGAGCCAGAACGGATCCTCACCAACTGCAACCTGTTCCATAATCAAGACATTACATTACATTACATTTAAGTCATTTAGCAGACGCTCTTATCCAGAGCGACTGCTCAGTCTTGCCACTTCCACTCTGCCACATTGTAATCTCTGCTCAGTCAGCTTATGATTCTAGCTATTTATCCTCTCACTGCAGTTTTGCCATTATGACTCTGGCTCCTCTTCTAAATCTCACCACCCTGCTACCCTGTTCTGGATTCACCACACCACCACTCCATTGGACTCCTCTCCGGACCTGTTTACCCAGTTCCAACCCAGTTCACTCCATCCCTCCACATCTAATTTCCTACCACTCATCCGAGCTTCTCCGAATCTGCACTCCATATCTCCCTGTGTTACAAAACATACCTTGGTTCATTCATCCCTGTTTCTTGGTCTGAGTTTGATCTCGGGTTCCCCTTTGTTGCTCCGCCTAACACTATATTTATGTTTATCTATACTTGCCTGTTGTATGGGCTTGTTTTGTATTGTGCAGTTCCCATTTGTAAAAGAGACTTTAGTCTCAATATGACTTCCCTGTTGAATTAAAGTTAAATAGAGTGTGCTCCTTACTGACCCAGGCTGATGTAGAAGGACGTCAATATAATGTAAAAATCCATTATAAGATCCTGTCTATGAAGGTAAAATGTTCAATATCTGTGTTGGGGATAAAGGGAGAGCATGGTACGATATCGAATTGCTAATTTCCTTTTTAGTATATTTATCTTATAGTCCCAGACAATCTAGATGTCATGTCTAACTGGGGATTGAGCTGTTTTGTGAATGCTACTGTACAAAGGGAAACATTGACATACGCGTCCAAATGCATAGCTGCAAAGACAAAGTACAACTGAAAACAAATCCGCTTCCAACTACAACTGTGCACATATGAGCCTGTGGGTTAATTTATGCAAATCAGTAGCTTTTGTGCTTTGGTTTACTAAGCTTTTCAAAATATTGCTTTTTTATTGTCATTTTATCTCTTTGATCTAAGAAGTGGAAGACAACAATGGTGGCTGGATGGGACATGTGAAAGGAGAGCAGAAATAAACAACCCAGAGGCTCCAACACCCATACATTCAAAGAACGTTTTGAAAATCGCTGCTTTTGCAGATGCAAAAACTTTTTTTTTTTTTGTGAAGCCTTAAGAAGCTATTGGCTATCTCAGAAAGAAATTGGTACACTATTGGCTATCTCAGAAATAGATTGGTACACTATTGGCTATCTCAGAAGAGATTGGTACACTAATGGCTATCTGAGAGAAACACAGAGAGCGACCGAGAGAGATATTTAAAAATAGCTTTATTGGCCCACTACTCAGCTATGTGCAGAATCCCTTCTCTCTGCTACAAGACAACATCCAGGAGACACATTCAACAACGACTAACACAGGACTGTAACCTACTCCTGTTTCCGTTCAGAAATGGTGCTGCAAAACGCACTATTCATGACTGTTCATTTCGTTTCTGTGATTCCTACACTATGCTAAGCATGTCCCAAGTGGCATAGCGGTCTAAGGCACTGCATCTCAGTGCTGTATGCATCACAGGTTCGAATCCAAGCTGCATCACAACCTGCCGTGAATGTGAGTCCCATAGGATGGTGCACATTTGGCCGGTGTAGGCAATCATTGTAAATAATCATTTGTTCTTAACTGACTTTCCTTGTTAAATAAAGGTTACCTTTATAACAAATCAAATGTACTTTGTGTGGCTTCCTAAGAATAGAGTGACAGTAGGGCTGAGTTGACTCCCCGAAGAGTAAGTACGATGTTTGTCCTGATCTTCTTAGTGGATACTAAAGGCTTTGTTGAGAATGGTTGGCATTGAGAGCCATTCAATAGTTTTGTGGGAAGGATTGTTTCCTTTTTCCTCTGCGCCTTATAACAACCTGATACACACTGATCATCTGATTGCTGTACAGGAGCGACTCCTTTCATCCGTTCCGCTGAAAAATAGATCATGTTGCTGCCAGTCCCAAGGTCTCCGGTCCCTCCCTCTGAGCACACAGAGCACAATCCACAGGAAGATGTTAGGAAGATTGCTCTGCTATTTCCAACCCTGTCTTCCCCTTGTAAATCTGTTTCAGGGAGAGCTTCTCTTCACAAGACAAAAAATATTTAAAGCTCACTCATCATCCCATAAATTTGGCAACTTCGGTCTTTTAACAATCATATCCACTTCGCGCACATAAATGTAACGTTGGATGTTTGTGATTGACTGGGGGTAAGATCAATCCCATCAATCCCATTTACTTTTACCGTCTGGGTTAGCTCTAAGGGGCAAAGTACTGTACATATTTTGAACAAACCGATATTTGGAACATGGAACGAAATAACATGTTCTTTGGAACTGATTGTGTTCCAAAGAACACTCCCCTCCCTCTCCCCCATTTCCTGATACGCTTTGGGGTGTCAGGTGGCCTAGTGGTTAGATCGTTGGGAATCAGAATCAGAAATGGGAACGAAAGTGATCTATACTGTTCTGGAACAGAACCGTTATTTTAAAAGCCTGGGAACTGGTTAATTACATTATTTTAGCTTCTCTGCATTTTTTTCAAGTCCCACAAAAAAATGATTACAAAGCGCCTACTGTATGCAAAGGCCCTCTCTTTCACCTTATTCCAGTGTCTGCCAGCCAGTTGGAAATCTTTGCCAGTGTGTTTGCGTGTGTAAGATATCTGCCTCTCCCCCTCCAAAGCATTGCCTACTATAGCCTACTGACATTACAAGCGTAATTCAGAAGTTAGGGAGAAAGATGTTTAATTATAAAATAATGGATTCACGTTTTCAATATAATTCTCTGGACCTAATTTAGATAATGCATGTCATAACAAGATGCCCAGTGCTTCAAGCCTCCTCCTCCTCTCTCGCTTTCTCATAACACCCGCAAAATGTCGAATCTTTCGCCCTACACTTCTCTGTCCAATGCATATACAGTTGAAGTCAGAAGTTTACATACACTTAGGTTGGAGTCATTAAAACTCATTTTTCAACCACTCCACAAATTTCTTGTTAACAAACTATAGTTTTGGGAAATCGGTTAGGACATCTACTTTGTGCATGACACAAGTAATTTTTCCAACAATTGTTTACAGACAGATTATTTCACTTATAATTCACTGTATCACAATTCCAGTGGGTCAGAAGTTTACATACACTAAGTTGACTGTGCCTTTAAACAGCTTGGGAAATTCCAGAAAATTATGTCATGGCTTTAGAAGCTTCTGATAGGCTAATTGACATATTTTGAGTCAATTGGAGGTGTACCTGTGGATGTATTTTAAGACCTACCTTCAAATGCAGTGCCTCTTTGCTTGACATCATGGGACAATCTAAATAAATCAGCCAAAAAATGGTAGATTTCCACAAGTCTGGTTCATCCTTGGGAGCAATTTCCAAATGCCTGAAGGAACCACGTTCATCTGTACCAACAATAGTACGCAAGTTTAAACACCATGGGACCATGCAGCCGCCATACCGCTCAGGAAGGAGATGCATTCTGTCTCCTAGAGATGAACGTACTTTGGCGCGAAAAGTGAAAATCAGTCCCAAAACAACAGCAAAGGACCTTCTGAAGATGCTGGAGGAAACAGGTACAAAAGTATCTATAGCCACAGTAAAATTATTCCTATATCGACATAACCTGAAAGGCCGCAAGGAAGATGCCACTTCTCCAAAACCACCATTAAAAAAGCCTGACTATCGTTTGCAACTGCACATGGGGACAAAGATTGTACTTTTTGGAGAAATTCCCTCTGGTCTGGTGAAACAAAAATAGAACTGTTTGGCCATAATGACCATCGTTATGTTTGGAGGAAAAAGGGGGAGGCTTGCAAGCTGAAGAACACATCCCAACCGTGAAACACGGGGGGGGGGGCAGCATCATGTTGTGGGGGTGCTTTGCTACAAGAGGGACTGGTGCACTTTACAAAATAGATGGCAACATGAGGTAGGAAAATTATGTGGATATAGAGGCAAAATCTCAAGACATCAGTCAGGAAGTTAAAGCTTGGTCGCAAATGGGTCTTCAAAATGGACAATGACTCCAAGCATACTTCCAAAGTTGTGGCTTACAGTTGGACAACAGAGTCCCAGTATTGGAGTGGCCATCAGAAAGCCCTGACCTCAATCCTATAGACAATTTGTGAGCAGAACTGAAAAGCATGTGCGAGCAAGGAGGCCTACAAACCTGACTCCGTTAAACCACCTCTGTCAAGAGGAATTGGCCAAAATTCACCAAAGTGTCATTTGGTTCCAACCACTGACACCAACACATCTGACTGAACAGCAAACCCACTCTTGTTTTAACGGCTCTGCATTATAAATATTTGAGAAAAATGCATTGTACTGTAGTGTATCTTTTCACAACTTGAGAAGAAATCCAACCAACAGGTCATTCATTGTACTGTAGTGTATCTTTTCACAACTTGAGAAGAAATCCAACCAACAGGTCATTCATTGTACTGTAGTCTAAGAAATCCAACCAACAGGTCATTCATTGTACTGTAGTCTAAGAAATCCAACCAACAGGTCATTCATTGTACTGTAGTCTATCTTTTCACAACTTGAGAAGAAATCCAACCAACAGGTCATTCATTGTACTGTAGTCTAAGAAATCCAACCAACAGGTCATTCATTTGTACATCATGGTTTTTTATTGGATGTAAGTACATTTTCAAAATTCCTATTCTTGTATCTAAAGACATTTCAGGTGAAGTGGTACTGTCTTTAATTCATAACATTATACACCTGTGGAGAAACATCAGCAGACACAATCCACACTTTTGTGCTTATCTTTTTTTGCAAGTATTTTTTTTGGTAATTATTTCAGTTTTCACATGTTCACAATAACAGACTAAATTATCTTCAGTAATTCTTATACCAACATGCTCACAATGTTTCTGACCTTTTTGTAATCAAAACAACACCAAACAACACTCTGTTTCTATGTGCTGGTCTATCGTGGCTGCTTCAGTCTATTGTGGGTTTCTTTATGGATCACAGATTCAGAAGGGCGTGTAATAAAACCAAAATTACAGGACTTGCATTCACTTAGAACAAGGGCTCTACCACTGTGTATAACTAGCTAGAAAACAGTCTCAGACCGATCGCTCCAACTGAAATAGAAAATTGCATACTTTAATCTCCCTCTCTCTTGTAATATATGTTTTTGACGGTAAACAGATCCATCCTCATTTGCATTAATTTCATAATTGATACCTCAAACTGTGTAGGATAGACGTTTTAAAAATGGCACGGTCTGAATATTCTATTTTTTTGTTTGTTTTGGGACTGAGAAGGGTCTATTTCTGATCATTAATTCATTATCAACTATACTCAAATACAATCCTCTCTGATTGATCTATGATTATGTTACCATATAGTGTGCATTACGTGAGTATGTACAGGTTTATCTTTTTCAAATACTTTCTTGTTATGTACAATATAATTCAGCCAACATTGTGCAAAAAAGCTCCAGTCTCCATTTGAAGGCCACCGTGTGTCTTGTCATTCCACTATGCTCTTTTCCAGAACTTGTAAACTAGAGTACTTAGTAAGACTAATCTTTTTGAACTGGGCGTTAGTTTAATCTTTATTTAAATAGGCAAGTCAGTTAAGAACATATTCTTATTTTCAATGACGGCCTAGGAACAGTGGGTTAACTGTCTGTTCAGGGGCAGAACAACAGATTCTTACCTTGTCAGCACGGGGATTCAATCTTGCAACCTTTCAGTTACTAGTCCAACACTCTAACCACTAGGCTACCTGCCTCTAACCACTAGGCTACCTGCAGCCCAGTGAAGTAGTAAGTAAGGTGATGTAAGGTGGTGGTAAACAATATACAATCAACTCAAAGGAACATGTTTTTTAAAACACTGAACAAAAACTGCACTCAGGTCCTCACTGTCAGTTCAGTGACTCTGGTTGTAACCAACATGTACAGTATTCAGATTGACAAACACACAAAGGAAATTATCCCATATTTACATCTGCAAAATGGGCAGCATTCACTTTTGCATCGCCATCGTATAACCATCTTTGTTGAATGTTTAACATGCTGAATAATCCTCTTTATAGGCTCTGCTGTTGTGGAAGTAACACAAAACCACCTTACAGACTCTCCTGGAACAGGGCTACGCATGAGAGCCTACAAAGTGTGTTACGCTCACTGCATCATCAGTTACAGCATATTACAAACGGAATGGTTTGAGGCCTGAAATCTGATTGGCTGAAATTGATATGACAAAACATGTATTTTTACTGCTCTAATTACATTAGTAACCAGTTTAAAATAGCAATAAGGCTCCTCAGGAGTTTGTGATATATGGCCAAAATACCATGACTAAGGGCTGTATCCAGGCACTCCGCGTTGCGTCGTTCATAAGAACAGCCCTTAGCCGTGGTATATTGGCCATATACCACACCCCCTCGGGCCTTATTGCTTAATTCGACTATGCACAGGCCAGTGTGAGACACCTCCCACTATGATTCTACAGGTATAATGAAAATAACAACATTAACATCAGTCTGCTGTATTATGCAGACTTTCATTCAGGTCTCACAGGGTTGAGAATTTTACAGCTTGTTAATGGATGTCATTATTTACATATAAAATATAGTACATTTTAGGGTTACTTAGAATATGATATTTACATATATAATGATATTTACATATGAAAGGTTCTGAATCTATCCTTTTAAACAAATGTAACTGACAACATAAAATACTTTTGGTCCTTCTGTAGCTCAGTTGGTAGAGCATGGCGCTTGTAACGCCAGGGTAGTGGGTTCG
Organism: Oncorhynchus gorbuscha; assembly: GCF_021184085.1. Classification (NCBI taxonomy): domain Eukaryota; kingdom Metazoa; phylum Chordata; class Actinopteri; order Salmoniformes; family Salmonidae; genus Oncorhynchus; species Oncorhynchus gorbuscha. The sequence goes on along the minus strand of NC_060174.1, from coordinate 99,716,880 downwards.
ATTCCCGGGACCACCCATACGTAGAATGTATGCACACATGACTGTAAATCGCTTTGGATAAAAGCGTCTGCTAAATGGCATATATATATATACTTTGGAATGAACTTAGTCCTTTGTAGCTCAGTTGATAAGACA